>NW_005842399.1:195024-264871 GCF_000455745.1 Alligator sinensis | reverse complement strand
GGGAAAAAAACCAAAGGGAAAATTAGACTTCATCCTAGCTGGAGGTCATCAAAATTGAATCTCAAAGCACTGAAGACTAATGTACCAGTTCTGCAATAGGTCTCACTTTACAGAACCGCAAAGTAGGATCTGTCATAAACCCATCTGTTTCCCAGCCCCATGTCTGGGGATCTTTTATATTCCATGTGGATGTTTTAAACCTTATATTTTTGCTAGATTTCATCATTTCTGTGCAGCAGCGCTATATGTAGTGAATCCTGCTCATACTCTGCACTCATAATACCCTCTTGAAGCCAACAGGAGTCTTGGATGCACAGGGGATGCAGGACCCTACCCATTAGAGATATGTTGCTAATACTGATAGGCTCTGGCACTGACATGTTCAATGCAGCTAAAATATGGTTTAGAAAAGAGTTCACCAATCTCTGGTTCCTGCAGTGGCTGGAGTATAGCAACACTTAAGGATCTGCTATCGGCAGTGGCATATTTTGGCAGTTAGACCTTTATGCCGTAAGACCTTCGGGGCAGAGGCTGTCTCTTCTAATTCCTACCCGTTCGTAGAGTCACTAGAACAGTGTGTGCATCTGGGGCCTCTCAGGGCTAGTAGTAGTAGTAGTAATATATGTTTTCGTTTCCATAGCCTTGGGTTACTCATGACAGAGCGTCTTCGAGGGTGGTCTCATCCCTGCCCTGCTCTGTGGTGGGGTGATGGATTTGTTCAGCTTGCTGACTGGAGGCCCAGGAGAGAAGGCTTTGGGCAAGACCAGAGGCCATTAAGAGTGAGACCTTGCTCATGCCATGGTCCGGGTGGGATCCGGTTCTCTGTGGGTCACATCCTTGCAGACTCAGATTCATACTTGAATTTTCAGGGAGTTAGAAGCAGGATTTCTGCCTCTCTTGAAATGTCCTGGTGGACTCATAACCGTGGGTTGCTCCGTCACTTCTCGTTAGGAGCGGTGTATGTCAAAACCTGGAGCCACGGAGCTTTTTGAAAGGGGATAGCATCCCTGTGGCTTAGAGAATGAAATAAAAATGGTTAGAGTTGGGGGAGAAAATACATCTGGCTGTCTGTGATGTAATGCAGCAGGTTTGGCTGGGATGGCTGAGAGCATCAGTGTGCCCAGAAAAGGGGTGGAAGAAAACTGAGTGGCCTTTCAAAGATGAGCTATTTTACCGAGCACCCAGTCTACCTGGCAGCAGAGGCTGAGCCTATGTACTTTGGCTGTGCCAGTCTCCAGTTTCAAGCAGGGATCCTGGTCAAGTCTGCTAGGAGGAGTACTTGAGAGAAGGCCTAGTTTGGTCCTGTTGAAACCCAAGAGCTGTCTGCCAGCAGGGACGATCCTAGAGGAAATTCCTTGTCCTTATCTGGCAGCCAGAGAGATCCCAGAATATCGGCAGTGGTTTCACTAACCCATGTAGTTAGAGCCCATTTCCATGATGGAGGAAGGATGGGTGATCGAGCTCGAAATCTGGGGTCCAGCAAGGATGCTTGCTGCCTACGGGAGGTCGCCGTTCCCTTGTGCTGCCCACATCTCTGCTCTCTCTCATTTATACTGCCTGAGTCTGGCTCTGCTCCTTGACTCCTGCCCTTCTCTCTCTCATACTGCCTGGTCTGTATGTTTGGACCACTCCCAGCTGTCCCGGGTAGAGGCTTCTTTCCTTCTTCTGGGAAGAAGGTGCTCTGGGCAGCCAGGTGCTGATCCTGCTACTGTCTCCACCTATAGCCTGCCCTCTTCTCTGTGCCTTGCTTCCTTTTCTTAGGATGTTACAATGCTGTGTACACACGTGTGTGATGAGCTCGGAGATCCACAGGTGCATGTGTGCAGCAGGATTTTATTTACTGCCCGCATCGTGAACTGGGACCTCCTTCTGCGCAGAACTGGGATGACTGGGATGACCGAGATCCACAGGTGAACGCGTGCAACAGTATCTTATTTACTGCCCGCATCATGAACTGGGATCTCTTCCCTCCTGCAAAACTGGGATAATACATACTCATCTCACCAGTCTCCTGGGGGATTTGGGAGCTGTAAGAATGCTAGGCTTTATTACCAGGAACTTTTCAAGCTGTAAAGCACCATGGCATTTATGATGGCATATGAGGTCCCTTCCAACCCTCATTTCCCACGATTCTAAGGTTGCAGATGCTTGGGGTAAGGGCTCTTGAGGATTTTGTTGCTTTGTTTAGCTGCAGGGAGAGACCGCGGTTTCTATTCTGCATCTGTATGGTGCTGAGCATCAGGGTGTAATGGCCTATGACTAGGCTTCTAGGGCACCTATGCACATAACAGAGCTCTGCTCCAATGCTGCAAGTCCGCTGAAGCATGGTATTTAGTGCGCTCCAGAAGCCTCCGCGTCATGTGTATTCAGCATCCCTGGATTTCAAGATGGCGGTGGGGGCGCTTTAACTAAAGCTCGTTGAACAAGTTTTAGTTAAAGTGCCCCCGCCGTCATTTTGAAGCACAGGACGCTGAACATACGGAACTTGGCGGGCCTTTAATTACAGCGGTTCTCAGAGCCGCTCTAATGAAAGTGGCCCCCTACCCTGGAGCGCAAGTACAGACGCCCCTAGGTCAGGGGTGGGCAAAATGTGGCCCGCGGGCCAGATGCGGCCCGCCAGGCCATTCTACCTGGCCTGTGGGGCCCCTAAAAATTTAGAAAATTAATATTTATCTGCCCCTGGCTGCCTATCATGCGACCCTTGATGGCTTGCCAAAACTCAGTAAGTGGCCCTCCGCCCAAAATAATTGCCTGTTCCTGCCCTAGGTGCTAACACAATACAGTGGCATGTGCCTCCATGCCCAAGGGGCCGTGGCGTTCAATCCAGGTGCAGTTTCCATGCACTCCGGAGCAGTAACCTCAAGGGATGACTGCTGTGTTGGCCTTCTCTGATAAAGGCCAACACATGAAAGGAGAAAGGAGACCTTTAAAGCCATCATGCCAGCCTGGCAGGCAAAGGCTTGTGCACTATTAAAAAAAAAAAAGGAAAGGTCAGAGCCCTGCTGCCATCCTGCCTTATCCCAGGCTGGGCTCTGTACCTCCATGCATAAGCTGAGGACCGTCTTTTCACATGAATAGCTGCTATGCACCAGGAAAACTTGCAGATGTTTGCCCTGGAATAATTGCCCCTTGTGCCCGTGGTATGTACTCAGACACAGATGCCCTCTTGAATTAAAATACAGCACCTTTCCCATCTCTCTCTCTGTCTCTCTTTTTTTTTTTTTAACCTCTTTTCCTTTTTTTTTTTTTTTTTCCAGCTGATCTTAAAAGGCCTGGGCGGTTTGGGCTCGATGAAACCCAAATGCCTTTTACAGCATCCAACACGGATCCCATAAGTAATATCCCAGGGTTTGAGAATAAGACAGTATATGAAGTAGACAGGGAGCTATAAAGACGCTTTAAAAGGGGCAATAAAAGTTTTGGGTTTCATATCGTCTTACCGAAGAGGAGAATAACAGAGAGGCAGGAAATTTCAGTAGCAGACATGACAAAGGTCACAGCGCTCAGACTGCACCTTAGACGAAAACACCTACTCTTATGAAAACAGTAAGAATTTTTGGCAAGGGCTCAAGAGCTCTTACAGGCAAAGCTCTCGGCAGCTCTAAAAGGTTACAAGAGACTGTTTTGTCTACGTTGCTGTAAATGTTTATAATATTTCTTTGCATTTGTATTGCACGGGATATCCTGCCTCTGAGATACAGAATTCGGCTTTTGTCCCTCCCCTGTCTAAGGGAGCCCGAGTCCTGCTTCGCGCAACGCGGGGAGAGGTTTGCTTTGCTGGAGGTGTTGACCCAGGCTGGGGGCGATGGCACCACGAATATTGTACGGTGTGTCCATGGGTATGTGGGTCTTGCTCTTATGACTCTGAAGCTCAGGGGAGATTTGTGTTGCCTTTAGGGCCAAGTTCTGCAGTCCCTGCTCGTGCTCACCCCTGGCCTGGGCACATCATCCTGGGAAGCCAGGGAGGGGGTGTATTCTGCTTACTCCACTGTAGAAAGGCAAGTCCATTGGAAGAGTTACGTTGGTATAACCAAGGCCAGGGTTTGGTCAAGGAAGCATCTTGGTGGATAAGGCTTCTGCGAGGGGTTTCCCAAGGGAGGAAATTGGGAGGAAGTGCTCACAGGGACAAACAGCTGGGGAGGTGGCCCAAGGTGACCTTGCTGCCTTGTTGGCCTTAGGAAATTCTCCCCATTGTATCAAAGCTACCGCCGCGCTTTCACAAGTGGTCTCCCTTTGTTGCACGCCTCCATCTTTGCACACCCAAGCCGCACGGGCTTTGCGGAGGTGCTCTGGGAAACCTATTAACCTATCCCAGCAAAAATGAACCCCCAAAGCTCTTGGCAAAAACCTGTTGAAGGTTTATGAACAAGGAAAAGAAGGCAAGTCCCAGGTCCTTTTGGCTTGCAGGTCATCTTTAGAAAGGTCAGATGAAGGGCTAGGGTCACAAGAAGCTGTGTTTGCTTCTTTCTTTTATCATTGCAAGAGAAACGAGGGTGGGTGGAGATGAGAGATGAGCTGAAAAAGCGCATGGCTAATTCTGACGAATTCTTAGACTGGCGAGGAGGGAGGCAGCCCGATATTTGCTTTCTACTTGGGTTTTCTTCCAACCCCCGCTGCAGGGTTGCCCTCAGTAGCTCCTCTGCCTCCTTTGTGCTTCGTGCTTGCTAAAGGCTGTTATAGCCCCCCTTCGACCCCGCTTCGTGGAGCTGGGCTTTTATTCCAGAGGTACTTCTCAGGAGCAGGAGGTGGGATTTTCAGAAGAAACCAACCGCTGTTGACTTGCAAAGAACTCCTAAGTACCTTTGAGCTTTTGAAAATCCCACCCTGCACCACTGATTTTCAGTGGTATTTAGACTCCTTACCAGCCCCTTGTGCCTTTGAAAATCCCCCTCTCGGCTTGCTTAGTCTCTCTCAGTCATCTTGGCAATACTGTTGGATATATATATTTTTTTTTTAATCCTCCTCCTGCTTTATGATGTCCCTTTAAGAAGGCAGCTGCTGTTGCTGCAACACGCTTGCCATGTCCAACAGCAGTTGTGATTTTTTTTTTGTCCTGTAGGTTTGCCACAGTCATTTGCAAGCCCGGTTGCATCAGTACAGAGGGGAAAGAACGCCCCTCGCCTGTGATTTTATTACTGTGCAATAGACCAATTAATTTTTTTTTTTAATGTAACACCTAAATACATGGCAGGTGTGAGCAGCAGCTTGTCTGCTCATGCAGCTTTCATTTACTCAGCTGTGCCTTAGCTAATGTGCCCTCCTTCTTTGCACTGAGTTTGCCAAACTGTTTTTTTTTTTTTTAATGAATAAAATATTTTGAAAGCGCGGCTGACGCCCATTCTTTTCCAGTTACATTTCCGCATGTTCGAGAAGCCTAGCACATTGCATTTATGTAGCAACTCTCCTCTAAGGACCTCAAGGAGCTTTGCACACATTATGGTCTCTATGTAGCGCACGGTCTCTTTGTTATGTCAGTGTACAGCGCCTGCCACATTGAGGTCCCAATCTCAGATGGGGCTGTCAATGTAATAATAGTAATAGAAATAATAATAGTAATAATAGTAGTAATAATAATAATGTGTAAGTATGAAACATCTGTATTTTAGACTGTTGCTTTGATGCCAGTTTAGAGAGTCCATAATGCTTATTTCTAAAATGTAAAGTTTAAATTTGGGTTCCTGACCGGAGCCGTTGTAAAGAGGACTGGTTTCCAGAAAGTGCAGATCACCTGCCTTTGGAAAACAGGACCCTTTCTAGCACCTGAGCCTGGGCACCTAAATATTGACACACCTCCAAATCACTAATCCCCCTTGAAAATGTAGGCCTGTTCAATACAGGTTTCTGTTTGGGCCAGGTTGGTATAGCTTATACTTTTAGCAGAGAACCTTAATTATGTACGAACCTTTCCAGTCCTAGGGCATCTCTACATTTCTTTTATTTTTTTAACTCTCTGATAAAGATTTATTCTTCCCTCTAAAAAAAAATGACAAGGTAGACAAGGTCAATACCTGCCAAAAGATTACTCTTAAATGATGTTTCATTTTTGCACACTCAGAAATCCAGCATATTTGGTCCCAACTGAGGCCATCTCTAGAGCTTAGGCACACAGTGATGCTCATTTATTAACAGGGCAGCAGCACCGACAAATCCCATTCAGGGATCGGTGCCTTTTTGCTCTAGGCATTGTATGAAACACTAAAATAATAACTATCTGGGCTTTGGAGAGCTTCAAATCTGCATGGATGTTGATGGGTCGTAACAGGTGTGCAGAAATAGTTGGAGACTGAGTGCAATGGGGCAAGTTTAAATTGTTAAGGTAGCTTTTTGTCTGTAATAGCATTATAGCAGTGTGCTTTGGGGTTGGGTGCTTGTTTTAAAACCTAGAGATAAGATGAGATGATTATTTCTATAGGTAGACCTCAAGGACTTTAGTATCTGGGCAGCCCTGTGTATTGGTAAAGAAATATTACTCTCTTCCTATCGTGGAAACCAATTGATGTGCAGGAAGATGAAATGGCTGGTTCACCCAAGACCCCCCAACGTGTCTGCAGCAAGTCCCAGGGTAAATGATTTCCAGTGTCGCCACGTGACCCTCCTTTCTCTAAGTATGGGCACATGATCCCTCATGGATGGGACATGGGGGGCCTGGCTTTCATTCGTTTATTATGGTAGTTGGTGAAGTTAACAGTTGACACAGATACCAACGGATAGGAGTTGGTAATGTCCCTCTTTTGCACATGGGGTGGGAATGCTTATGGGGTCCAGGTGAGAGCCATCCTCCCCCACGAATAGCCGTGAGATCATCTGGTACCGTCAGGCAGATGTGACTTATGTGATGGGTGGTTGAGATGGAGAAGGTCCTCCTCATGACTCACAGGCAAGGACATCTGACTGTTGTATCTAGCAGGGCCTGGTGGGCTTGTTTGCAATCTGCAGGTTGTACCTCAAGGAGCACATGGGCTATTACACTATGGGTCAGGCTCTCTTCACAGAGAGAGACCTCCAACATGCTGATGCCTTTTGCAAAAAGTGGCCCCGTTCAATGCATAGATGGATGAAGAGCCCTTTGGAAAATCTCACCCTATATGCGCACTTGCTGGATGCACTAAGTCAGGGATGCGTTTCCAGACAGTGATTGTTGAGGGTGAGGTTTCAGCACCAGCCTGTCGGTAGTGCTTGGGTGCACTGGACTTTATAATTCACTTATTTTTATTGGAGGTCCATTAATTTACAGCAGTTGCCCCTTGAGCAGGAAGCCGCTCTGATGAATGACCCCCATAGAGTTCTGTTCCAACGATACCCAGACTTAACGCAAGCTTTCAATGGACATCACTGTATATCAATACTACTCTAATTGTCCATGACACACAGTCTTGGCTTTCTTCCCAGACAGTCTAAATAAATCATACACTTCTACTATAGTAAATAGTCTGTTACAGGGGATGTTATAAGTTTACAGCTCTCCCCCGCCCTTTCAGGAGCTTCTTTCTGTGCCTCTAATTTTCCATGTACTTGACATACCAATGAGCCTCTCTGTGAGTGCACCTGCTTGGATGTGTGATCCAAACAGGTTTGCAAGCACAAAGTGCCTAGTGTTGCAGCGGACGCTGAGACGGGGTAGATTTGGCAGTGGGAGGCAGTGCCAAGCTGGGGACCGGATCCTGATGCCCTCATTCAGTCCTCACTCGGGCAAAACTTCCATTGACTCTGCTGAGCAACTTATCCGAGCGGAGGAGCCGGTGGGAGCTGAGCGGGGATGTCAGGGCTTAGCATCCGGGAGAGCTGCGGGGGAACAGCAGGAGGAAACAGGACGGGGGAAGGCATTGCTAGAGATTCTGTGCACAGTTCTCCAGCAGGTGAACAGGGCCACTGGAGGAGTCCTGGCAGCACGCCTGCCATGACTTGAGAGCAGCAGGTTGGACTAGGAGCATCCATTTAGGATATGTCCGCGCTGTGGCAACAGTTGCACCGCTGAGTGCTTAAGCTCTGCCCCGGTCCATGCATGTCATCTCTGGCGATGAGGTAGTGAGGGCGTGATGGGGCACAAGCTGTTGCTCCTGAGCAGGTCTTGGGCATGGTGCAGAGAATACCCCTACATAGGTGTAAACCCACTGTCTATTGGGTTTTTGGTGGTAGCCATGTGGGTCTAAGGACATAGGCAGGCAAGGTTCTTCGAGTAGATGTGATCTCTTTTATTAGACCAACTGAGTAGTTGGAAAATGCCTCAAGAAGAGTGAAAGCTTGCTAAGAACTTTTTTCCAATTACTCAGTCAGTCTAATAAAAGAGATCACATCTACTCTACCTCTGGCTTCTATCTTGTTGAGGCTATAAGCTCTCCCAGGCAGGGACCATGCCTCATATCTGTCTGCAAGGTCTCCTGTAAATTTGTGGCTCTCTAAATATCTAATAATAAGGACACTGAGGCTATGGTGGTCATTTGACTCTATTCAGCGGTATCAGGTTTATACACAAATCTTGGTGCTAGAGGTAGGATTGCCCCTTCTGTACAAAACCTATCTGTTAAGAAAATACATAAATAAAATAGCAAGTATCTCACAAGAATACAAACTCTGGTGTTTCAGTGTTAGCTACAGCAAATCCCCGTATATACAGGCTTGGTGAGGTTTGCAAAGTGCAACATGAGCACTCATCTCCAAAGGGAAAGAAAATGGAAGAATCTAAGGGGACATAGAGAGGATATGTAGCCCACAGATGTCCCTGGGAAAGGCGAGGGCATGTCAAATATAATGAGTAGCCAATAGATAAGGTTGTATGCCAACCAGCACTTCCCTAAGAAGGGTCGTTGGGGGTTTTTGTTGCTGTTGTGGCCTGTAAATACAAAAATACAGAATCAGGGAGAAGGATTTTGGCTGGCTAGTGTGGCCTCTCGGATGCAAGTTGGCTTTTCCAGTGGGCTGGTTTTGTGTCTCGGCCAATTAAAACTCTTAACAGCCTGGACTTGGGGGTAGGAGGTGGCGACATTATGGCAGGAGGGAATCTTCTCAGCTCCCAGCTTGGCCCCTTGTTTTTGGTCACAACCCCCGCCGGCATGAAGGCTGTGTGACATGCATACAGTCCATCTCCGCTGCAGATAGGTGCAGGTTGGGATGCAGAAGCGTTGACCAGTCAGGAGGAAGGTCTCGTCACACACAGCAGCAGAGGGTGGAACAATCCAGCTTGGCAGGGGTCCCAGCGTTCCCTGCTTTCTTGTTCATTTTGGGCAGCAGCAGGACAAAGGACATGGCCAGGGCACAGTGGTAGAAGCTGTGCACATAGGTGTAATCCCAATCCTGCAAACAAAGAGAAGGTCAGGGAAAGGGGTCAAAGTGGACAGTCCCAGGGGCAGCTGGTTTCCTATGAATGCAGAAGAATAGACCTGATGGCTCTCAAGGTGCCTTGCAGTGTTATGTCCCTAAATCCCTTCTGCTCTCCTTATTCTCCTGCCTGCAGAATTTCAGTTTATTGCATACATGCATGGGAAAGGTTTAAGCTTGGGTTCCCTATCATGGGCTCTGATTCGGCCTTTTCTTCTCCAGCACTTACAAGGAAGCATCCTGCTGTTGGAAATTGGATCCGTGCTGCTTAGTTGCATTTGGTCAAATAAGTCGCACGGCAGTGCTTTAGATCCTTGAATAGATGAGCTATACTCCTTGAAGGACCAAGGCAAGGCCCATTGCAATCAGAAGGAGGCTTTCCATTGAGCTCAGTGTCATTCTGTCTACTACGATTCATTCCGTCTGCTGTTTCCCCCTTATTCACAGTGCAACATTGACCTTGTGCACCAGCCAAGAAAAGTAACCAGATCTACTGCTAGACTTCTGGTGTGAGTGAATGCCGGTACCAGGAAGACTTCGCATTGATTCCCTATTGCTATATGTATTTGTCTCTGCTGATACTTGAATGAGCCTGTCTCATGCTAGGAAATACCAGTTATACTGGAGTGCTCATAGCGAAAATAAATGGAACATAGTATAATTTTTCTCTCTTAAAGTTAGCCAGGGCTTGATGCTGTTGCTGCAACCTCATACCTAGGAAGTGTTGGAAAGAGGGTGTATGCAGAGTTGGGTAGACACTAGTATAGCTGTACTGGAGCAATGAGATTAAGAGACCATTCAGCATTTAGTGACTTGCTTTCAAACCTTCTGATTCACCTGAAATGCCAGGTTTATAGTACCTTGCATCTAAGATAGGATAGCAACTTTCTACTGGCTTGGGATGCCTGGGGTTAAACTGGGACACTGGAGGATCTCCACAGTCACGATTTATATCTTTGTTTGGATAATCCTAATTGCAAAATCATTCTCATGTTGTGAACATCTTTGCTGGCCACAGTCTTAGCACTATGGAGTTTCATCATCAAGCTGTGTCCAGATGGCATCACAGCTGTGTCCTGCAGTTGTTTGCCCATTAACTGTTTCCTTGAGCAGAAGTTTAAGAAGAGGTGAGTGGTCATGGTGAATGCTGAGCACTGCTGAAGATCTGGCTCCTATCGAGGTGTCTAAATAGGAGTTTGGACCTTTACTGAATCTCTGACCGTTAGAGAGGGATCAGTGATCTGGGTGATCTGCCTACTGCTTTCTTTTTCATGCACTGCGCTCCATATTGACAGTGCCCACCAACCATGAAAAGAGATCCTGAGACTTCTGTGCCCCTTTAGCATAAAAAAGAGGGGTGTCCAGCCTTATAAAGCTAACATTGGAAAAGTAAAGTGGATTTAACACAGTCCTATTTTCACATTTTCCAATTCCTGAATGGAGCGTTTCATTAAACTACACAGGACAAAATAGAAAAGCAGGGAGAAGAGATACGTGTGTGTGTTGGGGGGGAGGTTATGCTAAGTGACATTTTTATGTTCTGCTCGAGCTTGTGATTATTTAATGCTTTGAAACATAATCTGCAGGGATCCCTGTGAAGTTGTGTCTCTTAGCTCCCAATGCACAGAGCAGCAGTAGTGCAAAGGCTCAGCCCACACTCAGCTAGCAGCTATGTCAAGAGGGTTATCTCTTTCCTCGCTGGCTGTTAGGATAGCAGTGCCTTTTGCATAGGAAAAAACTATGGTCTGGTGCCTAGAAGAGAAGGTAGTGGGCTGAACCAGTCCTCACTGGAGTCAATGAAGATGAAGAGTCTTTCCATTCACTCCCACGGTCTTGGGATCAGGAACACCTGGGTCCTCTTATGGACTCCACCGATGGGCATTTTTTACCTTAAATCACACGTGGCCCAATTTACAAAAGAGGTCACTGGTACTGGGCAAATTGTTTCAAATAATGACAGCCTCGCAGGAAATAAAATGGCGAGCCATCCATAGGCACCTTGCCAACAGAAACAGAGGATAAACTTCATCAAGTAAATTATTCTCTGCTGCTGTGCTGCAGTTGCAATTCATGGATGACATTTTCTTCCCTGATCTGTCGCTAGTCATCTCCAGTTGTGTGGGTGAAGCTGACTGGCACTTGGGCTGGAACGTCCCCAGCTCCTACAGGCGGTAAGTTTTAGACAGCCCAGGCTGTATTCAAAGTAGGGATGAAGATATAAAAAGTTCTCATCCTGGTAGCAGCTTTCCAGTTTGGGAATGATCATTGTAAATTCATCGTGCCAACACGTACCTCAAAAAAGAACCTCAGCATCAGTGCCAAAGCACCAAAGCAGAAGCCGGGGCCAATCTGCTGTGTATAGACGCTCTTGTCGGGGTACAGGCCTTTCTTCTCTTTCATCTTTTGCAGCTGGAAGGGAACAGAAAATACATCAAGCACACTTTTTGGGTTTTGCAGTCTCTGTGCTCAGCCTCTGGAAGGTCCTGTGCAAGCAAAAGTTGAACCAACAAGAACTCGTGATGCAGAACCTACACAGTCCATGTATCTTGGATAACTAGCAACATGGCATTTTGGCACAAGAATGAGGCACGCCTTAAGTGCATCCAGACACTATGCTGGGGGCGGGTAGTGAAGTGCAGCTTCACACGCTCTCTTTGATCGTAAAGGTGTACACTAAATGTTCGCAACCTGGACATGAGGTCAGAAAGTTTGCTCCCTTGTAAACCTGTTTGCAGCTTTCAGAAGTGGGATCCAGCTTGCAGGAGGGATAGCGTGAGCAGTGGCCTTCATTTGCAGCCGTTTAGGACAATGAAGAACTCTTGCAGAGCTCTAGGCAGTGGTTATTAGTAACATTATTTTACTTGGGGTGTAGACCACAAACTTTCCAGGACAGTTAGACATGCAGTGCTTGTGCTCCTAATCTTTTTTCCTTCCTTTCTGGAGACATACACATTGACCCTAACATCTCTGTCACTCCCTCTATTTAAGAAACCTGATCTGGGGAGCCTTGAGTCTTTGCTGCCTACTCTGTCCTACAAAAGGCAAGTTTCTGAGTGAACCCCAGGAGTCAGAAGGCAAATTTAGGGGCCTTGAAACAGAAGCTGGCTGGTATTTGTTCAGTCTGAATTGCAGCTCTGCTATACCACAGGTTTTTATGAAGATCTTCCATGGACTTTAGGGCACTTTACCAGACCACAGCACCTCTCGGTAGTTGTAAAAACTCCATAAATGAGATTCTTGATGACTAGAAACATAAGAAAGTGAGATTTGCCAGAGTGGCTCAGACTAGTCAAATCTGGCAAGGATCACAAAAGCTATTTATTTGTCTGCTTTCAGGTCTTGTTGCACAAGAAATGCTATTCAGGGATCATATAGAATATCTCCCCTATTCTTCCAATGAATCCAGCCCCAGTGTCCTGTGTCATAATGCACAGAGCAGACTTAGCAAAGAAAAGTATTTGCCTGCCTTATCCTCCATCTAGCTAAGATGCTTTGTTCAGAAATCCCCCTTCTGCTCTTTGGTGGGACGCTAAAGAGAGTACCTTCAGGCTGAAGTGGTATGGAGGTGGTATGCAGACCCCTCTGCACAGAGGGCACTTTCAGCTGGTGACAACCAGTTGGCTGGTCACGCACGTACCCATTTCACTGTTATCACAAGGACGGCAGTCCCGATGGGTCCCGAGTAGACACCATAGCCCCATCGGTCATGGTAAATCCTTACTGCTATGGTGAGCACTCCAAACATCACAAAGGTTGATCTTTTGGGTTCGTCAAACTCGGCCAGAGCTGCAGACCAAAGACCAAAGGCAGGGTCAGAACATCGAATCCGCCATCACTTTCATTCGTCCCCTGGCACGTTGCTAACAAACAGCCCAGAATCATCTTGCTTGGCACAGAGAGCAGCTGGCTACTTCCTTTCTCCTATTTATCAATGACTGCCCAAGTTAAGCAGTGGGGAGCTGTTCCCTGACATCGTCTGCCCTGTCGGAACAGTTCAGATTGTGTGAAGTAGCATGGCAACGCATGGAGGAACGGCTCATGGTGGGTATTTCCCATTAGCTCCATGATGATGTGGCATAACTGTGATCACTGATAGCACTGGCCACAGGCATTGTTTCTACTCAACAAAGTACTACTAACAGAAATTACACTTAAACCAGCATAAGTGGTTGGAAACCAGTTCAAAGCTGTAACATGGCAAAAGTTCAGTGTGTATAAACCACTTTCGAAATAGCCAAAACTGGTTTAAGATAAACCTGGATGGATGTACTATCAGACTTAATGGATTTAGGTTAAATCAGTTTATTGAACGTCTGTCCCGGATCCCTTCCAGATTCAAGCCATCTGCTCCAGCAGACCAGGGAGGTGAGCTCAAGCACCCCCCGGCTTCTGGCTGCATTTCCAGAATCAAAAGTGAATGTCTGTTCACTTGCTTATTGGTTCAATCTATGCAGCTTAGACTAACTTGTGAAGATTGAATTGATTCAGCCTCAGGCTTTTTGATTGTCTGTACTTAGCCTATGAGTTCCTGTGGCTCCAAGTGTCTTATTAATAGTTTTGGCAGAACTTGAACTTCCCTGGTTCTCTGAGACCCTAGCGTCAGGAACAGACCTGCTGAGCTATCTGTAGGGTGTGTTATGTGTTCTTTTAGGACCCTGAAAAGTGTGAGCTATAACTGGAGCCAAGAGCTCAGGTAAATGAGGTCTCCCACATTCAGCTTTTTCAATGCACTTTTGCAGAAGATGAAAAGGGATAAACTACTCTTAAAACTGTCCAAGTGATTTGAGGACCTGCGTTTTATAAAGGAGACTTAGGCACATTGGAAATTGCATCTCAGTGGAGGTCAAAGGGATTTTGGCTCCGAGGTGACTGATTCCTCTTTGAAAATGTAACCTGGGTAACGGTTATGGTGCGTTTGAAAATTTAACTCAAAAGTCAAGGTTTTTTTAAAACTGGATAAGAGAATCTATTCATGCAACTGAGTCAGTGGGACTCAGATGACTATATTCTCGTCGCTGGCTTTGCAAAAGTGAGCTAAGCTCTGTAAATGTTCCAGGATAGTGGTCATTGGATTAGCTTTCCCATGAGATCTTGGAAGTATGTATTGCTCGCTTTTCCAGGCTGACCGTTGGGACACAATTAAGCCAATGGTCCAGACATCATGGGAACCATAGCTAGTTCTTATCTCTACCAGTCCTCTGCCCTAATTACCCTACATCGCCTCTATGTAGGACTTTATATGGCTATTCATCATCAGCCCAGAATCCTACTGATAGGTTCTGATCTTAGCCTGGATTGGGCCTAACTGGCTGCCCAGACAGACACCTGCCTGAAGTTTGGAAGCTATGAAGTGACTAGTGCAAGTAAATTATTAGAGGCTTTTGTTTAGCACAGAATGGGGTAATAACTGATAAAAGTTATGGATCCCTGTGGGCTCTGTGCCTTTCCAGCTCACACAGCTGTGTTATGGCTGTCCCAGATTTGCATACTGGGAAATGTGCCCAAGGGTCTGTGCGTACACACATGTGCATTCAGTCTTTACAAGCCATGTTTTGAGAGGCTTCCCTGCATTTTAGCCACCACACCTTCTATGTCCTTGGATTGCATTTTTATAGGGATTTTGGCTAAGGGATAATGTCCGCATTTTAATCTCTGTTGTTTCCCTGTAGGCCAATATTTTAAACATGCTAGTCCTGACTTTTTTTTTTTTTAATTCAATAATAAAGCAATCCAGTGTAGCCAGACTGCAGGCAGCCAAAATGTCTGGATCAAATCTGACCTGCTTTGACATTACTATAATCCAGTGGAGAATGTCATTTGGATCTTATTTGCCTATGTTTTTCTTCAAATCACTGCAGAGGACAGTAGAAACACTGTGGTTAGAATAAGAACGAAGCTGAGCCCTTCCTGTGATGGTCTAATTGTAGTCGAACTGAATTAATTTTCCAGTTAACTATTCCATGCTGGGTCTTCCCTGTCTTATGTTGTTGGGTGAGCCAGGCCCCTTCCTTTGTTCAATGCAGCACAGTCCCTACATACTATGGCACTGCAGGGTCATGTAAAGCAGGGGATTGGCTGAGCCATCTTTCTTTCAAAGGGGACCAGAGAGACCACGGGCACACCGAGGCCTAGCTCTATAACTGGGATATGTGGGTTGACCTGGCTCCCACAGGAAAAAGTCTCAGAGTTGGCTTCAGCAGATGACAAGTCTGTCGGCAAGAGCTTATCTTTCATGACTACAACCCATGAACCCTGATAACGGTGACGCCATTGTATCCAGCACCTAAAATACTAAGCCCCAAAGCCTGCAGCATTTTAAGAACCATTGAAAACTTGTGCTCACCCATCAGCGATACCCAAATGGACAGAGCTGTCCCATAGATGCTGAAATATTCCAGGATATCGTACCGCATGAAACACAGCACTGATAAGCCAGGGCCGTCACAGGCATGGTAAATCTATCAGAAAGAGAATACAAAAGAAGAAGATAAATGCAAACCTGGCCACATATTCGTGTAATGTCATTATATCTTTGCTCCTTGCTCAGCCCTAATGACTTGGTGCACCCAGTGATGTGAAAGGAATGACTCCTATTAACTTCAGTTGGTGCTGGCTCAGACTCCAAATCCATTATCAAGATCAAACAATAAGTCGGTGACCCAGTCAGGAATAGGACCCAAGCATCTTGGCTCCAGCTGGGTGTGATAAATGGTTTGTCCAAGAAGCACTGGGTGCATCTACACATGTGCCTTAACGCGCATTAGCCTATTTCAATGCTCATTAAAGCATCACAAAAACCCTGTGCTCTTTAGATAATGTGCGTTAAAACAGGCTAATGCACATTTTTCTAGTACTTCACAATGGAGGTGCTAGATTTAATGCGCATTACCTGAAGCACACTAATTAAATGTGTAGACGTGCCCATTGGCTGCCTTGGGCTTCAAGATTTACCTGCAGAGCGGCACCCTTTCTCAAATGTATTCAGTAAGGGAAATAATTTGCTGAAAAATGTCAGCGAATGAGTCTTGGTCTGTAGTGGTTTTGGAAACAATTCATTGCGGGAACCTGCTATTGGATGTTAGTAGGTGTGAATGATGATGACCTAGGCCATATGGTGAGCTTTGTTTGATGAATTAGAGTGACGCTTGGCATCATGTTTTTGGTGGGGATGAATTCAAAATGAGTTTCCTTGGGTGAAAGTCACCTTTGGGCAAGGGGCCAATGTGTCACTGAGCCCAGGAGAACTTATATGATACTTAGACCTTTCTCCTGGCTCTGTGGGTAACGTTGACTTCTACCCTCCAGTGCCTTTGATTGTATTTCCTAAACATTCACCAGCTTAGCAAATGTTCCAGCCCACAGACTCATTTAGTAGGATATTTGCAAAATGCTCTCATACGCACAGACTAAATCAAAGGGAATTCACCAGCAAAACCCAAAGCATATTCCTGGGATTTCTTGGGTAGTGTTTTGCTTAGCCCCTGGCAAATACACCCCCCTAATTTGCTTCTGCTGGCTCTTGGATGCTTCCTTGTTCCTAATTTGGTTTCTTAACCACTTGGCAATGTTGCCCTTAAACATTTCTCGCTGCCGGCTGTCTGGGAGGGCACCGGTATTAGGTTACGATGAGAATTGAGACAACTTCCCTGCCTCAATCTCTTTGCTGTAGCAAGTGATGCTACCGATAGGGGTTGTTCCTTTGCTCTGGTGTTGAATTTTGAGAGGACTCGAGATTTGATGCGTGTGTTTTGGTGGGTGTTTTTGGCTCAAGTAGGAGCCCTTGTCTAAGATGGACATCTGCTTTCACTGGTCTGGAGAATTTCTTGCTGGGGGGAGTTGAGTGGGACTATATAGTCCAGGCAAGAGCAGCAGCTGCAACACCACTTTGCTCTTCCCCACATACCCCGACAGCCCTGGCAACTGTCTTCCTTTTTTTAGAATATCAATATTTTGCATCTTCAACCTGTTCACAATGGGGCTGATTCACCGCAGGCCAAGATTTCTTTTGACCTGTGAAAGAGTTGCATTCAACCCTACAATGGCGTCCAGTGAAATTGTGGACCCCCAAGGTAGGCAGGGCTACTCCAAGGAATTTGGCTGGACACTGGGGCTGGCACTATTTATTAACCCATCCAGCTGATTTTTAGATACATGCAGGATTGTTTTGTTTCCATGCTGAAAGGCTGCCCTCTATAACCAGGGATGTGGCAGTGCTGTCCACTGGTTAGAGCACTGAGTCTGGACAGCCGGATTGTATTCATGCTTCATCAGTATTGCTCACATTCATGTTCTTACCCTAGCCGCATGGTGAGAAAAAGGGAACTGTCTCAATGATTGTAAGAATCCCATCCTGGGTATTATGCTGTGTATTTTTATGCTAGTACAGTTAACGATTTTGCAAAAAGAAAAAAATCAAATTGTACGTGCATTTATATGAACAAAAGGATTTTTCTCCCTCGTTATTCTCATGGAAAGGAAAAGCAAATAGGTGGTGAGTCTAAGCAGCTGTATTTTCAAAGCAGTTCTGCAAGACTGGGAGGTTAATAATAACTTTTGTCTGTGTCTGTCCCTCAGTCTTTCCACTAGTGATCTGTAACTGTGCCCCTCTCCAGCTTTCATTGCACCTTTGCTCAACAATTGGAAAAGCTACTTCCACCACATACTTTTTGTCTAAAATTACAAAACGTCAAGTTACTCGAAATACAATTTAAAACCAAAACGTAAGCTGGCCACATCCCAGCCGGGAAAGAAGCAAGCAAACCACCCGCACCTCCCAAAAGAAAAACCATCCCTCGCAAACGTGCCCCACACTCCCCACACATAGGATAAAGCTACAAACACCGGGACAAGATTGGCACATACTACACTGAAGAATCCCATTCAGATGGCTTGAGGTAAACCTGCCAAAAAGTGGATATTTTTCAGGTACACAGGAAATTATATTATGTATGGTAAAGCAATGCATCTTTCCCCCTTTGGCATTTCATAAGCTTCAATTGTTTTAAAAAAAAAATCATTTGGCCCACAAGAAAATGTCCAAATGGAGACCGTCCAGAGGGATTTCAAAGACGTCATCAACACAAAGCAAGGGAAGGAGCTCTTACCGCAACAAAGAACATGGTGAAAAAATAAACCATGGCTTCCATGTGAAATCTTCGCTTGGCTGCGATGCTGATGGTCGGCAGAAAGACCAGGCTGCTTATCGTGGGGAGAAGAAGTTTAGCCACTAGCGAACCCATGGAGGAAGGGGTGGAGGTCGCCCAAATTCAATTCGAAAGAATCGGACCTTTTGGAAATAAATACAAGAGGACTCGGACGCTGAGCTTGGAGTGGATCAGAGTCGCATGAAGGAGTGTTAGGAAAACAGCTGTGGTGCATGGGCTTTAAAAATTTAAATGCCCTGGGTCATTTTAAATGATGTCAGCAGATGACAGGTGCCAGCAGCTGAAGGGAAGGTGGCACAGCTGATGGCTTGCCACTGAAATGCTCTGCACATTCTCTGTTTTCATTCAAGCCCAGGAATCCTTGGGGCCTGCTCGAGCTCGAGGGGACAGATGTCCCATGCAGCCAAGCCAAACCCTCTCTGACATTTCTCCCCACTGCGCTCTCGGCTTTCTGCTTGCAAGAGAGGGGAAACATGGGGCAAAGTGTTGCTCCCTGGGCAGGACTCTCCATGCAGGGAATGGAGAGCGGGTATGTATTGGAGAGGACTTCACGTAGGCTTGGGTGGTGACTTGGATTTCATGTCTGCACAAAGGCAGGCAAGGCTCTTTGGGTAGATGTGATGTCTTTTATTAGACCAACTGAGTAGGTGGGGAAAAGTTCTTAGCCAGCTTTCGGGTGCAATCACCCTTCTTCAGGTGTAGGGAGTCTGTGTGGAGAAGAAGGGTGATTGTACCCGAGAGCTTCCTAAGAATGTTTTTTCCCAACTACTCAGTTGGTCTAATAAAAGAGATCACATCTACTCAAGGAACCTTGCCTGCCTATGTCTTTAGACCAACACGGCTACAACCAACCACCCAACAGCGTGTCTGCACAAGGGAGGCCAGGGGGATTAGACTTCTCCTTGCATGGGTCACTTGGACCTTGCACCCTGGTGCTCAGGATTATACAGACTTCATGCTTGCTTGCTGCCCTCCCCCTGCTCTCGGAAAGATCCACAGCCGTCCTTCCTCTCCACTTCACTCACCCCGTAGCTCTGTGCGTGCACGCACACGCACTGCTGGTCCAGGCCAATAGCAAAGTGGGAAGTGGAGATAGTATTGTGACCGTGAAAGAGGTCAGTGACTAATGGTGACTCCCACAGCAGCTCTTGACGTGGTGTGGGAGCTGGCTGAATCTTTTAGTTTCCACCCAAAATTGGGCAGGAAAAATATTTTCATTGATCTCTTCTTTTTTTTTTTTTTGGAGAAATGAGTCATTTTCCATCATTTTTCAAGTGTTGAAACTCAAATGATAGTTGGCTTTTGGTTTTCACCTTAGACGATGCCAAAACATTTAAACAAAAATTGAATTTTCTCTCATTAAAAAAAAAAAAAGCTTTCAAGAAGGGCACTAGTGTGACCAAATATGGTACTGATTCGTTGCATTTCTGGGGTAGTTGTCAGGGGGTTGTTTTGCACAGTCTCTATGATAGTGTTGCTTGCCTCGGTTTCCCAATGTTTTTGCACATTGTTTTATTCTGGAAAGGATGGGTTAACATTGTCCTGAATTGGAGCTGGGCATGAAGGTGTGTCTCTGTATATAAATGAACAGGTCTCCAGCACTAGCATAGACTGATTTGCATGTGAAGGCTCAGCGGAGCACTACTGAGCTAAGGCCTCAGTCCCTGGAGATCTGCTTTCTCTGGTGCCCAAGAGACATTAAGGAAGGCTGAAAAAAACCAACTCCCAGAAACAGAAGGGAGAGGAAGGCGGGACTGGGAGAAATTGAGATCCTCAAAGAAAGACAGCCTGGTTTTCTGACCGAGCAGACCTTGCCCAAGACTTGGCCAAGGTGCGTTGACCCAAGGATTGCCTGCTGTGCCACAGGTAACCAGGAAATGCTGCTTTCTTTGAAGAAGAGCTGTGTGCTTCACTGTGTGCAAGTCTGGGAGCACTCTTCTTCCCTAAAGAGGTAAAGTCCTTTTCAAAGAGCAGAGCTAGAAGGTAGCTTACTGGGGGAGCCAGGGAGAAGAAAGCCTGGCTTCAGAGCCCAAGGAGCCAGGGGCTCAACCGCTTGCCTGGGTAGAGTTGCCATTGCCAACTCTGTTTGAATCTATTCCGGGAGGTTTCATCGCATGATGTAATGCCATGAATGACTTTTGTCAGGAAGGCAAATGCATGTAACCATTACATTTTAAAAACCCACTGGACAACTGTATAAATCAGATTCAACATGTAATAGTTCTTTTCGTGAATATCCTATCATTTATCTCCTGGGTGACTTTCAGCAGTCTCCTGGAGATTTCTCTCGACTTCTTGGAGACTCCAGGGCCATCCTGGAGGGTTGGCAACCCTATACCTGGGGCTGGCTTGGAGAGACCAAATTAAGGCTGGGGGTCCTAAGCAAGAGAGCCTTTAGAGAACCCGTGACAGCTAGTGCCCAGCAGTAGGCAGTGAAGCTTGCAAGCCATCTTTTGCTCCCGGCTGTGTGTAACATCACAAGCTGACCGGCTGCATTGCAGCATGCCATGTAGTTTCCACTGGAGAATTGTTCCCTTGTAACCAGCTGCCTTAAAAACAGAGAGATAGATCCTGATGCTTTTGCTCAGGATGAGTAACACTTGCCGGTAGCTGGACCCCATGTCCTCCAATCTGAATGTGACCTCTGCTCTGCCTGTAGACCAGCAATAAGGGAGAGGTTTCAGTGCTGACTTGGGGCTAGCGTGTCCTTTTACTCAGCTGAAATGATTCAGTTTCCAGATGTAACAGTGCCTATGCAGCTGTGCATCACCCACCTCAAAACATAGGTGCCACGAATGTCCTTTCGCTATTCTGCAACAAGCAGAGCCCTAGGACTGAGGGCCTGACTCCCTTTGACACCCATGGCAAAACTCCCATTGATTCCCTAGCTAAAGCCCTGCCGGATCCCGGCAGGTAACAGTCTATCACATCCTCTTGTATGGCCCGCTGCGTGCCCTCGCCCAGTTCAATTCATCCTGCTTTGGGTAATACCCTAGCACTTTGCCTCCTGGATTGTATAACCTTCCACATATAGCAAACCTGTCTGAAATTATGGAGCCCTTGAAGTCTTCTGAGACTGAGGAATTTCAACAGATCCCGGTGCACTGAGTAAAGCTGTATAAAAGGAGAGCAAATGCCAAGCAAACTCTGTGCTGCTAATCCACTCAGTGGCTTCTCTGTTTTATTATGACATTTTATTATAACTCTGCTGTTCCCCGCCTGGGTTAATATCTTTTCCTTGGAACCTCATAGAGATTCTCAGCATCTTTTCAGTACAGCTGTTCTTGTGAAGCAGGGAATAGGAATGTGATGCTTGAGCAATAGTTCCTGCGGTCGTGGGCTCTAGCAGAAGATCGTGGCTTATGATATCAGCTGCTCAGACTGATAGCACAGGCTCATATCTCCCGGGAAGTGATGCTGGCAATGAGAGTGTTTCGCCAAGGTGGAAGGGAGACAGCAATACAGTTGATGAAAGCCTTTGCCCGTCAGCTCCTGAGGTCAAGCTCTGTTCAAATCCACCCTTGGGGCACAGTTAAACGTGCTGGTGAGTTCATCAACTTCTGGTACAGAAGTTCAACACCAGAAGTCATTAGTATACTGGGCCATTTCTGATCAGGAAAGGGGCCAAGGATGGGTAGAGGGGATGCAGCGGCAGTACGACCTGGGACCGTGTGTTGCGGCGCAGACTGGCATAGCAAAGGTTTCGGTGGCAGAACTACCTGGGGCTGGGACAGCATAATTGGGGTTTAGCTAGCATAAGGAATTCCTGACTTTTTTGAGAAGTAAATTTACTACAGACTTTTAAAAAACTCATTAAATCTGCTCCATCTTTCTGCTTCCAGTAAACGAGGCAAAGCTCTAGTCTCTCCAGAGAAGGTGCATGTTGCTAACCCTAAATGAGTGATCAAACCTCCCAGCGTGTCCAGCCAAGGAGCTGGAGCCTGAGAGGAGCACCGGGTGAGCACCAGGTACTTGGCTGGATGAGGTTTATTTCTTTTTCTGTGCTAGATCCTCAATTTTAGTCATTATTTGGAATGAGCCCATGTCTAATGATGTATTTGTTTGCAGCGTGGCATTTCCCACTTAAAGATCAGAGCCCTCTAAGGGGGTTTACCTTAGGGGCGGGCAATTATTTTGGGCAGAGGGCTGCTTACTGCATTTTGGCAAGCTACCATGGGCTGCATAACAGGCAGCCAGGGGCAGATAAATATTCATTTTCTAAATTTTTAGGGGCCCTGTGGGCCAGGTAGAATAACCTGGTGGGGCTGCATCTGGCCCACGGGCCGCGTTTTGCCTCCCCTGCCTTAGACCCTGGTTCGAGTGCTTTTACATCTATGCAAACTCAGAACAGAGCTTATGCATGGGTCTCAGGGGCTACTTTCCTGATTCAAGGCCTAAATTACTGGCCACAGAAACCACATGGTATCCCTTCTGTTCTTTTTATAATCCTCTCTCTGTTCATTCAGCTTTTATCACCACTCCAGTGGTGTGGTGCAAGTTCTCTGGGAAAATGAGCTTCAAACTTGTTTCACGTGAGTGTGTAAGCACCAGAGACACACCTGTCCTCACTGTTTGTGCAAGTGCAAGCTCGTGAGTGTTTGAGGGAAGCATATCTATTATCTAACCCCTGGCCAAAGGAATCCGTTTTGCAGCATGAAGAATTGCAGGATTCTTTCACCCGTGTAGCCATTGCCCAAGCTCTAGCTGGAACCTGCTGGAAAGGAAACCAAGTTGGCCATGGGACACTGCAAGTGCCAGCCATGGAAAGTGTTGTACCGAGCAATAAAAAGCGCTATAGTTCTCAGAAGCAAGAAAACATTCCACAGGTGTTTGGACTATTCTTTTCCTTTCTTTCCTTTTCTTCGAAGTTGCAAGCCTTGGGCCTGGTGTTTGGTCTGAAGCCAGTGCTGAAGGCATAAATGAGGGAAAAAAATTTACCAGGTCACCCATATGTTCCAGCTATTATTGAAAAAGAGACTGTCAAGAAAACTGCAAGATCTGCGAGAGGCAGATGGCTAAGTAATATCAGTAGCGGCTGCTTAAATGACAAACCAATAGAAGACAGAATTGGACGGACACTGCCTTTTCAAATGTATATGGGAAGAGACCCAAATAACACAGGATAATATTTTTCACTTTCTTAAACAGGTAGAAAGCTTCAGTGAATGTGCAAGATTTTAGCTCGTGCATTTGAATACTCAGGGAACGAAAACTATAGACCAAGTTTTTTTGGGTGCACTTACGCTAGTTAAACTCAGATGACAAGGTGTTGAAAGCAAGCTGGAAGGATAGGCTCTTTTGTACCCGGGTGATGAGCTTTGCAATAGAACAGTTTGTCACAGGGGATAATTCGTATGTGGGAAAGGCCTCAATCCAGACTTGGTCCAAGCCAGTGATTCTGAACCGCAGCACACTTGGGGTGCCTTTAGATCCTTCCCAGCGTGCCACACAATGTTAGCACTGTTCGGTGTACCCACATGACTCACAAGATAAACCCAGAGATTTCAAATAGGAAGCCACAGTATTAGAAACATTCTGACCTATTGCAAACTTTGAGTTTTTTTGCAACAGAAGAATTGCTCAATTATTTTTCTGTGGTTAAAAAACAAATGAAAATAAAGACCTGGCATTTGTTGAGGGGGGCCCTGAGTCTAATGAGAGGTGCCTTGAGCCTAAAAAGGTCAAGAACCACTATTCTCAGGACTGGAGGCAGCTGCTGCTGCTTTCACCGTGGCAGCAATACAGCAGTGGCTGGTGGGTCCCTTCCAAACACAAGCTGTACCCACAGGAGCCTCCTTCCAGCCCAGTCAACGCAACTTTGTCATGTCGACAATGCCTAAGGGTAGCAGCAAGAAATGTATTTAGACCATCAACTGTCAGATATAGACTCTCTTTTACTAGTGTGTGATGCTGCACTCAGCACAACAGGGGCTTGGTCTCATTAAGGGTGGTTTTTAGACCCTACCATGCTGCAAATCATTCATACTGGCAAAGACCAAACCAGCAAAGGAGCCCTTCTTACATCTAGCATTTGAACACCCATCCAGGTTGGAGGTGTGGGGATCTGAATTTTGGTGTGACCCATTAGATAGAGTTGGACACAAATATGTCCTTTTACATTTCTCTTGTGAGATACTATTGGTGTTACCATCGCCTAGTCGTAGAATTGCAGAGAGTGAGGGTGGAACGGAGCTCAGGAAGTCGCATCTAGTCCAACCCCCTGCTCAAAGCAGGACCACCCCCAACTACATCATCCCAGCCAAAGCTTTGTCTAGCCGGGTTTTGAAAACCCCCAAGGATGGAGCTCCCACCACTTCTCTGGGTAACCTGCTCCAGTGTTTTACTACTCTCCTAGTGAGAAAATTCTTCCTAATATCCAACCTAAACTTCCCTTGCTGCAACTGGAGCCCATTGCTCCTTGTTCTGCCACCACTGAGAACAGTCCAGCTCCTTCCCCTTTTGAGCCCCCTTCAGGTAGTTGAAGACTGCTATTAAATCTCTTCTTCTCTAAACTAAATAAACCCAGTTCCCCCAGTCGTGTCCCCAGCCCCCGAACCATTTTTGTTGCCCTCCGCTGGACTCTCTAGTCCTGGACCACCTCCCCCCTGAGCTTCGCTGTAACGTTTCAGGAGACATGAGTTTTGGAGTCTGGGTCCGGGCACCTCCATAGAAAACCAGGATGTGACCCTCCATCGGACCAGACTGACCCTGCGGCCCAAACTGGTGAATAACTTCAAACCCTACTGGAGTCAGCAGGGCTGGCTCACAAGAGTAGCGGCTTGGCAGCAATGTGTTCGCTCCTACTGGGGCTTTAGCAGTGTTCCCAGTGTAGCAGAATCGAGCTGTGAAAAGTTGTCTTGTTACTCAACCTTATGAAGCCTGCCAAGAAAATATCCAACATCAGGCTACTTGGTGCACTCTTCTGTAATGCACGGAGGGTGAATAGCTACCCTTTCCCCAGTACGCGGTGGTTTTGGCAATGGGAATTACTATGGGCAGTGCCATAAGAAACCCGCCAACCATTCCTCTCCATTAAGCAGCGTGGGCGCTTGCGCTGAGATGCTTTCCCGTAGGGGCTCAAACATATTTTGATTTCCTAGGCTGTTTTGCTTCATTGACTTTCCTCCCTCCCACCCCACTCGTATTTCTTTCTTGTATCCCCCCCCAGTCAACTAATCAGCGAATTGCTGTTATTTTGCAATATGTATAGATATGTTTGGAATTTCTCTAGACTTTCTTCTGTCTGTGCGAGGCAGTTGCCTGGCTTTCCCGTCTCTCTCCGGGTCCAGCTGTCACATCTGTTTTCTTGGAATTGCGAAGCTTTGGTGTTCCAGTGAAATCGAATCTCCTCCCGTTCCTTGGGGAACGGAGCACTTGCTCCTTCTTCCTCTCGCTGCTTCTGCTCCCGTGTGTATCGTATCTTCATAAACAAGCCATTGAGGTTTATTGGATTTGCCTAGCCAATCATAAATATTTTCACAGCGCCCATCAGCCAAGTGGGAGCTTTCTTTCTGGCTCTAGCTTATATTGGAAAATCGTCTCTCCCTACCTCTCCTTGAAGAGGGTACATGACCATATCGAATTATTTTTTTTTCCTATTGTATAGGTCACTCTGTATGGCTTGGGGTTAGTGCAAGCACCTGAGGTGTCTGTGGGACTTAAAGAAAAAAATCAGTCTGTGCATATACCCGTGTGCACGGAGGAATGACCTTGAGGAATACACAAGCCAACAGGTGTGCCTGAAATACACTCAAAAAGCCCCTTGGCCGGCACAACTGTGAGCTGATTAACCTTGATGCCTGCTCTTGCAGGCTTTGCTTGCACTGCTCTGCCAATGCACCTGTGTCCCCCCTTTTTTTTTATTAGTGGAATAAATTGCTACTTAACACCCTCCACGCTCTGCCTTGCTCTGGGTAGCTTTCACTGAATACCTGCCCCTTTACACTTTTTTGACTTACTGAATAAGCCTATTATGCACAGTCCTTGCAGGTAGCCTTCTTTCCCTCTCTTAGGCACAGATCTTTTTCCATATCCCCTTCTCCCTCACCCCATCAGTGCCTATTATAACAGTGGCAATTCGTTCAGGGGAGAGTTTATTTCCTCCCCCCTCCGGCAATCACAAAAGCGGTCTGTCGTTCAGACAAAGGGTTCTTGATACCGGCCCCCGCAGGTAAACCTCATTAAATGGAAATACCCTGTATAAGTGGCATACGACACCTTAATAATGGACCTACTTTATTCACAAGCCTGCCCCGTGGTTTGGCTGTCGCTCTGTATCTTTGACAGCCAGGCTCAGGAAAGAACGGGTGTGGGAAGAAAGAGGTGTGGTGTCCCAGATGTGTGGGGATTTGGAAGTGAGGTGAATGGGAACAGCTGGATGGGAGAGAAGAGCTGCTAAAGCAGGGGAGCATTTGGAAAGGAAGAGTTGTGGTGTATTGGTGGAGGGGCCTAAGTGAGGCCAGGACTGGGTTGGGAAGGGTGTTAATAGTTTCACATAGCCTTCCTCAGCTATTAATCTCTCACTTGCACTAGCTCCAAAGCTGTCTGGCAGCCCCAGGAGTTAATCTGTTAATTATAGTGCCTACATGTTCCCCATCCCCACCTGTAGACCTCACTCCTCACAAAGCAGCAGCCACTGTTGCTCTAAAGGAACCCATTGCTCTGAGCCTATCTGCACCACTTCTTGTGCAGGGGACATGAGCTCCTTGTACCTAGAGCTGGGGGACTCCAGACCTTGCAAAGGCCAAAAGCCTGAAGGTAGGAGTGTCCTTTGCACTGCCTGACAAAGTTGTTTGGGTAAATGTGATATCTTTTATAAGACCAACTAAAATCGTTGGGAAAATTCTTCTTTGCTAGCTTTTGGGTACAAACAACCCTTCTTCAGGCAGAGGAAGCATCTGCAGTTGTGTTGTGCTCTTCCTGGAGGGGATTGAAGTATCCCATCCCAGAAGAGGGGATACTTCTCCCTGCACAACACAACTGCAGATGCTTTCTCTGCAGGGAGAAGTATCCCGTTCAGGAAGAGCACAAAACCATTGCAGCCGGTTCCTCTGCCTGAAGAAGGGTGTTTGTACTGGAAAGCTTGCAAAGAAGAATTTTTCCAATTCTTTTAATTGGTCTAATAAAAGATATCAGGTTTACTCAAAGAGCCGTGTCTGCCTATGTCCTTAGACCGACATGGCTACAACCAGCACCCTTCGCACTGCCTGGCACAAAAGCCATAGTCAACGTGGCATGGGAATGCTGGCTGTCCTCAACTACTGGAGGACCTGTGTTGTAGACCCTGAGGCTGCTCTGAGTGACACCGGATGCCTGGAATAGAAGAGGAACATGAACGTGAGTTTAGAGCCCCCTAGGATGCTCTTTGATTGACCAAGCTCAGGTAGGGCAGGGAGTCAAGTCCCTCTGACTGAGTATTACAGATCCTTGGCATCGATCTAGCCCACATCATCTTTAAAAATGCTCTATGTACGTTGGCACGTCCGTTCTTTCCAACACCTGTTGTGAGCTAAGGCTTATTAGCCCCATTTTAGAGGCAGGGCCACTTGGCCAATGGTATGGAGCAAGTCAGTGCCGGGCTGCAAAGGTGTTAGGCCTCTCTTACCCCCTGTTTACTCCTGGCAGAGGGGGATGTTGCTTATGGCACCGGGGTTGGCAGCCAGGGCTGTGCCTCTTTGATGGGGTCTTGTCTTCCCTGTGATAGTTAACCTTACTCAACCGAAGAGCAACCCTTGACAGTGGTCCAGGTGACAGCTCACCGTGGCTGATAGGTAACGTTTGCTCCTGCACTCTGTGGGCAGCCCCAGGGCATGATTTAACATGGTGCTAATTTTACCATGTGTGGTGTATTGTTTGGGAGGCTCAAGTCTGCAAAAACAGAGGGAAGTCTGGGCTCAGGGAAGTTGGCTGCCTCTCCGCTGGAAACTGTGAATCCATATGAAAAGGTGCATTTCCAATGCTCTTATGCAAATGATGTTGGTTTTGCGCTCTGACACTTTTCTGGCTGTGGCTGATGGAGAGCTGTTTGGGTGCCGGCTAATGGGGCACGTGGCATGCACTCCTGCCACGAGGGCTCTCCCCGTTGCTTGTGCATGCCTTCCTGTCTCCTTTCACCTGCATTCAACTTCTCTCCCCCACTTCCTTGTCACTTGTGCTTTGTCTCACAGCCTTGCCTTGCACCACTCTCTCCTCAGGAGGAAAATTCACCTACATGGCACTCTGTGCTTCTGCAACAGGGCTGCTTCCAGGCACCTTCACCTGCTTCTCTTTCACACCTGCACCTTGTCATGGTCCTGCCTGCGTGCTCACTTGTCTACACATCGTGTGCTATCAGCTATGGTTGCCTGCATTTTCTGTCCTTCCTCTCTGCACTTTTTCTCATGCATGCACATCTTCACACATCCCTCCAGGCTGCCCGGAGGGAGCTGGCAGGGGCCAGGAAAGCGGTGTTTGTTATTAGCCTCATGGAAAGTCTCAGTTCTTGCTTTTAGTTGCATTTTTAGTCAAAGTGCATTGGCCATACCAATAAATAGATCCTAGGGCTATCTTTCCTATCCCATCATTAAGTTCTTGTGGGTTACTTTAATACCTTGACAGTGTCCCTTTGGTGCTGTGCAAAGCAGGGCTGAGGTTAACCAATGAAGACCTCGGTGTTCATCCCAGTTACTCATGTTAGCCGAGGATATCTTTTCTCGTCACCAGGTTTCCGCTGTTTGTACCCTTCCGGATGCTGCAGCTCCTTTGGGTGGTCATCCTCCTCCCGGCTTCCTTTCCTGGCGTCCAGTCCTAACTGCTCAGTTGTGCACTGCTCTGAGCACAAAAGGAAAAGCTATAAAAAGAAAGAGGCTGGAAATAGCAATTGAGAGTGGGAGATAAGCAGGCAGAGGCTGGTGTCATGGGAACAGGCAGGATCCTCTGAAAGAAAGCGTTCCCCATGCCCTGACAAAGCATCCTTCTTTCTCTCCTTTAGGCTCGGTGACCACAGTATGGTGCAAGTCCCTGCGTTAGGATGTGGACGTGGCAGCTTTGATGTGGGCTCCTTGAAATAAGCCAGAGGAGGTCTGATGTGGGCTCCTTGAAATAAGCCAGAGGAGGGGGGAAATAATGCCCCCCCACCCAAGAAAATGCAGATGTTTCCATGCATCTGCCTCCCTCGGGATGTGTTTACCCTCCAGGCTGCAGGGCAGGGTGGAGATGTCCAAACAGGCTCTAAGCCGCGGAGGTCAAGGGCTGCAAGAACTCAAGTCATAGTAGCAAGGAGCTCTGCGGAGACTCATTTATCCTGCTGGGAATACATGGTGTTGTAAAGAAAGGTGCCTAGGTGTCAAAGGCAAACCATAATGCAGGATCTTATGCTGGGGTCCAGGGCACAGCTACGCCCTCTCCCCAGCCCAGCAGAGAAGGGATTTCTTGTGCCGTTATTTCTTCCATCTGGGCTCCCAGGCTGTATGGGAGCTGGGCTCTGACTATGACCCTGCGCACTCCTTGGATCCCACCCTGAATGTAGCATCCGAGGATGCTGTCCAAGCGCCGTGGCTGACCCTGGAGGGGAGGAGTAAGGAAATATAATTACTGGTTGTTGGTAATTCCTGGTGAGAAGCAGACTGAGCTTTTCACTGCCAGGGGACAGGCCAGTTGGTGACCGGGCTTTGCTGCGTGACCTCGGGGAAGCTGCTTAGCCTCCGCGCTCCTCCATTTCTCCACTGTGGAGCATGCATAAAGGGAATATAAAGCTCTGGTCACTATTGAGGTGTTTGGCGGCTTGTAGGACCCTGCCTAGACACCAAGCAGGGCCTTGGTTCCTGACTAGGACCTTCAGGTGTGACGACATTGCTTATAATAATTAACAACTCATCTCAATCATGTGGTTTCTTGAGACTGAAGAGTCTGTAGGTTTGCAAGGCAGAGAGGTAATCCAAGCTGGCACATGCAGGGCTGTCAGTCTCTTTTATTGTTCATCTCCAAGTAGTGCTTTCCCTAAATCTCCATCTCCCGGAGTCCTGGCCTTACTTGAGATGTTTAGCTTCCACTTTTTTTTAAAGTGCATTTCTCTTCCTCCAGCTTGAAGAAAATAGCTGGCGACTCCTAAAAGCTCCAAACCCAGAAGGCAGAGAAACCAATGTCATGCTTTTGGAGAGTCTGAGTCATGAGTTTTTGAAACTTTGGGGTTGGCTATACTTCATAGCTTCAATTCTTAAAGTGATAGCGCAAAACAGCCAAGTGTTCATTAAGAAAAAAGATTGGTAACTTTTTTCACCTTGGTAGCAATAAGACAGCCTGGATTCCCAAGGATGCTTCTCCAGGTTTTGGGTTAGTTGTGAGAGCAGGTAAACCCCACACAAAAAAATTTTTAGTAGAAAAGGAGCTTTCGAAGCCAATGGAAATATGTGGACACGGCGGTACCTGGGATCACTGTGGCCAGCTTGCAGCTTTGGATCTCCTTAGAGGTATTTTTAATAAGAGGTTGATGATGATAGCAGCTTGGGGGCTCTGGCTTCCTCCGTTTGGCTAAGCACATTGCAAGCATCACGAATAAGAGTATGGTGTCAAGGTGGGAAAGATAACGATTATCCCATTTCCCAGAGGCACCCAGACATTTAGGGTAGGGGCCAGGGAATTAATTCCAGTTCGTTAAAAGGGGGTCAGAGATTGAGTGCGGACCAGCTGTCTGTGTGTCTGCTCTTACTCTGCATTAATCAGTTAAAACACGGGAGCTTGCTTCACTGCGGGGTAGGCTGGTCTGTATGCTAAAGTCACGGTGAATACCAGGCCAAGGGCTGGATTCTGCCCCTTTCCACATATTGGACACCTTATCCCCCTGAGTAGCATCACTCATCTCTTGCAGGACGTGGAGTTTGTGTATGTGTACCAGTACCCACATCTAAAAGCCCAGCCCTTGGAAATGCTAAGCACCTTTTGCCCTTTGCCGAGCGGCCTCAGCGTTTGGTGAGAACAGAAAAGTCTCAGTCCAAAATCTCGGTGAACGTGTTTCAATCGAGGCATTTTCCAATTCCCTGCCTCTGCTGGCAGCTCTGCAGCAAGACAAGCAAGTCTTATGCTCTCACCGGGCTGGCTAGGAGACTGTTTCTTAGCGTCTGTCTTGCCCTGTATTTGCATGTTAATTCTGCACAGTGCTGTTTTTGAGTGGAAATGCCGACAGGCTGTATAATACACAATTTAAGAACTGCCCCCCAAGGCTGCGGGGAGGATGAATGCCCCTATTAATATGACTGACAGGCTTGTGTCACCGCAGAGACGTGACGTCGCATTGACAGCGCCGTGCCTTGTAGACAGTGCCAGAAGGGAAACACCTGACACAGGTGCACCATGCTGACTGCCTTGGAAAAGGAGGTGAATAAAAAAATGGGGACGTGTCGGGCATAAGCTGGAAGGAAGGAGAGAGGCAGGCAGCCTTAAACATCCCGGTGTATCCTCCCAAAGTCAAGGTTGTGAGTGTGTCGCCAGCGGCCTCTTCAATCACTACAGGAGATCAACCTGAGCCTTTGGGAGCTAAGGCTACGAGTCTCTACAGCATGAGCAAAAGGGCTCTGACTGCTTGGTGGCTTTGCTAAATGATTTATATCTGGTGTCTCTCAGGCCCAGGGAAACCCCAGGCAGTGGGTGCATCTGCTAAGGGACACAGGAACTTTCCTAAAACTGAACTGCGGTATGTCAGATGGGAGCAGAGAAACCTTGTACGGCTACTGTCCGTTTTGTGCTTGTTCATGGGCCGCAGAGATTGAATTCTCCAGGGACCCAGGAGTCACAGCCACCGAGCCACATCAACCTGTGCACCCCGAGGGACTTGCAGCAAAGATGCTCCCATTCAAAAGAAGAAAATGACAGTATATTGGGTAGTGCTGGTAGAGATGGGACATGCGTCGCTCTAGGAAAAATATACCCAGTGCGTGGACAAATAAAAATGGTCTTTGACTGTTTCTGCACAGAGCCTCAGGTGGTAAGTTGGGGGTCCCTGCTCCAGAGCTAACAACCCAGTGTTTTTCCTGAGCACAGACTATAACCGCTGACATTGTCTCTGCATCAGAAAGTCTGTCTTAGAGCTCCATACAGGTGCATCTTGTCTCAATTAGAGCAGCGTATTCACTGCAACCTCTCCAGTGGTAAATAACATCTGCAAATAATTTCTAGTGCTTCTGCCAAAGCTGGGAGATGCACAACCTGTCATCTGAGATCGTGTCGGTGATTAATGACATACCTGACCAAAAATGCCAGCAGACATAGCCCATTATATGGGCTGGGTTTTGGGGCAGGTGTGCCATTAATCACTGACGTCAGTAGACCCGTGCCAATTTCTAATAACCGCGTCGGAGTTACTCTGAGTTGGCCTGTTGTAAAGACATTTGCAACTTTTGAATCTGGGTCAGGGGTTGCGTGTTGTGATTCTCTTTCCCAATGACTTTTTTTTAACCATAACTCTGGTTTATCAGCCCAGTATTTTTTTTAACCATAACTCTCATTTATCAGCCCCCTACTGCTTTCATTGAAGTAACGGCACCACGCTCATTGACTTCAGCAGGTGCAATATTGGGCCACGTGTGGCTTATTCTCACCCATGATTTATGTAAATGGCCAACTGCAGGTAGAGCTGGTTGTGGATTTTCTGATGAAACAGGACTTTTCAAGAAAAATGCTGCTTCACTAAAACCTAGCTATTTCATGAAAATGTAGTGGTTTTGACGAACTTCTGATGAAACATCGGTATTGAAAGCTCTCTTGGTTTCCTATCGGCTCACCTGGTAGACTGCTCAGGCTGTGGCTTTGGGCTTTCTATATGGACTCAGGGTTTTTAGAGCACTGAAGCTCCCTGCTGGAGCTGGGATTGTTAAAATCCCAGATCCTAATTTGCAAGGCTCCTAGCACACCTATGACTCCCAGGGCTTCAAGGTTCTCACCACCCTGTCAGTCCATCAGGGCTAATGGGGACCCAGGACCTTGAAGGCCTTGGCAGCTAGAACTGGGTCAGGAGTCTTGACATTTGGAAGCCAGGGCTCCCAGGCTCAATTGTATTCCACGATTTTCAAAATTAAAATGTTTTGGTTATTTCAAAGTAATCTCCATCCTCCCCCCAAGAGTCTCTCCTTCCATGGGTCAGGTATCCACGTTGTAGCCGTATTGGTCTAGAGGCAAAAGCAATCTGGACTGGTGGTAGAGGTGATACCTTTTATTAGACCAACTCCATTTAAAAAAAAAAGATTTTTTTTTGCAAATATCTAGAAAATTTTCCTTTTGTTTCCAGCTTTCGGGATTTTCATGGTCAAATTAGAAAACCAAACCCTGGATTCTTTTTGTTGAAAAATAACTTTTTTTGTTCAAATTCATTTTTCAGTTTCAGTATTGAACGCCATTATTATTGTTGTTATTCTTATTGTTATTAAATACGGTTAGAGGAAAGTTGGGCTAAAAATAGAAAAGAAAATCAAAATGTCCAACAAAAAATAATTTTCAGTTGTCAATCAGCTTGATAGGAAAAATCTGTTTGAAATTGCTGGCTAATCATACTAAGGGTAAACCTGTCTCAATGGCCTATATTTAAACTAATGTTTCTTTTTTATTAAATCAATTGTATATGAGGATTATTCTGCATGTACATTCACAAACCTAACAGCACATCTATATTCTTCACCAACATGCATCCAGTGACCGCATCTTCCTCCAGTGTGATTAAGTCCAATAACCTCAGCTAGTGTAGATCGCTTTAAATCCATTTGAAGATGTGGACCCTTATATCTGGAGGTGAATGTTTGCTTTTTCTTTTCTTTTTTTTTTTTTGGTACTGTTATAGATTTTGTACTGTTTCAGTTGAAATGATACCAACCCAAGCCCTAGTGTGGACAGTTATACCAGGATAAAGCCCCTGTAGGTATTATCTACATGGGGAAATTGCCCAGCATAGTTACAGTGAAATAGCCATCCTGCTGTAGCTTTAAAGCCTAACTCCCTGTTATGGACACTCTGTTCCAAAATAAAAATGACTTTATGCCAGAATAATAGCTTCATTTTGGAAGCAGAGTAATTATTCCAGAAGAAAATGGCACGTATTCCAAAGTAGCATGTTCACATGGGGGAGACTGTCCAGGAAAACCTTGGTGGAGTAGTTAGTCTGGGAAATTTCTCATATGTAGACAAGATCCTTGACAGGTAGAGATTATTCCCTTTCTTGCAGGGAGGGGGTAGTAAGTACTTTCATCCTGGTATAAAGGTGCCCACACAATAGGGGTTTTACGGCCGTCACTATATCTGCATGGGTGAAATGACCTGACTTTGGACAAGGGCTGGGATCCTTTCTTGGAGGCTGTGCCTCATTGTGGGTGGGAGTGCTAGTGTAATTCCCCGCGGAGCTGTGACGGCAGGAGTTTGAATGCCTGCTTAGGGCTACGCGAGCTGGCTGGGGCAGCAGAATGGTTAAAATATCTTGCTCCAGCTCCAGAAGCCCGTACGTGAGCCCTGCTCTGGGCTTGTGTCCAAAGCTTTCCCCAGGCAGCCCTACTGTAAACGGGTACCTGTCATGCGGGCTGGGGATTCAAAGGCAGCTGGAGGTTGATGCTAGCCACATCACTCCCTCGTGTGCCGCTGGCTAAGGAAATTGCTGGGCCTTTAGTAGGCTAGCCCCGGGGGTGGCTGGGGTCAGGTGGACCTTTGACCTGCACGAACTGGACAGGTCAAAGGCCAGGCTCCAGACAACACGCATTTCACCGATCCTCCCGGCTGTGGTTTGAGTGCCGGACCGACCCCTTCTCCCTGAGCCAGAGCAGCGCAGCTCAGTAGCCATGCTGGCCAGCAGCCCGATCACGCAGAGCCGCCTTTGGGCCCCCAGCGCCGTCTGATGGAGCGGGCAGCATTCGGATTCCCAAGGCCTCAGATGCCCTCTTTTTCCCTCCGGCTGCATGCGTGGCCGCCCGTCCCGCCGCGGACAAAAGGAGGAGATGGCGTTCCCGTGCCTCGTCGTCGGCTGCGCTGGACCGCTACTGCAGAATACCGCAGGCCTTTCTCCGAGCCCCGTGCTGGACCGGCAGCTGTCTCGCTCTGCCCTGCCCGGCCCGGCCTGGCCTGCCTTCCATCCCTCGAGACTCCGGGGGCAAGCACTTGGCTCTGCTGGGTCTCTGTGTATGCGTGTGTCTGTCTCGGCGCGCAGAAACGCATGCGTGCCGTTTCCTCCTCCCCACCTCCTGTCCTCCACCAGCCTGGCTGTGGGAGGGGGGTGGGGGAGACATCTCAGGGTGAGAAGTGTGAATTCCTCACAGTCTGTCTGACAGCTATAAAACCGACAAAAGCCGACTTGGGAAAGCCACTAGGCAGCTCCTCCTCTCTGGAAGCCCAGGCTCTTTGGCCGCCCTTTGAAGTTTGAGGAGCGAGCGAGCGGGGAGGGAGAGAGTGTCTGCAGCTCCTGCTCCTCCTTCTGCTGCTGCTGTTGCTGCTGCTGCTACTCACTCTTCCCCCACACACAAGCCTTTTGCACCTGGTGTCTGGAGCATCTTCAGCCTTAAAACTAACCCCTTGCACCTTGCTGGCACTTCCCAGTTTGTCAAGGTATGGCTTATTTCTTGTCTTTTCATGGCAGGGAGGCATCATGGATGGCATATTGTTTAGAAGAGGCAAAGAAAAGACAGCCCTCTTCTTTCCCCCCTGACCCTCGACCAAGCCAAAATGATTGAAGTGCCAGAAAAGTAACAACCCCTGTCCGTTCAGACAAGGTGGCTTTACCTTCACTCCTCGCTTTGGGGTTACTTAGACGTTGCTGAGTCCATGTTGTACCTTAGGAGATGGATCTGAAACCTGATAGCGTTACTGGAGGAGAAGAAAGTTAAAGCTCTCCCTCCCTCTCTGCTTTGCCATTCAGACATGGGATTTTTTTCCACCCCCCACCCCCATCCAAAGCTTAATTAGTTGTCCTTTGGATTTTTATTTCTGGTCAGGATTTCCTCCCGCAGCACCTCCTCGATAGTTAGGGTAGGGCTTTTCTTTTAACCTTTTATTTTATTTTTTTTGACTGAATATAGGATAAACCCTGAGCAAGTTATTTTATTGGCCCTGGACCAGAAGTGTCTGGAAGTCTTAATGAAAACCAAGTGTAAGGCAAGTCTCAGCCACCTGTCCCCGGGACTCACAGCCAAGAACTCCGGGCTTCAATTAATCAGTGGATTCTGAGCTTTGGAAACTGTCTTCTGGATATTAAGCCAAGTGGCGTGGTAATGCCAGGGTGGGGGAAGGATAAGGCAACCAGCTGATGATTCCTGTTAACCAGGCATCAGCCAAATCCGTGGTGGTGTTAACAGTAAATCCACCTTCCCCAGAGTGCCACAAAAGCCCAGGGAAAGCATTAAAGGGGTGAAAAAGAGACACTTTTATGTTCCAGACCTCTTGATTTTACTATCCCTTCCCCTCCTCCCCTGAGCAACCTGTGTTTTACTTAACTCTCCGCTCTCTGGATGTACTGAGTGTGTTTACTTTTGAAGGATAATCTAATCTGGGAGAGTGATTTTCCCCCCCTTGCAGACATGAACTGCTTTGATTGTCTTGGACCCTGATTTCCTGAAACTTGCTCATCTCTGGCTTTAGCAATGGGGGGTCCTCCTACTTCTCTTTGAAACAGACTGTTATATTGCTCTGGTTTTCTTTAAAGCCCTATCCTTCTGAGTCAGTGGGTTTGCTTTTACACTTCTTTCCAAAGATGATGTAGCGGATGGAGATGAAAGGCTAACAACTGTGATCCTTTTTACATTTTTTTTTCCAAATCTTGGGTGATGTCTTTGCTGTAGGAACAAACTTTTCATAGGTGAGAACTAGAATGGACCAAGAGGACCTCCTAATGAGAGCAAAAATCACCATGGTTAATTGTGATCTCTTGTATCATTTTAGAAGTCTTTAATTCATTGGGTAACAGTGCTGCAAGGAAGATATGCTGAGGCACTGACTTCTTAAATGTAGGGGCAGTTCATGCTGTTTGGTGTCTCAAGCGTAACCCTTGCAACACACTGGAACTAATTGAATACCCCTTCTCCCTAGTTTTCTTTGGCTGTAATGAATTGAGACTAGAGAGTGATTTTAGTCTTCTAAAAACCCATCAGACTATCTTATCTGGGAGAGGTCCTGAGGACAATGGACTCTTGCTAGTGACATTTATCCATCATTAGGGTACGGTCCAATACTTATTAAAGCCAATGGCAACATTTCCATTGACGAAATAAAAGTGCAGGCTCAGGGCCTCGTAATAATTAATGAGCCCTGTCGTTTTATGGATGCAAAGCATTGTGTTCTTTGTGATATCCAGTGAAACAGGGTATGTACGGCGTACCCTCTGTGTCTTCCAAAGGACTCTAGAAAAGAGGGGCCTTGAGACTATAGCATGGACCGTTTCTCTAAAAATAAGCTCGTCGTGAATTTGGACAGATGCTTTGAATGGCATGATGTTTGGCCTGTTGCTTTCTAGAATGAAGATCGTTAAATGGAGTTGGAGCAGCATCTTTGTCAGTGAAGGCTCTCACCTGAAGGAGACCCTTGCCATCGTGTTCTTCGTAGGAAACATTGCTTTTGTGATAGCGCAGGTAAGTGTATCAGCTCGGTGAGTGACCTTGCGCTCCTCGTTCATACAGCTACGCTGTGCTTATTTCAGGAAGGATGCCCCGTTTGGATAGGTTTTCCCTGTAGTCCAGGTCCTGTTCCTAAGAGGTAACTCAGCAGGTAACATGCTGGAGCTGAAAGGATAGCTCCAGGCTTACCTGTTGGCCTGGTCTGTGAGCTCCCCCGTAGAAACAGGCATGTCCCACCGAGCGCAGGTATCCACCCACTCAAACACAAGTGCCGTATTTTGACATCATGCCGTAGGAGCTTTAAGCGGAGGCACTTGGTCTAATATGCATATTCGTCTTTCCAGTGCTAGGCTTTCCTTTTGCGTGCTGCAATTTGCTAAGAGAGAGCTCATGTTAGTCACTGTATGGAGGTAAAACGGGATAAAATTCTGCAGGTTCGTTAGCTGGGATGGCACGTTCTCCCCCATTCGTGGACAGCTGCTTGAGTCTTTCCCAAGAAACACTAAATGTATAGAGGCCTGTGGTGGAGAGAGAACATGGGGTGGGGAAATAATGAACCCTATATAAAAAAACAACCCAACCACTTGGCCCCACAGAGATGGTTTATGGAGAAATGCTCCTAGCCAGCATGTAGGAGGAACACAGGGGTACAGGAGAAAATGGTGAGATCCTGGAGCCAGGATGAGATGGGGCAGGATAGCTCAGGAGACCTTTATTGCTGCTTCAGGCAGGAGCAGTGTGTGTGAGTGGTGTCCCTTGGCCAACACATGGAGGGCTGAGCTGGGGACCTCAGGTTGGTGCTGCTGGATCCGAAGAGCCAAGGCTCTGACAATGGGCTTTGCCAACTTATATCCTCTGTGTTTTGGCCCCGAGGGATGTGTGTGACATACTCATTAATGCATTACATGTGCATCACACTGGCACCCACTACCAGCTGCAGCACAACAAGGGCAGATCACACATAGATGCCGTAATTCCTTCCTCCCGTCAAGAGCGGTGTGTCTGAGAGAGAGAGAGAGTTAGGTTTGTCAAACTATCCAGCTGTGACAAGAGCATGCATTCATGGAAGTCAGGCTAAGGTTTGGCCTTGGTTTTGGAAGGCAGCATTTCAAATATCCATTGCATAGATAATATCTATTGCACACGGTGCACCTTTATCTGCGAGGTTTGAGGACTGAGCCCTCCCTGTGCTCCTTGCATTGTCAAAGCTCCCATTTTGAATTGAAGGGGCATTTTGGCTGAGTAAAGCCTGAAGGGGAGCATCCACCGCCGTGGGGGTGGAATATGTTCAAAACGTGTTTCTGACAGAAGAGCTGTCTATGAGAAGATGCTGATTTGGCAAAATTGAAGCACGCTGTACAACCACGTCAAGGTTGAGGCCGTTTCATTTGGAGAAGTGACCAAAGCAAATCTTTCCCCAGAGGTTAACATTTTCCCGCTTGACCTTACCAAAAATATTTCTCAATGATTTTTTTGTTTGTTTGTTTCTAAGCAGCATTTTCATTTCTAAAATAATATTTTTTGATCACAGTCTAAATGATAGCATAAAACAAACCAGGTGGAATCAACATGAAATGATTTGGTTGACCGCAAAATGCCAAGTTTTGCTTAACAGGAAATTCCACGTGTTGATTTGCAACAAAAGCAAATTTCAGAAATGTAGAATGTCCTGCAAAATGGGGATTTCAGCATTGGCACAACTCTACCCCCAAACACAGTGGGGAAAGGATGCCTGTCTTCTGTGTATAGCAGTTTAGACCTACAGGAACCACAGAGAGGGACTTCTTATGCCCATGTGCTGTGGTTCAGTGAACGGCCGTGGAAAGTGGGATATTTGAGGGGTTGGCAAGGGTGTGGATAGTAGAACTGTGAACTGCAAAGATTCACTGGTTCATGGGTCCATTATGGGGAGAGATGCAGCAGGCTGCAGCTACTGCTACCTCTAGGCTTGGATGCTGTGGTGATGGGCACTATAGAAAAACCCCAGTTGGAGCATGAGCTTCTAACGGCAGCTGTTCCTGCTGCCCTCTTGGAGAAATGATGCCCTTCCCCAAGGACCCATATATTTCCTCTCATTCGTACCTCCCTAGTTTGGCATGTGGGAGTGCAGTTTGCACACGTGGGACCTAGTATGCCCGAGAGTAGCAGTCCTAGTCGAGCTATCCCTGCAGTGTGAAGGTTTAACACCTCTTCTCTTCTGAACATGAATGCCCGGTCTTGCAAATAGGATAATGCACAGACGTCCAACAGCCTTGAAGAAGGAGCAGATGTCACTGCGTATTGGTGGGGGGAGTGGACCAAATGGACGGCGTGCACTAGGACCTGTGGGGGAGGAGTCAAGTCCCAGGAGAGGCATTGCCTCCGGCAGAGGTACTGTGAGAATAATTGAGTGACGCCTGCATGCTGAAGGGCCCTGTGCTTGAGGATGTTAGGCAAACCACCATTCTGCTCTTGCTCATAGAGTCATAGATTGTCAGGGGCTGGAAGGGACCTTGCAAGATCGTCGGGTCCAGCCCCTTGCACTAGGCAGGAAAAGACAACTGGGGTCAGGCAACCACAGTGCAATCTGTGGACCTTAGTTTTTGTAGGTGAGAGGTGGACGTGGCGTAGTAGCTTGCACCACAGTAGAAGCAGCACTGATAGGAGGAGCTGACTTGCAATCCCTGGAGAAGGGAGATCACCAAACCATAGACCCAGCTTCCAAGTGCTTCCCCCAGCCCAGGACGGACCACCTCCCAGGGTGTTTCTGCCCCTTCAGTGAGCCTCTGGCATGTCTACATGTGCAGCCAGCCAAAACTTTGGTCATTGCCCCTTAAAACAATTATTTATCATTTGTCCTCTGGGAGTTGACTGGACACTGTCAACTCATCCCTCTCTAAGCCACCAAGTTCACAGATTTTAATGCCCCAAAAGACCCTTCGATCACCTTTATCTGTTCTCCGTTATCCCATGGGCTTGTGGAATTGCACCCTGTAGGAGACTAATAAACTTGCATTTGACGAAAGTGTATCCTCCAGAACTGCGTACATCTGGAGCTACATGCTGAACCACCGTGCAAACTTGAAGGGAGTAATTAAAAATACTTCCCATGGTGCCTTGAACTTTAACTTAACAGTTTTAATTGAGAACTATTAAGGAAGTCCTGAAGCTGCTTTGATCACTCTAGACTGCCCATGGGGCAAGAGCAGTCTGTCTTTTTAGTAAGTGTTTGTACAGCGCCTTGCACAGTGAGCCTCTGATCCCTGGTTGGCGCTTGCAGATATTACATTAATGGGATTTGCAAATGCTGATGATAACTGAAGTAAATGGGGCTTTTGCCGTGAGTGGAGAGACATGGGTAGCCGCGTTAGTCTTTAGTCAAGCAGAAGGCAGGGTAGATTAGTACTTTATAGACTAACTAAATCTTCCCACAACATCTGATGAAGTGAGCTCCAGCTCTCAGAAGCTTGTCTCTGTCTCTCTAGCTCTCTATCTACATACAATTTATTGAATCTACAAGGTGCAAATCTACCCTGCCTTCTGCTTTTGCCATGGACTTCAATAGGATGATACCTTAATTCTAGAAGACATTGCTATTGGATATGGGAGCACCTATGAAAACAGGCAATGTAGGTATTATTTTCCAAGAGAGTCTAACCCCATTTCTAAGCATCATTTCTTTGTTCAGAAGGAAGTCTGTGAGTGGGCTTGCTAATAAAACCTGCACTGGGACATCCAAAAGATACCAGCTCTGCAAAGTACAAGTAAGAATACTCTTTTTTTTTTTGCATTACAAATATTAAAAAATGATGTCTTTTGACTTGTGATCTGCCTCCCCCTCCCATCCATCTGCCATTCTGGATAGCTCACAAGAGTGGAAAATGACTGGCGTTCATCTTGCCACATGCCCTTCCCAGACCAACCCAACAAAAGAGTAACTGCTTTTATTCAAAGGCTTTTCAATGGCTCCCATCGCCGTAGCATTGGAGCATGTCCACAACAAGCCCCTGGGATAGGCGAGCATTATTGTTACTCAGTAGATGGGTAGGGTAGCAAAGCACAGAAAGATGAAGCGATTTGTTCTCATTCATTGAATAAACCTGCAGAAGAACGAGGAACAGAACCCAAATCGCCATCCCACGTAGCTGCAGCTGTGGCTGTGGTTGCTTCTCCAGTGCACCCCACCGGGATAGACACAGTTTGGAGACATGCTGACTTGGATCCCACCCTCCTCCTTGGCCTCGTGCTGGGCGCCATGGAGCAAGAGCTGTCAAGGGGTGATGCCCACCCTCAGCCCCCCGGCAGACCCCCGAATCCCGGTTCTGCCATGTGTCAGCTGAGGCTGCTGGTGGAGGAGAAAGAGATGAGCTGTCTTCCAGAAGGTGCTCATCCTCCAGCTGTCCCAGGCCTTTTCAGAGCTAGGTAGAGCCAGGCTACAGGACAAACCATGAACTGCTAATTGTGGAAGCAGTCAGTTGAGATGTGCCAGAAACCTCTCCTGCATTTTGTTTTCATCAGGATATTAATGTATCCCCTTCTAGGAGTGCCCGCCTAACGGAAGGAGCTTTCGGGAGGAACAGTGTTCATCGTTTAACTCCCATGTGTATAATGGAAGAACGTATCAATGGAAACCTTTATATCCTGGTAACAAGACATTCTTTGTGTGCTTTATATCACTTAGCCAAAATATTTTGATAGCTACTGTGCTGCACACTTCAGGAAGGCTCCTCTTCTGATGTACTAAACTGATTTACAGGGACACCAGTCACTGTCTCCCAGGTTCAGAGGAGCATTCGGTGGCTACAAAGCAAGGTCTTTAAAAAAAAAAAAATTTTGTTATATAAAATGATGAATTAAAACAAAGGCAAGATCCTGCAGTCTTCTCCCAGGCAAAACTCCTGTTTGCCTGCAGTGGATCAGGACTTGCAGGTTTGAATGCTAAAGGTCTCATAAAGAATATGGAGAGCTCCAACAATAAGAAGCTGGCTTGCTCATGCAAAATGCCTTTTGAATGGGTCAGTATGTCCACTGAGTCGACTTGTCGCATTTCAGTGATGCTGGATGACACATGCCCTCCCCCCCCTAGAAAATGTCCCTTGTGTGTTTTATCAAGTGTCGCTGAAATGAAGGGAGTCAACTGGATAGTCACACAGGGAAAAGTTTTATAATTGGCTGTGTGACTGAGGAGACGAATGCCTAGGTTTGAAACATAACTCCCCTTGAAATCAGTACTTTTAAAAATCTGGGCTGCTGTCCCATTTTCAAAAACGCCTTGGACACTGAGGAGCCTGAGTCCCTGGGGTTTGGTGCTTTTCTAATTATTTTCCCCCACCATGATATGCAAAAGTATCTTGGTGTCTAGAGATGCAGATAGGCACTTAGCAGGGTTTTCAAAAGTATCTCTAACCTCTTTGTAATCCAAGGCACAAATTAAGTCCTACTTGGTCTTGTCCCTGGAGTGGTTCACCCCCACCCTATAGTGTCCAGGTTGGGGCCTAAACGATGGATTTTTGCCCATCGTTTTTTTGACCAATGTTGCATGTTTCCTGTGGGCAGGTGGGAATGTCCTCACATATATCCACTATTCAGGATTGTTCACCAGATCATTTCAGTGAATAATCTGGCTGATGGAGCAGCTCACTGGGAGACTTACAGAATAATGATTTGAAATTCAAGCTGTTTTGATTAGATGCACAGGCCAGCTGATATATTTCTGTTCCCTAATTGGCTGAGTGTAGCTCTTACAATCAGGTTTCTGGCCCAAATATGATTTTGCCATATATTTTCCATGAATATTTTGCAGTATCCACTTAAAAGTCGCTCCCCCACTGAGCGCTTCCGCCAATGACATAGCTGCCTGAATATTTGCAGAAAGCAAATGCAACAGAGGGTGCACGCAGTCCAAAGGATTTCATGAAAAAATGCAGATGAATACTTGCAGATTTTGCAGTTTGTCCAGCTACAATTTTAAATCAATGTTAGCTGTTAATTTATCTAATGGCTATATGTGTATATTAATAGATAGAAATCGTTATGTGTAGAAGTATCTTACATGTACATATATATGCATTGCATAGGTATATTTATATGATTTAGGTATATAGGTATGATTTAGGCATAGGTATATTTATATGATTTTATGTTTTTATATTTTATGATTTTTATGATGATTTTATATTTGATATTTTTATGATTTATATGGTTTAGGCATAGGTATATTTATATGATTTATATGTGCCAATACTGCAAACCTATACCCAGGTAAGCCATTGTTGCTGCTACAGGCTAGTCCCATGGACTGATATGCACTGATCTGTAACCTGTAGGTGCACACCTTGAGATTTTCAGAACAACATTAGAGATCGAGATGTTCATCACCAAAGCTTTGAAAATCTTAGCATTAGTGTATAAATAATTCATAACTTTAGTTCATTGAATGAGCTGCAGGAGTAGGAGCCACTTATCTGTGCAGAGGTTTGCTGTGTTGGACCAGCCAACCCTCAGAACTGCTCCAGGTTGCAAACCCGGAGAGACGGGAGCTTCTGAAAAGCTGAGCATCTTGCAGTTCTGGCTAGCACTACTGATGCACTAGCTAGGAAAACTGTCGGTGACATTGGTAGAATGAAGTGATTGTGTTTCTCCTATTTTGACTATATGTTTATATCCTTTTCCCTTAGATGACTATGTTCACATTTCTAGCAAGCCCTGTGACCTCCATTGCACCACTGTGGATGGTCAGAGACAATTGATGGTTCAAGCTCGGGACGGAACATCCTGCAAATACGCTGATTTCCGAGGGGTTTGCGTGTCTGGAAAATGTGAGGTTGTTAAACATTATAGCAAAAATCTTGTCAGTAGCTTTCAGAAAATTACAGTGGGTGCAATATTTGCCCGGCCCTCAATGCTCTACTTACAATTTTCCTAGCCAATTGGATGTGATGGGATTCTGTTTTCCACCCACACGCTGGACAAATGCGGGGTTTGCCAAGGTGACGGCAGCAGCTGTACCCACGTTACAGGGAGTTACAGAAAAGGCAATTCGCATCTCGGTAAGACTTTCAATGACTCTTTGCCTCTGTTTTAAATGAACGCATCTTTCTGAGTCTATTAGTTTCAGCTTTGACATCTTACCAGCAGTCCTGTTGTTTTCTGGGAGCATTTTATTTTAGAAACATAGAAAATGAGGGTTGGAAGGGACCTCAGGGGGTCACATCTAGTCTAACCCCCTGCTCAAAGCAGGACCAGCCCCAACTACATCATCCCAGCCAGGGCTTTGTCCTTGTTTGGTGTTTTTGGAGAACATTGTTCTTATGTTTCTGGACAGGCAAGGATACAGGTAACTTTGCAAGGATTGAAAAGGATGTATCTGCACTTCAGTGTACTGGATAGTGGAGCAAGGCTACACAAGGGACCAACCTCAGCTCTAAGGTCTTATTTCACGTGCCCCACTAAGGAATAAATGCTTTGTAACATTGGGAAGCCAGGATGCCTTTGAAAAAGCAGGGACCTCTGCAGTAGTGCTGGGCAAAGCAATCGAACCCACCTCTCTCTCTCACTGGTCTCAATCATGAACACCTGGATTACAGTCAGGGGTTCAGATCCTCAGCTGGTGTAAATCAGAACAGCTCTACTGACTTGAGTGGTGTTGCATCTTTTTACATCCACTGAAGGTTTGGCCCGGTAGTTATATATCCACCTGGTGGATAATCAGTGTAAATGAGAGGTGAGACCAGCTCTGACTCTCTAACTAGTTGCTCCTGCGTCACCAGCAAATGAACGCACTGTTCCTGAATGTAGCTAATAAAAGCATTTTCACATGGCTGCTCGTACAGCTGTTTGTATGTACTCCATATAAAGACTCTGAATGAGGTTATGACTATCTTGGGCATGATGATCATAAGGTATAATCCTTAATGCTCATGAGGCTTTTCTTTGTCCAGTTCTATCTTCCTCGGGCTCTTCTCCATGAACTGAGATCACAGGTCACATTTTCAATATGCTGCTGCAGACAGATACAAGAAAATACTTCTAGGAACATGGGTTTTTTCCAGGCTGGATCAGATGGCTGGTCCATTTAGACCCTGACTCCTCAGTGGTCTGATACTTGATGATTCAGAATAAGGTGATGAATGCCTTTACCCCTTGCTAAATAAGCACGCTCAGATGTGTAGGGAGAAAGGGAGACAAAAATCTTTGTTGATTGCTAATATGATCACATTACAACCTGATGCTTTTGCTTTTTCCTAGCGTGTGGAACTGCCCAATCTCATAATTGGTCATAGCGTTATTCAGATTTAAGTGCATGGACTATATAGACATTAGACATTAGGGGCTGGAAGGGACCTCGCAAGATCATCGAGTCCAGCCCTCTGCCATAGGCAGGAAGTCTGCAGGGATCAAATGATCCCAGCAAGATAAATATCCAAATGCCTTTTGAATGAGTCCAGAGTAGGCGCTTGGCTTGCACCACCTCTGGGACGAGCCTGATATAAGTGAGACAGACAGTAGAGCCCAGACTGTAGGTTGCAAAACACTGCCAGTAATTTTCATAGAGCAATCATCAAAGCTGAAACTGCAGTCTTGCTTCCAGATGGGTTATCAAGGTTATTCTCAGCCTGCATTCAGTCCAATGGAAGGTGCTTTGACAAGAAATAGTGGGCAAGGTTCGCAGCTGGTGCAAACTAACATTGCTCCTCCGAAGCTGATGGAGCATCTCCAGTTCCTACAAGTGGAGATTGCAACCTCTGACAAAGGAGGCAGGGAAGCTGACACACAGATTCATAGATGTTAGGATCGGAAGGGACCTCATCAGATCATCGAGTCCGACCCCCTGCTCTGGGCAGGAAAATGAGTGAATGTTATGAGCAGTCAGATGGGTGTTACCATTGGCCATCTTTTTAAATGTCATTTGGAAAGGTCAAAGCCAACCTGGCTCTTGTATGGCAAATACCGGCTCTAGAGACTATTGATGGTCCTGTGGTTTGTTATAAAGCTTTTCTTTCATTAATGCAAAGTTTTCCATAGGCTATTCTCTGGTGACGCACATTCCTGCGGGAGCAAGAGATATCCAGATAGTTGAACGGAAAAAATCTGCGGATGTTTTGGGTGTGTATAACCTCTTGGTGCTCAGTTAGAATTAGTGCATGTGTGTTGTGGTTCCCTCTCCCCACCCCCCAAGTGAAAGCATGTGTTGAATGCAAATAACTCTACTGCAGACATGGGCCAGGGTCTTAGCTAGTGTCCCTTGTCCTAGCTCTGTTGAAGTCAATGGAGCTATGCTGATTTATGCCAGGCGAGGGTTTGGCCCATGGCATTCAACATGTTAATTGCTTTCACTTTGAACCACTGGTCCAGGCATTGCTGTTGCAGAGAATTGTAACATTCACAGCTCCTTGATCTCGGATAATTAGGTGCATTTTGTTTTACTTTGGATTTTGCATCTCATAAAAAGCCACATATGCTCAGTAACAAGGAAATATGGCCTCTAGTTTTGCACTATTGATGCCTTGACAGGTGACTAATGCTTAGGGGGGAATGTAGGTTGGAGGATGTGGACAAAATAAATTAGCTTAATGAGCACACACATATGTTTCTCTCACTGTCATATTCTGAAGCTGCTTTTAAGCTTGATGTCTATTAGACTCATGACTTAGGTGGCAAGATATCCCTGTTGTGAGAGAGGGGTTATCAGCTTCAGTCTCCAGTAGATGGAAGTGTAGGAACACACAGTCCTGAAACGTATCCAGCTTGTTTGAAGCATGGAAAACTTTTCTTATTTAACATTTATGCTGTGGTAGTCCACGAAAACCTCAGCCAGGTGGGGCTTCACTGTGGTAGGTGATGGACAGGCATTTAATACATGACAGCCCTTGACCTAAGAAGCTTGCAGTCTAAAAAAAAATTTGAAGCTGAATTTTGTACAGATGCACAGGCACAGACATGGCTTTGGAAATGCACTAAAAACAATAATATACGTATTATGACATTTTAATAATATAAGTGCTCATTGAGCGGATAAAGATATTTGTGTGCAGTATGAGAAGCGATTGTGGATTTTTTCTACGCTACATTCATCTTATTTCCTCCTGCCTCTTGTTTTAAGCTGTTGCAGATGAAGCTGGGTACTATTTTTTCAACGGGAATTACAAAGTTGACAGCCCAAAGAATTTCAATATTGCAGGCACGGTGTTCAAGTACAGGAGGCCTATGGATGTTTATGAGACTGGCATAGAATATATCGTTGCACAAGGGCCAACTAATCAAGGCTTGAACATAATGGTATGCTTTGCATTTTTATATTGCAGGGATAGGAATTGCGGGGAAGGGAACGATTATGTTGGATCCTGTTGAATTTTTATTCCTGGCTGTTTCTTAACCATGTTCGTTACCGGTGGCCAAATCTTTTGTGTGCAGCCATAGCAACTAGACGGCATGCTGGGCTCTCCACAGGGGCTTGGGTGGAAGGATTCCTCTCCCCAGCCCCGGGCCACAGAATTACAGATGCTCCATGGCTGCAGAGTGGCTGTTCTGCTTTTTACTGCACTGACTTCCCCCTGTTTTTTTGGCTGGGGTTAAAATACACAGCAGACTGTGTTTGCAGATGGCAAGTAGGGAGAGATGATGCCAATCAGAAATGCAAAGAGCCATGTTTATATCCTGGGTGGAAATGAGAAGGCCACATGGACCAAAAGCACATAGGCAACAGCAGCCTAGTTTCCACCATCGACCCTTGAAGCCCGGTTCTATGAAGATCAGAAGTTGAGCGACTAGGCTGTAGCACATCTTTCCCTTGATAAATTCAGCTTTCAATTTTGTCACGTTGTCTGTCGGCAGATCATCTTTTTTCCTCGTATAGTTCATTACCTCGCCCCTTTCCCTTGGAGAAGCTCAAAGTGCTTGGTCAGTCGCTTGCAGAGATATGAGAGAGTCTGGCTCTTCTGACTCCCGATTTAGTGCTGTATCCACTTTGCCCAAGTATTCATGATCGATTAATTTGGGTAGGTAGAACAGACAGATATTAGGAGTTAGTCCCCTGATGACACGGTGACAGCTACATGAAAAATAGATAAAAGGGTACTTTGATAGGTATTAGGAGTTAGTCCCCTGATGACATGGTGACAGCCACATGAAAAATAGATACACAGAGACTATCGACAGTCATTCCAAGACTCGTATTAGCCAACAAATACAGTTTGGTGCCAAATGTGCTCGACATCTCAATAAGTTTGCTTGTTCTATGTAGGTTTGGAACCAAAATGGCAAGAACCCAGCCATAACGTTTGAATACACCCTTCTAAGGAAGCCGCATTCAAAAAACATGCAGCCCATTTACTACACGTTTTCCGAATCTGATAGCGAGGAAAGCAGAGAGTTTGATGGAGACGGACCCTTGGGTTTCATCCAGCACAACGCAACCTACTTCGGGAAACTCTCCAGGGAAAGCATCGATTTGGAGAACCAGGTGTTTGGCAGACAGGACACGGAGGAAGATCTCAACCTGAGCAAAGGTCAGGAGACCAACGAAGTTTATGAAAGGACGGAAGCAATTGACTGTGAGCCGAAACTGAAAGGCAAACAGCCCAAAGGTAGGGAGGAGACTTGGGCCGTTGTGCTGGGTTTTTTTGGAGGAGAAATGCCTCGCTGGTTAACTTTTGTGGGGGCACTGTGGAAAGCTTTCTACCGGTCTGTTCTTTTTGCCCTCTGGCTTTTGTAGCTGCATTGCAGGGGTGGCTAGCAATGCACGTGGGGTCAAATCAGTGCTTGCTTTGTAGGCTGCCTCTCTGCCTCCCTCCTTGTTGCCCCAACTGCAACAAGTGGAGAAGCCAAGTGCTGGTCCCAGGCTTCTCTACTCCTTGGTCCTCGGCTTCTCCATTATCCAGCCAAGCTGGCATCCGCCCAGGAGCCATCCACCCATGCTTTCCTTTTTTACTCCAGGCTTTCCCATCTGCATTGCAACAGTCCCAGGCATCCTGGTATGAACCACCCAGCTGCCCTGGGCATCTCCCTTTCGGGGACCTCCTCCATCCTTTCTAGAGATGGGGTGCTGGTGGTTTTGCATGGGAAGTTGGAGGTGTAGGTGCATCTGGGTGCTTCGAGAGTCTGTGGGGGGGTGACTTAGGCAGCTGGACCACCTTTGTTCTCCCCTTCTCCCTGCTCTTCTCTCTGCTGCTGGCTGGCAGGGAAGAAGGGGAGGCATTTTCTGGCAGCGGCTCTTTCCATGAGAAGGAGGAGAGCAGATATGGGAGCTGCTTCTCTTACTCTGACCTCAGTGCTGGACTGAGCATCTGGAGGGGGGTAGAGTGGGGCAAAACCTCCATTTCCACCTCCTAACCCTCAAACTTCCTCTTGTGACAAATGTCCCTGGAGGAGCTTGCAGCTCCTGCATCTGATGAACTCCCAGTTCTTTTGGTGCCAGTAAGGCCTCAAAAACCAGACCAGAGTCTCATGGAGATCACCAGCCACCATCCTGTCCTTTCCTGTCTGATTTTGACTTGACTTTGCAGCTGTTTTTCTTTCCCCTGCTTGTTTCCCTCCAGATTCAAATGCAACCAGATCGACTTACCAGACAGACAGGGATGACAGAGACTTTGACTCGAGATTTACCTCCAAGGAGTTCCTCTCGGAAAATGCAATCACGGACAAGCTTCTGGACAAGACCTCAGACTCTAAAGAGTTAGTCCTGAACATGACCATGAACAGCATCTTTGCCCAAGGGGACCCGGTAAACTCTGTGGGGCCACACATCGACAGCCTTTATGTTGACTACGAGGACAACGAAGGGATGGTGACCTACACTGTCAACGGCACCTACATGGAGCTGACCAACGACAAAACCATCAACACATCCTCGGAGACTCAGCTCTCAAGCACTAACATCACCGTGACCAGCCCGCAAGGGAACAGAACCCACAAAGCAAGGTAGGGGACATATTTACAAATATTCACTCCCACCGATTTGTGTCCTGGTCTCTCGCACTTAGGGCAACGCGTGTTACCCATTTGGCGTTACGCGTGCTAGTGTGGAAGCCATAAGGTAAGTGGGATGAAGACATCATAAAAGATTCCCGCTAAAAAGCTCATTTTGAAAGGACAGTTCCAAAATTGCTACGGGCAGGGCCTAAAAAGATAGATTTAAGCAGGGTGACAATTCACAGTGTTCGTTTAAGGGAGATTGGCAAGGATATTTTTATGGTTGTCGACACGCTTGTGCTCTCTGTCTCCTGTAGCATCTGCTCAGAGGCCCGGGTGTAATAAAACCTCATTTCCTACTAATTTTGTCTACTCTGATTTGTCCAGCACTGCTCAGCTCCCCACTTCCTTATATTTCTAATGCAGCAGAAGTTGGTGTGGCTCCTTTTTTGATTACTTTGCCACTGTTTGTCACCCACCAGCATTGCCGTTGATGCCAGCAGGCCTTTGCCCACAGTCGTTTATGGGAAGAGCCTCTCTTAGTTCACTATGGCTGGAGAGTCAGAGGTGGGAGGACTTTGGGGAGCTCCTACCAAAGTTTGTTTCTTTAATCAGCAACAAAGCAATGTGGGTAGTTGTTATTCTGCAGGACACAAAACCGCGTCCCAATGCCCTAAAGCTGCTTGTTTGAAGCCAGGTGTAACAGGGGATGTATCCACGCACCTAACTGCTGCTTTCTAATGACTAAAATGAACGGTCATGGATTTGCAGACAGGGCCTGGGCTGTATTTAATTACTATGTCCATCTCCAAACAGGCACATCCTAGTTGCTCTTGGGCAATGTCTTAATAGGCAAAGAAAGAAAGGAAGGTCTGAATTGTGACTTTTCATCCACGCAGCCCTTAATGACTAGGTACTTGGGGAGCTGGAAATATAGATAAAAAGTTGACCTAGCTGAAACATCTCACCTGAAGCAAAATCTGAGCCTCTTAGTGAGCATATGGCCTTATTTGCACTCACACCTTGCTCGAGGGTGGGGCACTGGGCCGGGAGCCTGGAGATCTGGCAACAGATTCTGTCCCTGGCTCCCGTTCCTTGCCCATGCGATGTACCGGGGGGTGGAAGTTTGCTGCAAAGGGCTGAAGGGAGAGTTTCTGTAGTACAGACACAGCAGAAGGCTACCATAAGCCACCCTGTATTCCGCCCCCCATCCAAAAACCGTTGCAAGGGATGCTGGGATAGTGGGAGGGCAGGAGAAGGTGTGTAGTGCATGCAGAGATAGAGGCCCTGGGCTGTGCTGGATGGGAGAGAAGCACTTCGTATTTCTCAGACTGGAGCTGTGAATCGGAGCATCCTCAGGATAACTCGGATTTATGCCCACGGCTGTTTTGGCCCCGGGAGCAAGCCAGATCCCTGAAGGCACTTTGCCTGCCTTCCTCCTGCTCTCTGCCTTCAGACCTGCACCTCTGCAGGCGCAGCATCCCATTTCAACCCTGGACACTATTCTTGGCTCTGCCACTGGCCCAACGTGTGTCCTTGGGTACATCACCTCACCTTTCTGTGCCTCAGTTTCCCCACCTGCAGACTAGGGGTAATGAGCCTTCCCCTTCAGATTGGCAGAGTGAGCCCACCTCAGAAGTGATTGATGTCATTGCTAGATTTATTTCAGTTAAAGAAATGATCCTTCAAATAAGCACACACATTGGGAAAGCCCTTAACGAAAAGCCCTTTCAAATAATGCCAGGGGAGGAGCAGGTTTAAGCCCAGCAGCTCGATGGGAAAGGATCTGCAGGAGCTTTCTGCGAGCTGCCAGGGAGCGAGTTGAATGTTTGACCGATGCTTTTGACTAAACAAAGCTGATGCCGTTCGTGTGCTAAAGCCTCGGCCTCTTGGGGCTCAAGGGACACTGAGATCATTTCCTGCTCTACCACAGATGTCCGGTGTGACCTTGGGTGAGTCACTTAGGCTGTCTATATTGTTTCCCTAGCAAGCCTTGGGCTGTTGCTCAGAGATACACTTGCATATACCTTCATGCACATCCCAAACCCAGCAATTAGGCAGGGTAGGTGGCTTAGAGTCGGAGCTGTTTGTGTGGCCTAATTGTTGGGCTTAGCGTGTGGGGACTAGGGTCTGCTTCTCTGCGTCTCAGCGTTGGTAGTACAGCTCTCGCCATGCTTTGGCTTCCCGTCTGCGTGACGATGGTAAAACTGCACGCCTCCCAGCGCTGCTAGCAATGGTACATGCATCGCAGACCGCAAAGTCATCAGACCTGCCAGGAACGGGGAGAGAGGAGCACCCGAAGTAGGTAGCCCTGCGGTCATCTCCCTATGCAGCAGGCACTTCCCCCCCACCGCTTCCCACAACGGCATTACGCGGGCTCAGACTCTTTCGGGCAGGGTGCCTGCCTGGCATCACGGTTTTCTTGATGCCCCCTGTGTTGTCCTCTCCAGTTAGGCTGAAACAAAAATGCCACTTCTCATGGTGTGCTGGTCCATTGGGGCCTTGCTAGGCTGAGGCAGTAAGTGGTGGCGGAGCTGTTCTTGGAGCATCCTTGGAGGGGGGAGCGGAAAGAAGTTTTGCATTCCTCCTCCTCTCTCTCTCTCTCGCCACCAGAATATTTGGCTGACCGTCCCGGACTGGCTCTAAACAGTGCCAGCTACCACTGGTCCCCTGGGGCCATTCTGGCAGCTGCAAGCTGCCAGGGCTGAGGGATGCTACGGCCATGCCAAATCCTCACCAGCCACTCCCCCCGTCCTGGCAGCCTGCGGTGGGTGGTTTCAGAGCTCCTCACGAAGGCCAGCCGAAGACAGCTTTGTGGCACCAGGGCCGTGCAGAACCAAATGAGCGTGGTTCTCCCTCCACCCCCCAGCAGCGACGCTTGTAAGCAGGCCCTCAAAAGAAAAGTTGTGCGTGACTGACATAAATGCACTGTGCGAAAACCCCGCTCCCTGGCCAGGAGCTTGCAGGAGGCTCCAAGCGTCATCGGCGGCTCGCGCTCCCAAATATAGCGAGCGTGCGTCTGCGTGCGCACGTGTGTGCGTGCGCCGGGCCAGAAAACGGCAGCCCTGTGCTGTCGTGCATCTCGGCACACCGCGTGGTGTACGAGCACGCAGCCCAGAGGACGGCGGACAGAGCGGATAATGCATCTGATTTATGGGAGCAGGACTTGGGAGATGCCGGGGAAAGCTGGCAGCCGGCAACTAGGAGTGAAGCTGTTGTTAAACGGCTGGAGCGTGGAGAGGCTTTGCATTGCTCGGTGCAGAGGGGCTGCACGGGGGGGGCACACCTTGGCAGCTGGATGGGTCTCCACCGCGGAGGGCAGGACGAGACGCAGGAAGCAGTGGCTGTCTGTAGTCTGCTCCCCGGCTCTCCAGATGGATTTCTAGTCGGGTCAACCAGCATTGACTGCTCCTCCCTGGCAGGAGATTTGATCCCTTGACTACAAGACACTAAGGCTTCCTCAGGAAAGGTGCGGCCGCAGGGCAGGGAGGTGCCAGGAGAAGCCTGGCAGAGGCTCAGTTCCTGCTAGCGCTTGTCCTGAAGTCTCAGTTCATCTGAAGGCTCTGGGAACAGCCGCCCTTGCCAGTGCCACGGGGCAGGGAAATGCACCCTCCCCATAAAGCAAAGCAGAGGAGACTCCATAGCCATGTCTGTGCTGGGAGAAGGGGCGTATTTTAGCACGTATTAACCAGACAACGCGTTAACACGTAGAGAAGACGGGTAGTTTTCAGAGGCGCTGGCTGCCGGTCCAGGCAAACCTCTCTTTCCTTGTGGTGGTTACCTCCCCGGGCTGACACGTCCAAAGCCAGAGCTTGTTTGCATTCGCATCTTAGCGCGTGTTAAAACCACACTTATTTTTACCTTGTGAAGACGGTCAGAGGAAACTTGGGTGGTTTCCACACCTCTTTGTGGACTTTCCCAGGGAAGGTGTCTGTACTGGATCCTGCTCCCCCCTGAGACTAAATGAGTTTCCCAGGTGGAACCGAGAGCTTAGTTTGGCCTCGCGCAGCTCTGATTTTTTTGGGGGGTAGAAGCTGAAAGAAACAGGCAACTAAGCTGTATTACTCCATTTGTACTCATCCAAGGTCGGGGTGATTGGCCTGAACCCTGCGCCCGTCGCTGAGTGGGAGAGTTCCCGCTGGTCGGAGTGGCAGCAGGGCCAACGGGCTGATCGCACCTCTATAATTTGCATTTCTTTTGGTCTCAGACCAACACAGCTACCGAGTACAGCCCTATAGTTGCCTGACTGACACTTGGGATCAGAGAGGTAGTGACCATCCCCTTTGCGCTCACTTTAGCAGGGGCGGGCAATTATTTTGGGCGGAGGGCCACTTACTGAGTTTTGGCAAGCCATCGAGGGCCGCATGACGGGCAGATAAATATTAATTTTCGTTATTTTTTAGGGGCCCCGCGGGCCAGATAGAACGGCTTGGCAGGCCGCATCTGGCCCGTGGGCCGCATTTTGCCCACCCCTGCACTTTAGCCTGGCGTTAATGGCTGCACGTTGTGCAGAGGAACCGAGAATTTGAACTTACTAGTATTTTTTTACATTGTTGGTTAGGGGGCAGGGATGATCCCCCCCCACTCCACCCCATATATAACTCTCAGTGTAGATACAATGACCTCACTATAAAAGCATCTTATTATGGGGTGACTTATATCTGTCCTATGTGGGAATAAACTGTATTGGTATAAGCACGTAGCTGCTATACCCCTGTTTCTGCAAAGAGCCAGCCTAGTTTTTAAAAAAATCCCACCTTCTTATACAAGGCTTTACTCAAGTAAAGTTAGTACTTTACTAACTGCCTCCATTCACCCTGACATAATTCAGGAGACGTCCGTGCTGCCCCTGAGGAATACGCTCTTTGGAGGCTTTGCTTAAAAGGGCTGAAGTTAAGAAGCAAGCAAACCTGGCATCGCAAGGGAAAAGATGAGCCTGAGGACTTTGACTATGAAGCCTCTGTGTTGTTGTGTAGTGGCTAGAGAGATCCTTCTGCGACAAAGACCCTTTCTTGAAGTTAGGCAGCCAAAACAACAGCTGAGTCCAGGAGGACTATTCCTGCCAGGAAGAGACATTTGCTTCCCCGGCCCCGGCAAAGCATTGCAGCGTGGAGCCAGTCTGGGGCGCGCCTTGCCGTTTGCAGAGAGAGGGTGGCGCTGGTTTTGTTGTTGCTGCTTGTTTGCTCCCAAAAGGGGAGAAACCCCCCCAAAAACGTTCCACCGGGGAAGAAAAGAGGTGCTCTGATAGTAACCAGTAATAATACCGATCCTAATAAACGGAGAAAAACACCAGCCTGGTTGTATAACAGCTCACTGCTGTTTGCATTTAGAAGAAAACAAAATAATAGTTATGTCTGGGCCCTACAAGGGAAGAGGACTAAATGTTCCCATATGACGAGATGTCTCATTTATCTAGAACGTGCTCCTGCAATCTCCTGGCTTGGAGAAGCAGCTCTTGCACTAAGGACCCTTATGCTAAAGGGACATGGTTGTAGGGTTTTTTCATCCTCGAGTGTGAGAAGAAACCTATTTTGGGGGTGCGAACCAGAGGATGGGGAAGGAGAGACAAATACTGTGTGTGTGTCAGAGGCCAAACTCTCGGTCGCTTATGCCCATTTAAATCGAGCGTAACCCTTATGAAGTCATGAAAACCCCAAGTTACTTTACAGTCTTTTCTGCTATGTCTGAAGAAGGGTGTTTGTGCCTGAAAGCTTGCAATGAAAGACTTTTTTTGTTGCCAAAGTCTAGTTGGTCTAATAAAAGATATTGCCTCTACCATGAGTCCCGATTGCTTAAAGTGACTTCGGATTCACTCTGGATTAACTGAGAGCAGAATAGAGCACGAGGCATCTAGGCAGCAGGATCCCTTTCCAGAATAAATAAAAAAAAAAAAAATAAGTGCAGAAGGCGCAGGGGCCGACCACCATTTGAACAGGTCTTGGGGAAAACGGTGCTTTTGTGGTGCCTTCAGCCGACTAAACGGCGGTAGTTAATGAGCAGACAGTCACCAGGGCTGTGTTGACATCAATGGGTGATGCTGGTCCACAATCGAAGCTGTTTTGGCAAGATAAAGCACTATTTATAGTAAGCCAAGATTGTTATTTTTTGAACAAAAATAGCCATGTTCATTTCAGCTCCATTTCAAACACAGGAAAGGACCCTTTGCCAAGATGACCGAGGCAAAATCAATGGGGAAAATGAGGTGGTTGTTTTTAATTCTTCTAAGAGATCATTGTTAACAATGGAAGGAGGGTGGGTCTAGAAGGGAAACTATAAAAATACTCAGCAGTGTCCTTTTAAAGCTATTCTGCGGTAGAATGGACACAAACTTTTCTTACCAATGCATAAATAAGGCAATTTCAGAGCTTCTGCTGCCTAGAAATCATACAAGCCGCATATATCTTGCTAGGCCAGAGACAGCTGGATATCAGGATATAACCTTGCATACAATTTTAAGCCAGTCTAGCCGTGTCAAGGGTTGAAACAAAGTCAGGAGCATAGATTTTTCTTTTTTAAAAGAGTTTACTGTTCTAAAGGTGCAGTATCTCTGATGTATTATAGCGTTACATCATATCCCCGTGCAACGAACCGTTACGAAGTGACTCTGCTTGATTTCATAAATGCTTATTTTATCCTTTATCAATGGTGTTATGCGTGGGAACATACTATTTCCTAAGGGATGCACAGTATATATCTAAAACCAAATCTAGCCAAGGCGACATGTAGGGAAATAAGAACATGGCATGCCTGTTGTGATTAGACTAGCGCCCGCAGGAAAGTCCTGTGCCGTATTTAGGCTCGTGGAAAGGGTAAGGCTGTGAGATTTGAAAATCTCAAGTCTTTGCTTATAGGGAGAATTTGTTCTGTCCTGTTTGAGCTGCAACCGTCCATGCGGCATACGCTGTTGGATGCCGACATCCTCAGGAAGGAGATACTGCACCTTTACGTACTGTCTGGTTAGGGTCAGGAGTATTTGAGCAAAAAAAAAAAAAAATGCAAACTTTGTTAAATTCTGAACTGTTTCTTCTTGTGGGTATTTTTATCCCATTCTCTCTATTTCTAGACAGTGGAAGCTCTGCCTCTAACCAGGCTGGGGATTCTACTTTGGGCTCAGGACAGGTATGTTGTAAAAAAATAAATAAAAATAAAAACCGATTAAGCAAAATCCAAACCAAAAAAACCAAACCCAATTGTGGCCCGACAGCCTGACCTGTTTGCATATCTGATGCGTATCTGTCCACGCTCTCCTTGTAAACCCTTTTTTTGTGTTTTTGTTTTGTTTTGTTTTGTTTTGTTTTTTTGCTTATTGCTAGAAACAGATTGAAGTTGTTAAGAAAGGGCCAAGGTGTGAGTGCTGCTGACATGTACAGGTGGAAGCTTTCCTCCCACGAACCCTGCAGCTCTACATGTACCACAGGTAGTTATAACAAGCAGCCCCGTTCAGCCTTTGCACAACTCCTGCCATCTCCGGGTGCGTGAGTCGCTTTTATGTCTGTCAGATTGGGAGGACCTAGTAATGTCTCCGGACCTGATCCAGAGCCCAGCGGAGTCAGCGGGCTGTGGATCATGTGCTGGATGGAGCCGGTCGTGCCTGGATTCTGCATTTGGATCGGAGTGGACAAGCCCTGTGCCCATGGGGAGCCCCCTTCTGATGTGGTAGCACCTTGTATTCACTCTGTGCACGTGTAAATGCAGGAGTGGAGAATCAAGTCAATACCTCTAGCTGGAACCAACAAGAAAGCTTTTTCCCAAGTGACTTAGGAGCATACGTCCTGGTGGCACTTGGTTTCTAAGTCTCCCTGAGGGCCTTTTGCAACTCAGACCCATTTATATTCCACGAGCATCTCGTTCCCTGGAATATGTTGCTTTTAGGGGGAAAAAGACCCACCAAGCCTGGATTTTGAATGATTTTACGTGCATGTAGTCAGAATCGCTTTGTGCAAAACACTGACATTAAGTGAATCCTTTTTTTTTTTTTTTAAACTTCCCCTCTAGGTAACGATTAACATTTTTTTCATTTCCTAGCCCAGCGGGGCTGCACTGCAGGATCCAGGACCCTGCAGGATCCTCAGGCTTGTACCAAGTTTTAGCTTACCGGCTCCTTGAACTTGAGCCATCAGGACAGGAGGATGATTGAAGTTTATGCATCCAATTTTTTTTTTTTTCCACTCAGCTTTAAACTATTTTGCCAAGCGCGGCTTCTCTCCGACCGAGAGGAGGTTTGCAAACTGTAGAAACAAAACAGCGTTTGTTTTTTGATTTTTGTGCTGTTTCTCTTGTGCCTGATTCTGAGTGTGATCTCCGCGACATGGGGGTCAATCTGGCATCCTTCCACTGATGTCAACCAGATCCAAATCTAGATGTTGCCTCTTCGCTTCATCCCCTCCAGTCTCGTATGAGCTGAGCTCTCCTCCTCATTATGGCTTATTGATTATCGGCTAGTAACATTGGCCCACAAGCCATCTAGGGCTTGTCCTGAAAGATGGGCAAAGGCAGGACGTTCATCTTGAGAGCAGGTTTGCTTGCAGTGGGCACGTCTACACGAGATGCTAAATGCACAGTAGCACGTCACGTGGAAAACAGTGCTAATATGCTATACGTCATATTAGGCCACTGTGCAGTAGCACCACTAAAAAGCCATGTGCCGGCACTAATGCACAGTAGTGCCAGTTACTGCACATTGATTTAATACTTAGTTATACACGTGCTAAACTTAATGTGCTGTAACTACAGCGCATTAATGAGCATGTAGACGCGCCCACTGTGTCACAAATAGCACCTTAATTGAAATAAAGCAGAAGCTTCATTGCTTCTGGAATTAGAAAGTACAAAGAAGGGATTCAAACCTTGAGAGAGAGACTTTTGAAAGGAATGGACTCACCAGTTTTTTTGAAGTGTCCCAGAGCTGTTGTCTTGTTCTACAGGCACTTCTACAAAATCTCCTGAGACCAAGAACTTTGCAAGCTGTCCCTCTGCTCCAAATCCTGGAACCAAGTATGCTCTTGAGTGGCGTGATCCCTCCTGATCGTATTTCTCCATGCTGAGGAAAGCTTTGGGTTTGACCCAAGCTCTTGATAGCAGGGAGACGACTTACTTCTTGCGAGTCACATAGACTGCCTAATACACGTGCTGGCGGAGGGCGGTTCCTGGAGAGCTGCTCTAATTGAAATGTCTCACTGTTGAGCCCCTGAGGGTTTAAAAATGTCTGTGGAATGATTGATCTAAACCTCATTCGACGAGGTTCAGATAAAGTGCCTCAGTGGCCATTTTTAAACATGCGGGGGCTTATACACATGACGATGAGGCCGTGCTGGAGCGCTCTAACTAGATTGCAGAGCAGACTTGATGAATCAAGTCTCCTCTGACAGTCTAATGAGAACGTGAAGCGGCACGTGTATAGGCAGCTATATATCGGAGGAATGCTGCAATGTCCAGGCTCGTAGATCCTTTTGCATGTTTTGGAGAGGACCAGGACAGCCAGGATCCTTGTTACCTGTAGCCAGATCAGTCTGTTGGTTCCAAGCCGGGTCCCGAAATGAGCCGAATAACCTTTATTCTGGCAAACTAGGCTGCAGGGGAAAAGGTCCCAGTGTGATGATGTTCTGCTTTCTGTGCCTGACACAGGAGAGTGGGGATTGATTCCTCTGTTAATACGAACAAATCAATATGAATCAATCCCTTTGTTAATACTCATGTACAAATCAATACCATGCCAAGTGTACTGTATGCGCCCTGTGAGCGTAAGGGTATAATTGTGGCATGATTTGAGTGGATGTGTGGGGTGGGGGGAGGCTCTTTTCCATTCTTCACCCAAGAACAAGGCGGAATAGGAATCTAATATCCTGGCAGTACTTGGCTGAGGGCCCCAGTAACATGTGTGATTTGTTTCTTTGACCATCCTACTCTGATGCTGATGTAGGGGCAAGTGCTGGGTGGGTGCTGCATTGGCGTGCAACTAAGGAGCACCGAAGGGCCTTCCCGGGACCATCCTGCCCTGTGTAGGTGGGATGACTTAGGAGTTCCTCCACTGCACCACCCTCCTACCACTGTTTGCTTCCTGTCCCCAGGGTCCGGAGCAGGCCCTTTGATTATACTTTGGAAAGACATTTTGGAAAATACAGCTCAAAAGGCGTGTAGGACGATAGTCACCGAACTTCCATTCTGTGTGTGTGTGTTTCTTTTAAAACTAGGAGTGATGTCCACGTATGCAATGTGTGTTCGTTATGATGGGATCGAAGTGGATGATACGTACTGTGATGCCATGACCCGTCCTGAGCCTGTCCATGAATTCTGTGCTGGAAGAGAATGCCAGCCAAGGTACCACATCACTAAGGCATTCGTAAAGGGGCCGCACATTTTTGTCTTCCTTAGGATTGCTTGGAGCAGGTGGGGACTCTCTTCGAGACTCCTTAGCCCAAGCCAACAGATCAAGAACTTCCCCAGCGTTAGTTCCTGGGATGTTAGGATCTGGGGCTTGGGCTTGAGTCCATCTGTAATGATGCTTCCCAAGCCAGTGCAGAAAGGGGGAGAAGAACTCACTGGCCAGAAAAGGAGCCTTCATGATGTACTTAGGTTGAAACCTATTTTATTGAGTGTTTGCATAGGTCAAATGGAAAGGCTGGACATCCCTCCTGCCCACAGGTGGGAAGGTCTGAGCCCTTTGCCACAGTCTGGGAGGGTCGTGTCCTGTTGACTGGGTAAGAGAATGAGACTTCCCGAACACTTTCCCCGTCCCACACCTTGCACATGAATGAAGCGTAGGCCGCACACTACTGAAATAATGCATCATCACTGACTAGGCTGGAGCAATGCCAGAGGTCTGGCATATGCTTGCAAGTGCACAAAAAGTCTATGTTAGCATTGTCACTTGTGAGATGGATTTATTATCTGGGAATGGCGAGTATGTGCAGTGGTTTTTTTTGAATGGCAAGATCTCTCTGGACCCAAGACATGAATGACATCCGTAGTGGTTCAATGGCCTGTGCCCATGTCTTACTGAACATCCTGAGTCCAGAGCTGTCCTTCACACACACCACCCAACTAAAACAAAAGGGCATTAAGTGTGGAGCTTGTGCTTCTGTAGGAGTGGGGTGTGCATCTGACATGTTCCTACCTTGGTACGACCCTGGTATGGTTCTTGCATTCAGTGAGGATGGAGTAGCACTTGCATGTCTCCTATCATCTATGCATGCTTTGGGTGCTTGCATTCTTGCTGGTCTGGGTCTCCTGCAGTGCCCATGGCTGCAAAGCACAGTTTCTTGTTTGAAACACCGCTCCCTAGCTGCCGCTTTAGTCCTCATCATCACAATTTGAAGATATCTGTGACGCATCGCTTCAGTGGAGCAATGGGAAATAGTACAACACCACAGATCCATCTTGAGAGCCCAAGTGAATGACCTGTGGGCAGCAAACCTCAATACCTAAAGGCGGTCATCCAAAGTCAGGCTTGAGGTTCATAGACAAGAACTACAGAGAAGTGTAGCTGTCACTACTGGGAGTCCATCTCTGCCTTTACTGGGCTTTAAATATATTGACACAAGTCAGGATGGCAATGTTGGGTCACTGAAAAGTGCCACGGGATCTCTGATTTCCATTTGGGTGGCAGCTGCCTGGTACAGATAGACAGGACTATAGGTTAGGGAATGCAGGCAGCACTTCTAAGAGTGCCGAATCTTTCCAGTGCTTTTCAGCTCCTTGCATCCCTGTCATTATTTGGAGCTTAATCTGTATTGGTCTGCAAACAAGAATGTAAGTGAGTGCAATGAGGAGTTTTGATCAGGTGATTGCAATGGGCCACGTTGTGACCCAGCTCAGTTAGCAGAGTCCTCAGGCACAATATGCTAAGAACCACAGTTACTTTAGGGCAAGTAACAGTCTTTCTTTGCTGGGTGAATGCCCGCTAGGCATTAAATCTACTCGTGGTTCACCTCTGCTATTGCCGCAGCAGTGAGAACATCCTGTTGATTGGTATTTCCTCCATGGTGACATCTCGCACCGCTGGAAGTAAAGTGTCACCATTCACATTTGAAATGAGACCAGGGTACAGTTGGGGTCTTGGGCTGAGAGAGCCCCATGCTTTGCCTGCCCCACAAAGTCTGGCGTTCTGCTAGGTGCTTGTTTGAAGGACGACCCCTATCTGCAATTTGTAGGGCAGGGCTGCAGTGCTCGGTCCACAGCTACAAGCCCCTTGTATAGAGGCTTCCCAATCAGAAGCAGTCATTTATTAAAGTGTAATACCTCTGGGCACATTGATGGCCGCTCGTTAGTCGCAAGGAGCAGGATCCGTGCGGGCCTTCACTCAGCAAAGAAAGACCATTACCTGCCCCAGCATTACTGTTAGTCTTAACATATTGAACCCATTTTCTCTGCCCCTGCGGAGTTGTGTTATGTTATTTCATATTTGGGAAGGAACTGAGGGGCGGCTGGGCTTGCTCCTCCTTTCATGCCTTCATTGGAGGGGTGCTGTGTGATGAGATCTAGTGTACACACGTGGCCCCCAACAACTGTTGGGCAAAAGCATTTTATCTTGTACACACTGGGGAGGTGTGTGCCAAGAGTGAAAACCATGTGGGCCGCATCTCGGAAGAAACCACAGCGCTGTAAGGTAAGTAATTCCTCAGGTCTAGGTCCAAGTATTTTCCGAATTGAGTCTCTACAGAGCTGGGCTGTCGAGCTATGTCCTTTCAGGGTTAGACAGAGACCCACAGAAGTCATTTTTTTGGCAGAACTGTCTGGGTCTCTATCTTCGTTTTGTTTTCGGACCCATGGTGATGGTGTCTGAGCATTGCACAGCCCATGTGAACTCAGGTATCCAGGGTCAGAGATATTAATAAAATTAGTCCATGGCAATGCTGAATTCTACCCCTCTGGGAAACGACTGATACATTTATAGCCCAGATACAGATTATACCTGTTGCAACCGTCTCTCTACAAGCATTACCATCGGCAGTGTTGCTGAATGCCATGAAGAGACATTGCTGAACACCGGTATACTTCACGCAGTGCCATTTTTGCAGGCTGCTGTCGGGTCATGACTACTGTATGTACCCCGTTCAGAAGGCAGATCCTGAAATCCTGGTCTCTCTCTCGCTCGGTTGCAGGTGGGAGACGAGTAGCTGGAGTGAGTGCTCCCGCACTTGCGGCGAAGGGTACCAGTTTCGCATTGTCCGCTGCTGGAAGATGATCTCCCCTGGGTTCGACAGCTCTGTCTACAGCGACCTGTGTGAATCTGCTGATATTACCAGGCCGGATGAACGCAAGATCTGCAAGAACCCAGCCTGTGGGCCTCAGTGGGAAATGTCAGAGTGGTCGGAGGTAAGTCAATGGAGAAGTGTATTGAGGTGCCTTGGGATCTGCATCCAGGTTAGATGAGTGTTTCTTGAGTTCTCTTGAGTCTCAAAACTACACCAGAAATCAAAGGCCTGTAAAGCTAGAGCTAAGATCACATGAACCTTTGAGATGCAAACACAGTGATTTCCATACAGGCCAACATAAGCTACAACAAACTCTTATTTTCAGATCTACTCGTGGTTCACCTCTGCTAGTGCCGCAGTGGTGGGAACATCCTGTTGACTGGTATTTCTTCCATGGTGACCTCTCGCTCCACTGGAAGTCAAGTGCCAGCATTCACATTTGAAATAAGACCAGGGTCCTGGGGCTGAGATGCCCCCATGCTTCCTCCCTGCACCCCAAAGGTCAGGGTTTCGATGAGAGATCCCTTTAGCCCATTCTGGAGGAAATGATCATGTCTGCCTTTTTCTTCCTCTCAAACCTCTGATCAGGGATGGGCTCAGCTGAGATCTTGGGACCTCTGTACCCCCTTGGACTCTGAGGAAGTATTGATCAAGTCTGTCTTTGCTCCAAACCAGCTTTCAGGTTTTTGAGGCAGCTATGCCAATGGCCTCTTTCCTTGCAACAAGCTTTTTCAGCTGCACAGTGGGTAGGGGCTGCAGGCTCTGTGTGTGACTGGCACCTGCCTTCCATTCATCTTTGCAATCCTTTCTCTCTGCCAAATAATTTAAAAGATGGTAAGGTCCAAATTTGCTCCTTTTCCCATAGGAAAAGGGTTTGGGAAGGAACTCTGAAACACAATAGCCTGAAAAATCATTACAGACCATGGAGATGAGGCTGTGTCCCGTAAATGATTACATGTCCTCTCAAGCATCCCCTCTTCACAGCATCTTGCTGCACCACAAGGAAAATTAGGTGCTTTATTAGTTGTGCCGTAAGCAAATTGCTAAACCACTTGGAAGATGTATGTGTCATCTTTGTAATGGGGAACAGTTCTGCTCTTGTCTTGGCTTGTCATTTTAAATGTGGAAACATGGGTGACTTAAGACAGACAGAAGCACTCAGGAACCGTTTGAGCTGAGATGTAATTTTAAAGCAGCATCAGCCACTAGGCAGCACAGCTACTTTTTCCCTTTGCAAGAGAAGTCTTTTGAATTCACTTACGACGACCCGCCTCAGCTGTGTGCCAGAGAACACCTGCCAGCTTTCCAGTGTTGAAGTCTGCAGCATAAAACCACTGAAATGACAAAACCAGTGGCCGTTCCTAGGGGAATCCAGGTCCGGATTCCAATCTCAGTGTAAATCCGGAATAGCTCCGCTTAGCACAGTTGGTTGGGATTTACACTCCTGTAATGGAGAGCAGCCCCTAGCATGGATTTCTAATGAGTGTGGAATCGCACTTCTGTGCATTGTTGGGAAGCAGTCCCGACCTCTTAAATTCCTGGCTTTTTACAAATCTCGACACCGCAGCAGTTGCATCCCTCTGCACCGGTCTAAAAACACCAGAGCCAAATCGCTATAGCATCTGGAGGAGCCACCCAGTTTGCCCTTCCAGCTCAGCTGATCCACTGAGCCTGATATCTAGCCTCACTCAGCAGCTGATTGCATCAGAGGATGTCTGAGCAGCTCCATGATGCTGCTGGACGTTGATGCATTGCCGTACATGGGGTGTGAGTAAATTGCTTCCTGACGATGGGCTGATCCGTTGTTACACTGAAGGATGGGTTTTGATTTCCCCTTTGCATAGATACAAATGGTGTTATTGCTCATATATTAAGCTAGGCCCCTTTATAAGCAAGAACAAATGCAGTTGGAGACCAGAGTCTCTGCTAGTGCAAACTGGCCTGGTTCCACTGACTTCCATGGACCCGTGCCAGTTTTATACCGACAGATTTTGGCCCCTTTTCTCCTCCCAGGGGATACTTGCTCATGTTTGAATGCCTCCTTTACGCTGAATGCCAGTGATAAGTAGCTTTCCACAGCACTGTTGATGGAAAGCCTGATACGTTCTCTGAATTTTGTAGGATGTTTTGACTTTCCCCGCTCAGTAGAGAGAAGCTCCCTTTGCACATGCCGACGCTGTATTTTGACTGGCTCAAGAAACCAAAGCAGCTTATGTTATAGAAATCCATATTCTCCTCCAGTATGTGTCAGGGGCGGATTGCTGAGCCATCTCCTGGAGTCGGTCTCCTCTAGCCAGCAGCAAAGCTAATCTAATTTGGATCAGCATCTGAAGCAGGGTGCCAAGTTGGCTTGGAAAAGCCATATAAAAAAAAGCACGTTTTGGAGCTCTGAGGATTAACGTATCAGTGCAGCGTGTCTGAGTATTGGGCTGTTGACACTTTTGCCTGCTTTATGTTATGTAACGAGCAAATTTGTATCTGTGACACTGGTGTAATTCAAATCCGCTTCTACAGAACGTCGCTGGGGTTTGACACTGCCAAATTTACCCACAGTATAAAAATCTCAATTGCTGCGGTTTGGAGGCAGCACTTCCAAAGGCCTGGAAACGACTAAGCTAGTTCTTTTCAGAGAGTGAAAGGGGAGCGATTGCACCCCAGTCTTTAAAATGCAGCCGCGTTTTCAGGGTTGCTGGGATGTTGTAGGTGCCTCGGGGCCTGAGCAGCCATCCTGGGGCTCCTTTTCAGAGGTACTCGTCACCTGTGGCTGTCACAGGCTTCAGCTGGACCTGTGTGCATGGCTTTTCTGAAAATCAAGCCCGGGGTATCTCTAACTGCACTCCTAGACACAGGCACTCATGCCTCCTTGCCATGCTCTCAGGTCTTCGTTTCATAGTGCTGGAATGGCAGGAGTGGAAATGGGACAGGGTTGTGCAGGCCGACCCAGGTGTACAAGCTGGCCATCTGGAAAAGGAGCAGGTTTAAGTGTTGGGAGAGACTTTCATGCATCGTCTACTGGGAGTGAAGTGTGTCCTGAACGGTAGCCAGCTGCTGCACTCGGGACTGGCTTTTAACCCAGCCACTGGGCTGCCTTGAAGATATTTGCACAGTGCCGGTAAGATCAATGGCTTGGTGTCTGTTGGAGTGCCAAGGAGAGGACCTGCCGGGGTGTTCATGGTCCTCCCTCCTGGTCCTCCTTTTGTGCAGCACCAGGCAGGATGCAGTCCTTACTGTACATTTGAGCTCCTCTGCAGAGGCTGTGTGGGCTTTGGGTCGGGGGGGTGTTTTTTTGCCTTAGATCAGGACTGTCCAACTGGCAGCCTGTGAGCCCAGTAGCATAGCTTGGTGGGTGTGGGAAACAGGGCACCAGCTCTAGGTGCTGACCGAAGTGGTTAACCTGCGGCCCAGGGCTCCCAATTTGGCCGCAACTCTCCCATCCGCTCTCCCTCTTCCTATTCCACCTCCCAATGGCAGGGAGCAGAGCTTCAGGGGGAGCCGGGGGTGCTGGCACGGCACAGCGCGGAGGTGCCAGTGTCACAACATGGCACAGCATGTGGCCCGCACAGCAGAAGGCCCCTGAGGCATTGGACAGCCCTGCCCTAGATGACTGCAAAAGCCCGGTTGTAAGGCCGTTTTTTGTGCATTTCTAGCATATTTCATGCTTTTTCTTTTTTTAAAGCCAGCCTAAATTGCATCTTAAAGCAGATGCATTGGCCAGCAGGGTGAGAGTGACCCTTGTTAGAGATGCTGCTGACCCCATGCCTTCCCACTGTGTCCTTCCAGTGCTCGGCCAGGTGTGGGGAGAGGAGCGTGGTGACCAGGGACATCCGGTGCTCGGAGGACGAGAAGCTCTGTGACGCCACCACCAAGCCGCTAGCCGAGAAGAACTGCACGGGCCCCCCTTGCGACCGGCAGTGGACCGTCTCCGACTGGGGACCGGTGAGTCACCCTTGGGCGGTGGGTAGCAAAGTGACACCAGACATTTATCGGGAGCCCAAAGGCGATGGTTTTAGCTCTTCTCCTTTATATCATATACAGTCCACAGGCCACAGTCTGCTCCTGGCTGCCTCTGTCTGGCCTGGGAAGCTGCAGCGGAGCTACCCAGCAGCAGAGTTTGGCTCTGTGTTTTCATTCAGCTTTTCTTTTCCCTCTGGAAGAAACTTTCAGGATCCCTCTGTGCTTTTTTTCCCCCCTCTTCCCTCACCTGTGACCTGTGGGGAGTGGGGGGAAGGTCTGTGGTCAAGACAGGAGAGTGGGAGCCTGGACCCCTGGGTTGACATCTCGGTGCTGTCTGGGCCCGTGTGACCGATGCTAGTCTCCCGCAGAGCAGCAGCCGGGCAGAGCTGGTCTTGTGGGCTTTGGTTTCCCCAGCCGCAAAAGGATGTTTCCGTGCATTTGGCATTCACGTATGAAGGAGCAAAGCCGTGTGCTAGACAGCACCCCAGGCTCCTGGTTGTCTGCTCTGACCGCTACCTGTCTCAGCACAGGGACGCACCATGAGGGCGATGCCTGCCTCGCCAGCTCGGAGCACTGATGCTGGCAAGGCCCTTTGCACTGGACTTTCTTCTGGTGCTGCCCCCACAGTTGTTCTGTGCCCTGGGGCTCTCCTTCCCGCATGGTGCCCAGGGCACAGGGGAAGGGGTGAGAGAAGATGGCTTGGTGTGCCATCATCTGAGGATCCCAGTGACCTCCTCTGGCCCCCCCCCCAGCATCGTAGCAGGCGTCACCATGATCCCAGCGCTGCAAGTCCAAATATAGCAGTGGCCAGCGCAGTGGGGACAGCAGCGAGCAACAGCAATAAACTTCACAAGCTCGGAGAAGTGGCGTGTACAGAAAGCAAGAGGCGGGAGAGAGCGGAGGAACCCTTTGCGTCGGTGTCTGGAGATTACTGAGGCCACAGCAAATCCTCCTGCCATCCGAACGCTCGCAGTTAAGCTGACCTGGCACTGCTTCCCCCTGGCTGGGGATTATGCTGAACTTGTTAGCTATCGTTCAGAGACCTGAGCTTGGCACCAGCCCCCAGGCTTCCAGTAACACCTCGTCTCCAGCGCAAGCCGAACCCCGGCTGCAGGCTCCTTGCACCATCTCCTGTGAGCCAGTGCGTTAAAGGGAGACAGAGAGAGCATAGGGAGGTGATTACAGCTGTCATCGCAGTCCGGGGCTTGGCGGGAGGTGAGGCAGCCAGCTCGGATTTTGCAATCTGCTGGCCCCACCTGCAACTTGTTTTGCGCTTGGGTCCCTTGGGCCTGGAAGGAGAGCCCCCAGAGTCCTGCGTGGAAAGGCATCTCCCAAGGGCACTGGACTGGTCTGCATTCCCAGCCTCTTCTTGCCTTTGTTAGGACCATGCCTCTGAACCCTTTCCAGGTTCAGGTTATTTACAATGCTTCCCACTCGCTGCAACTACACCGACACCTGCTGTTATCGGCTGCTGTTCAGAGGACGAGAGGCAGCCAGTGGGCTGAGAGCCATCATGGGGTGGGTGGAAAACTCCATCCATCTCCTTGTCCTGCAGTGTCTTGCTTGAATAAACAGCTGAGGGGCTCAGTTCCAAAAACCCAAGGAATTATGATCCCTTTATGTGGCTCTGGTGCAGACTCTCACTCCCAGCCAGGGCTGGGTCTAGCCAAGGGGATGGGGCAGGCGTGCAGCCTTGCTGATCCACACAGGCCTCCCCTTATGTGTGTGCAAGTGGCTGGCAGCTTACCCTGTCCCTGAGATGCCCCAAAGGTGGAAGAAGGAGGGG
>NW_005842399.1:153483-194993 GCF_000455745.1 Alligator sinensis | reverse complement strand
GTCCCCCCCCCCCCCCCACCCCTCCTGCCTTTTCCAGCTTAAATGGATAGAGTGCATGCAGCTCAAACCCCTGCAGAAGCTCATCCTAATGATCTAGCAAGGGAAACCCCTGACAAGCAATGCATCGCCTCCGCTTCATCCTGCCTTTCCAGAGGTATGCAACAGACTGGTTGCAGTAATCAGGTTAGGCGGAAACTACAGGCTCTTTACTTTGTTTGCACGCTCTGTGCAGCAAATTTGAGGCCAGATTTTAGACTCATTTCCGGCAGGGGCCTCCCCTTGACTCATGTAACCGAGAGCACAGATCAGCTGTGAGAGATTAGCACATGCTTCTTTATCCACCCTGGTCTGGTTTGAGCAAACTTCTGGGTTTGCTCAGTTCAGCCTCTGGGCCGCTCGCAAGCAGCCGAGGCAAAGCTATGGCGGTTCGCTCAGTGGGATCATCTGTGCCGCACAGCTGGCTGACTCGCAAACCTACCCAGGTCTTTCCAGGTGGTGGTTTAAATGCCCTGGACACATGGATGTGCATTTGCACGAATGGCAGGGAATCCGCTTTGTTCTTCTGAACAAGAACAAGCTATTTCAGTGGAAGCGAACCGGAGGGTTTCCCGCATGCCATCAAAGAGGTGGCCCCATTTCCAGTCTAGCCATGCTTTTATTGCAGTAGTCACTCAGTCTGTACCTGCATTTCTTTCTCCCCCAAATCCTCTCTCTGTCTCCCTGAGAGTAGAGAACGAGCAGTGTCTCTCTGACTTGATCTTACCACCCAGGGCTGGGTAATCCTAGCTACGTTTTCATGCCAGACCTGTCTGTCATGTCAGAGTGAGCAAGAACCTATCGAGCCCTGAACTCAGAGCTGGTATTTTGGGTTCAGCTTCCTCTCTAGTTGAAAAAGGAAAGAATTGGGGATGGGGGTGCGAAGAAAAGGGGAGGTGGGCTTGAAGTCCAGAGGGACCCCAGATGGTATGAAATTGCTGTTGCAGTCCCCAGCTTTGCTTCTGCTCTTTCAACTGTGCCCCTGCTGAGAGCCAGCAGCTGCACCTTGTCTGCTTGTGAGACTGGCTGTAGGATGTTACGTGTCATTTGTGGGCGACTGACTCAAAGCAACAGATCCAGTTCCCCATCCTTCTTGTCAGGCTGGTTGGGAGCCCTCTGGCCTCGTACATCTTTTTGGCTAGTGCTAGAGGTGCTCTTTTTTGGTCAGTAGGTCCAGGAAGAGCAGGGTGACACTGAATTTACCTTTTCACCCCTCCCCATTTGAACTGTGCTTCTGGGTCCATTTTGCATTAGGGAGGCACTTGGTTTCAGAGCTGGGAGACTTCCCAGGCTACAGGAGCTCTCCCTGACTATGCAAGGCTATGCGTGCAAAAACACACGTGCCCTTTTTGATTGCGCAGTTGGTTATATGTACAAAACTATGCGCAAATGTGGAGCTGGCTGAAAAATCAGGGTACAGGATCTAGACCAGCATCATCACTGTGCCTGTTCTTGATATATCCCTGCCAGGGTTTTCCGAAGCTTCTTTGTAACGTTTCAGATTAAGCCTGGGCATGCACTGCCAACACGATCCCATCATCCACACACAGGAGAAAACCACAGTTATGAATAATGAATGGTCCAGCTGCAAGGATCTTAGCTAATGTGCATCCAGGTCCAAACCTCTGCTTGGTTGCAGGAGCACTTGGGCAGGGGGTTCAAGCTTAGCATGAACGACAGCCTTGCTCTTCCCAATACAAAGCAAAGATCTGGTGGGTGGGCCATGCCTGGAGGTCCCCGCTCCCAAAACTTCTCTTGGCTCAACCACTTGAGGACTTCAGCACAGGTCGTCAGGTGTGGGAGGTGCTCCAGTTATCATGTTTTCATTAACCATCATAGCCCGAAGAGCAGGGATGCGTGATTGAAATATGCTGGTGACATGAAGTTGAGAGGCATCCTCACTCCAGAGGAGGATCAGAATATCGTAGAGGAAAGACTGGATGGCTTGGAGGCATGAGAGTCTGTCTTCTCCCTTGGGGTATAATTTTTGCTTGAAATGCCTGAAGTTCGGGAGATTTCAAACAACCCCGTGGGGGGGGGGCCCCCCCCCCAATCTTTCTTTAAAAAAAAAAAAAAAAAAAAAAGGTGTGGTGTGTGTCAGCCAGGCCTTGTTCTGGAGCTATTTTTATAGAGATTTTGATTTGGTGGCATTGGCTAAAAATAAGTGGTTTCCATGACAACAGTTGCAGTGTGAAATACAGCACATCTCAAAGCGCTGCAACAAAAGAACGTGAGGACTTTCACTGTTTAAAATATAGGTTGAGACAATACCTGTGCAGGTTTTTATTGAAATGAAGGGGATATATTTGTAACCAATTACCTTATATATATTTTTGTGTCTCTTTGAAGGCTGCTGCATGTTTTATCTAAGGCAAACAAAGCACTTGGCCTTCTCATTTTCCTCTTGCACCTTCATTCTCTCCCTCTACCCAGCAGTGAGACTTGGCAAGTCTTTCTTAAAAATTAAGAGCCAGCGTTTTGCACTGCAGGGTGGGGAGAAACGGGGGTAAGAGGATGAGGAGCGCAGGGTCAGGGGGAGCAGCTGGGATATGGGGGGCTCCTTTAGGTTTCCCTAAAGGCAGCTTCTGTCTTCATCCATCTCTTCAGCCAAAGCAAAGAGACCTCTTGTAGGATTTTGAAGCCAGATTTTGAGTTTAGGGGTGATTAAGAGAGCCACACGGACAACATGTTACAGAACCGGGTGCCTTATTTAGCACCATATTCATCCCAGCTTGGAGATGAGCTCCTTTAGGACTTGGTGAGTGGGCCTGGTGGTGTCTTGGCTCTCCATGCACGTCTGCCATCTGCTTGTTTGTGCTCTCACCCAAGTTGGCCACAGCCACAATAATTGGTGTCTCTTTTGTTCTCCATAACACACGGGCACCAGTTACTTGTCAGCTGAGTTCCCAGCAGAGAAGGGGGCTGACGGGTTTTGTAAGAAACGAGGTGGCTTTGTCAGGAAAGTCCTGGCTTGGGACTTTGGATTCGGTAGCCAGGTCTGCCGGAGCCTTCCTGTGCAAGCAGGGCAAGTCATCAAGCCACCGTGGCCCAGAGCATCTTATGCTATGCTGGCCATTTTGGTTGCCCAAATGGAGACCCCTCAAAGGATGCTAAGGGAAGGAAGGTGTTTTTCAGGCCCAGCTCTGGGTCGGTTTCTAGCTGCCTTGGGTAAGCTCTTCTGTACCGTTCCAGAGATCAACCTACAGGGCCCGAGATATTAAAAAAAAATGTGCCCGTGAAGTCCTTGCTCAAAGGAACTTGCATGCAAGAACTTCCCATCCTTGAACTCCTTTCCGGCTGAAGCTGAGGCAGAGATGATCCCCTGACAGGCTTCCCCGTCACCGTGTAGGGCTGGCACGCTGTCCCTTCCTGCTCCTCACTCTCGTCACCCTGCTGTTTCTGTTTCAGTGCAGCGGCAGCTGTGGGCAGGGGAGGATGATCAGGCACGTGTACTGTAAAACCAGCGACGGGCGCGTGGTGCCGGAGTCGCAGTGCAACCTGGAGACCAAGCCGCTGGCGATCCACCCCTGTGGGGATAAGAACTGCCCTTTGCACTGGCTGGCACAGGACTGGGAGCGGGTAAGAGAGACCCGTGCCAAGGCTTATGGCTTTCAGTCTTCCTCATCCCTTTGGCGAGAGGGCGGTACAGGGGGCTCTTACTTTCTGGGTCTATGAATGGCTCGGTTATCCTCCTTACAAAGCAGGGGTAATGCTAACTGTCTCAAGAGCCTCAAGGACAGGCTTATTCAGACCTTCCTGCAACGGGGAGGTCACTGGGACATTGCCATGCCCTGCTGTCCTGGGTTGCTGGCAGCAGGACGGACTCGTGGATGTTGCGGTGTGGTGCTGGGAAACCCCATTCACTCGGACACCGTTACTGAGTCGAGCCTGGGTTGGGCGTGAGCTCGACTCCAGCTCTCTCTGCTCAAGATGACGTGACACCGAGCATCTCTGGGACATGTCATTTTAATCTCTCCACCCGTCTGGTTTCTGTCCCGGGCAGTGTAACACCACCTGTGGCCGTGGGGTGAAGAAGAGGATAGTGCTGTGTCTGGAGATCGTCAATGGGAAGATAAAAACACGGAGCCCCTCCGACTGCGACGTCACCAAGAAACCAGTAGAAGAAAGCACCTGCTTCGAACGGCCTTGTTTTAAGTGGTACACGACTCCCTGGTCTGAGGTAAGAGGGTTGCTGATGTCTGGGGTGTGTTTCAAAGGAGTGCCACTTAGATCTAGTAGGGACTAATTTACGGGTGATAGCCTGAGACGGGAAAGAGATGGGCCCAGGGAACAGGGCACCCGGTGGCCTGTCCCTTCTGTGTCAGACCCTTTCTATCCTTGCCTCAGTTTCCTCATGGACAAAACGGAGGTAACACTGTTCATCCAACTTCACAAAGTGCTCAGAGGTGCCTGGATGGGAAGCAGCAGTGGCGTGCTCGATGCTGCCTTTGCCAATGGCTGCCCATCTTGGAAACCTCAGTGGAGGTAAGGACTTATTGGAGGTGAAGGTGGAACAATCCTCTCCTCCTCAGACAGGACACCCTCAAGACCCAGAGGAACAGAAACCTTCTCCTCCGCAGTTTGTGCTATCCCCATTCTCTTCATTCAGTCTCCTTGTAGGGGTTGTCAATCTAGGACCTCACCTGGGTGCTAAATGACTCGGGAGACGGGGTAAGGGTGGGTGAAATGCCCTGCCTTGAGGGTCCTGTTTTCAGGCATGCACTGGGAGTGCGATCCTCTGGTCTGCAGAGCAATCAGGAGAAGGACCTGCCCCTTCTCCCAGCCTTCCCCCTACGGCGAAAGTGCAAAATTCTTTCCGCACGCTGTCTGGCACGCGGAAGAATGCACAATAGCTGTAAATGGACATAGGAAAACGGAGCACAAAATGAACTGTTCCAGCGTAGCTCGCATGGCACAGCCGGCAATGGCTCATCCAGAGACGCTGCTGGCCTGATTGCCAAGAACTGATTAGGATTTGGCTATTTGGGCCAAGGCAGCCTTTCGCTGTATTAGCAGCTTGAAGTGGAGCACGCGCCCTGCCAAGATGTAATCAGTACTCACTGTGCTTTTGGAGAGCAGGACTGAAAGGAAGTGTTTCGGGTTGGCTTTTTTTGTTGTTGTAGGAATCTGGCTAGGTCTGCAGGGCCAGCCGTCGTAATGTGTGTAATGAGACAAGGGAAGGGATTGGCAGATACAGGCTGGGAGTATTGGGGGCAGTAGATTGTCCTTGGAGCAGTGAAACCTGCCCAAATATTTGCTGCACTGATGGCTCCCGGGGTCTGGAAAAATAAGGGAAGAGATCCCAGGGCATATGTGGGGGAAAGCTGGGGGCCACTCGCACCCTTTCTGTGTCATAGTTAGCATAAATGCACATGCACTTTTGTAGCAGTCCCTGCAAAAACAGGCCAAGGTCATGGAGGTGGAACGGACAGCTTCTTCCTGGAGATGGTGCCAGGGGATTAGGGTTGATATGGGTTGGCAGGGGGCACAGATGAGAGGGTTTGGCCTTTGCTGGTGAATGAGTGTGTGCTGACTACCAGGGCATTGCATGGTAGAGGTGAAATCCCCAACCCCTGCTTGGTTATGGCTTGGCAAGTTGGCTCTCCGAACACACGAAAACTTGAACCTGGACCAGATTCTGGTTCTGAGTGGTTGTTTGGGAGGTGGCTGTAAGACTGACCGAGTCCTGCAGGCCGAGGTCTTGCCAGCTTGCAGATTCCCAGCCATGAAAGCTGGCACTGTCCATGTGTGCTTATGGCCCTACAAGCACAGGTGGACCCTGAGCTGGGACATTCCTGTCTTGTCTCAAAAGACCAGCACACATGGTGCTTCAAAGGCAAATAAGGAGCTGCAGGTCCCTGGCATTACAGGGAAAGAAGAGCCTGCATTATAGCTCTTCCCTTCAGCATCCCAAGCAGCTTGTTTAATTTTCTTTTGAAACCAGTCATCGATGTAGCCCTTCATTAACCAGGCCAAGCCTGCCGAAAGGCCAATATGAGAACCCATCTTAGTGTCAGCAGAGAGAGGAAGAGCCAAGGGATCAGAAAGATTGACCTAGTTGTATTGAGTCATAAGGTCTAAGAGGGTGCTGGATTTGCCTAATGTGCTGCTCTGGGGGGGCTTGGCTGGACAAGCCCCACCAGTGAAATTTGCCTGCCATGCAGAGACAGCCGATAGAAAGTGCACTTCCACTTTGTGCATGGCCCTTTGGAGAGAGGGGACTCATATGTGTGGTTGTGCCCACCTCTGGAGGAAGGTCGGGATTTTGCTTAATTCAGAGACTCAGTTCAAAAGCAGCACTGTAGAAACTGTCTTTGCAATGGGTTGTTCAAGGCAGGGGCAGGGTTCTTGATGAAAGGGACCCATTGGCAACCTCTGAACATGGCCAGTGACTTCCTCTTAGGGGTTTGCCATGTATAGGCCTCAGATGCTTCTGCCAGCGACGAGAAGTGAAACGTGTGAAGTGAGGCAATACCTCTTTATTGGACCAACCTGTGTAGTTGGGAGAGATGAGCTTTTGGGCTTCAAGAGCTGTTCATCAGGTCTGGGAAAGAAGCATCCAGAGTCCAAAGTCAACTGCTCTCATTTCACTGGGTTGTTAATCTTGGGCCACTGGGACGAGAAGCGGCCAGTTCTCACCTGTGAAGAGGAGTTAGCAGAGGGGAAGGTGAGAGTCAAGCTGTGATGGGCCATAAAAACAATGTCTGGTGTCCAGCAAAACTATGCCGTCCTGCCAACGATGCTCCTCTCTGCTTCCCAGTGCACAAAGACCTGTGGCATTGGAGTGAGAATGCGCGATGTGAAATGCTACCAGGGGAAGGATATTGTTCGTGGCTGCGACCCCCTTGTGAAGCCGGTTGGGAAACAAACCTGTGACCTGCAGCCCTGCCCTACTGAGCCACCAGGTGAGGAGAGGCATCCAGATACTTCCTTCATTGTGGGGTCTGGGGCTGCCCTTCTAGTACAAACCGAGAGGGACAGGGGTTGACTGAAGCTGTGCCTATGTATATGAAAATGTTTCTTCTGCATCAGTTAAGTGTGAATATAAACTAGTAGTTATACCCAGATAGGCCTGCCCGCACCTTTGAGGACACTCTCTTACTCCGGTGTAATAAACTGTTCAAAATTCAATTGCAAAGTCATGATAACCACCTCAGAACAAGGCACGTTTCTGTACATCAGTGGGCCTGTCTACACGTGCTTTTACATGCGCCTAAACTTAATGTGCATTTTCTTAAGGTGCATTAAGGTGATTTAGGTGCACATGCTAAGGCGCACTCATGCGGTGTGCGGACCGACTTGGGTCCCAAGTCAGTTGACACACACAGTGTAAATGCGCCTTAGCACATCTACATGTGCATTAAGGTGCTTTGGCTCTCTGCACATAAATTTGATACCTACTTTTGCAGGTATCAAATTTAGGTGTGAATAGCCTGAAATCACCATTTTTAAGGTGCGTTAAGGGTGTGCACGTGTAGACCTGTGCCCTTAATGCGCCTTAAAAATAGCGATTGCACCTTAAATCGGCACATGTAGATGCCCTTGTGTGTCTGTAAGGTGCTAGGCATGCATCACTCTGAAAGGCAGTGCAATAGCTGCTAAAAGTCAAAACAACAGAGTTTTCTCTGGCCCAAAGATAACCTTGCAAATGCTGACTTCGGTAGCATGTTGCTGTGTTTAAATCCCCACTAATGTCTGAGTACGGTTCATCTGTGCTCTTATCTGAATGATTTTAGACTCCTAACATCCTGTGGGATTTGTGACCATCTCATTTTCCAGCTGGGGTCCCTTGGCTCCAAGAGGCTGCGATCTCCAGTGAATGCGTAGTTCTCGGTCTGTACTAGGAGGTGGAAATAAAGATGGTTGTGTACATAAAGCACAAGAGTGGGGGTCTTTGGGCTTTGCTGTGGACTTGCTTTGTGGCTTCTGTTACCCATTGCTCTCTCTTACCTGTGGGCAGTGAGGTTTGATAACAGTTTGTGGATGGAAAGCATCATGGAAGGGCAGAATGCTACTAGAAGAAGAGCAATTCAGACAGCTGCCTTCATGTCACTAAGACCTTTTTACCACCTGAGTTTTGTACTGTGGCTCCTCACAAGAGCACTGTTATAAGGAGGGAGTTTTTTGACTCATTTGGTTGCTGCCCACGTGCTCTAAGAGCATCTCAATTGCCTTTATTCAATCTTGGGACATGTGTGGGGTGCCCTGAAGTTACCATTCGCTCCAAGTGGTTCCCATAATCTTGCTGTTCTCAGGGTTTCGTTATCACGTGAGCGTCTCAGGGGAGGGATCGTCTACCTTTCTGTTCAGAGTTGGAGTAGTGTCTAGCACAGAGGGGTCCCAGTTTGTGAATGGGGTTTCTCTGTGCTACTGGGAAACAAATGATAAACAACAGGGATTGCCTATTTTCTCTGTGCCCTTTCCCCATTGTTACCGGATCCCAAGGTGTTTATACCCAGTGAGGCAGCACTTTCATCTTCCCCTTTCATTCACTGACATCCCAAGAGGGAATTAAGCTTCAGAAACAAACCTCAGCCCCCTTTGGCCTGGCACACTGAAATGTATGACCCTGTCCCGGCCTAGCTTTGCTGTTACTATTTAAGCAGCAGCAGCACACAGTGAGGCCGCTTCCTGGGATTCGGTGAAGCCTGGGCATTTCTACTCTGGTTCAGTCCTTCCTGGGCTGCATTCATTTAAAATGCAAGGCAAGCCCCAGGGGGATTTGAGACAGGCAGGATGCTGAAAGAAGCCTGCAAAGGTCATTTTGCACCTTGCAGCTTGAAAAGGAAGGACTGAATGGCTTTCCAGAGGTGGGTAGGGAAAGCGTAGCTATATTTGAACTAACCAGAGAGGGTCTTTTTATGCTAATCAGAGAGGGAAGAAGAGTTGGACCAATGGAAATCAGAAACACCCTTCATTTGTCCATTAAAAAAAAACTTCCAGAGAGAAACGGAGTTAACAAGCCAGGGAAGAAATGAACTAAAAGTGTAGACTGTAATTTTTTTTCCCCATGATGTTGCCTTTTGACTTCGCCTCTTGATTGCCAATCTGTGTTTCTCTTCTCTAGATGACAGCTGTCAGGACCAAGCTGGAACGAACTGTGCTTTGGCAATCAAAGTGAACCTCTGCAGCCACTGGTATTATAGCAAAGCTTGCTGCAGATCCTGCAGGGCCCCTCATTCCTAGTGGAGAGGTTAGAAGAAGGACTTCGGGTCTCAGACTTGGAAGGAACGGAGGGTAGTCTGCTCACAAGCATCCGGCGTTTGGCTAGAGCGGTAACAGGGAACATCCCGGTTTCATTCGACTACTTCCAGAAAGCTCATCTTGCCATTGCTCTGGAGAGCAAAGTGTGCCACGGACTTGCGCTGCGGCTGTTTTCTCCCACCGCTGAAAAGATACCACCCTTGTTCCTCTCTCTCCTTCCTCATAACGGAGGGAAATGGCACCAGCAGAAACGACAGCTCCATTACTACTGTATATGGGTAGCCTCTGATGATCGAGAACTGTACATAGCATCCTGTATATTTGATTCATCCTAGCTCCAAAACATTCACGTGTCTTAAAAGGGCTCTCCTTCATTTGCTATTCAATATGGGAGATGTAGATGGATGATGGTAAAGAGCAAACCACGCGACATTGAAGCACCACAATCTTTTCCCTAGCAGGAGGTCCTCGGACCTGCTTTCTGATTTAGCCCCTACGCCTGTCTTCTAGCCTTCATTGCCTTTCTGTAATGGCAGGAAGCTGAACTTCATTCCTTCAATGACCTTAAGCCAAAGCCCTTTGTGTAATATGTAGGTGTATACTTTTTCAGAGAATTTTATCTTATAATCAAACTTCAGTGCCATAGCTCTTATAAAAATCATAATGCTGACATAATGTATATAATAAGGAAACATAACTGCACTTTATATCACAGAAAAGATGTGCTCTTTTTAATATATTTGTTTACAAACAGTGACCTTTATCCCTATAATCATTAATTTGTACTCGTATGTATATTTTAATAAAATTGTCATATTTATGATGGTATCTTGTTTTATTCTCAAGTTTTTAGCATGTGTTTCTCCCTGTGTGTGTGGCAGCTGATGCCACGTAGGGATAGGAGTCCCTGCAAATAGAAGCCCTGATCCTGCAGACGCGTATGTAGCGGTCCCTTCACGTCAGGTAGGGACCGTCTTTGTGTTCGTGGACCGGATGCTCTGGCCCACGACGGCGTTGCTGTCAATAAAAAAAGAGTTCAGCCTCTGAAACCATGTCAAAGAGTAGTTTATTTTATTTTTTTATTATTTTAATTTTTTTCTCAGTGAGCTCAGCAGTCCTGTACAACAGTTCACCGCGTGAAGGTGAGTGCAACGGATGACGTGGCTTGCTAAGGTGTCGGAGGTCTACTGGGAAAAGAAGAGGGAAGATGGAAAGAGAAGTCTGTCTACAGAAAAGGCAAAGGATCCAAAGTCTAAATGCATTGGAAACAAACTGGAGTCAGGAATTGTACAACATAAGAGAGCTGTAGAAGCGGCTGCTGTTACACTAGATTACTCAGAAGACAGAACACCATTCCCCAGCAAACACATTGACATCAATGCTTCCCCAGTTACACAGCTCAAGAAGGAAGAAACCAGGCATATTAGACTTGTTACAAACCAAGACAGAACCCCCCCCCACCCAAGAATGTCTAAGATATTCAGTTGTAAAGAATGACTTGCACGTTAAAAAGGTCTCCCATGAAATTAAAAAAAAACCCCTCAAGGGCAAAAGTAAAATATCCAGTCGGGCCATATACAGTATTTATAAGCGGCCGAGTCTGAAATGACTGCTTTCCCCTTGGAGAGTGCGTCTTTAATAACGAGCCCGGGAAGCGGGTGCGACGCGGAGGCCGTTAGAGTCTATTCGTAGCCGGTCCGTTCTTCTCTGCAAACGAACGAGTCGTTCTGCGATTACGGAGCGCTGCTTTTAGCCTGAATCGTGTGTAACGCCGTGACAAAGGAGAGCGTTCAGAAGACAAGTCGTGTGCATCAAAAAACAAAAGAAGCCTTGAGCGAGGAACGCACGTGCGCACGCCCACGGAAGGGCCTTTCCAGACGCTTATGCTATTGCTGGTTCCTTCTTCTAAAGAAATTGGAAACGGTTGGTTTCTTAAATGAGAAAATGGTTCCTTTTGATTGTGTTTTATCCAGGGAAAGGCCTGCCTTCCTCCATCAGCACGTGGCATTCCTCTGACCGCTAAGCACGGTGCTTTTCGAGTTGCAACGTCAAGAATTTACAAGCCCGATCATGTCTTCAGTGCACGCAGGCTGAGATTAGCTCGTCCGCCTGCTAAAATACCGCGGCAAGGTCACAGATTGCGTTTCCGCTCAAGGCGGGGATCTAGCTCTCGGCCTTGCCACTATTCCAACGCTTTCCCAGTATGTCGGACCGTTATCATGAAAGGCAAGATAACCGCGGCGCGTTTCCACTTTCATCTGCGAGCAGGAGTTTGAAAACTTCAAAAGACGGCGCTTCCAGAGCAATTGCTGTTCAAGACAGCAGAGGGACCAGGGGGTGGAGAAATAGATAAGCTGGGCATGGGCCCTGGGCACTACCGGCTGCATAGCAGCCCCTTTTTGAGGTGGGGCATGACCCTGGCTATTGCTGTGAATTAGAAATTCTTGTTATCGGAGCTCTGCCAGTGGCGTGGAATTGAGACCGGTCCATTGCCTCTGCCTAAAAGCCTTGTGATGCGTTTCCAGGTGGAAAAAACTGGGGAAAAAGTCGTCTTTTTTTTTTTTTTTTTTCGCTTAGCCCTCAGTTGCCCAGTTCAGAAGTGCATGTGTATGGTATCATTGGGGGGGGTGGGTTTGGAAAACCAAAGTTGCTTGGTAATAAATTGTCTCCCTCTTGTTACATAAAAATCAGATAGTGGTGTTAAAAAAACCCAATTACTTTCCCTAGGGACAGATGCATTTCAGCTCTGGAAGCCCCTTCTAGAGGACAAGATCATGCATTAGCTGCGCATCCTGTGTCTTGGGGGGCGGGGGGCATCCTTCTGCACATGGGGTTGTGCCCAATAAATACACAGTAGAGAGAAAAAGAGTGAGAGTGAGAGCTCCTGCATTGTAGAAAGGTCACAGATGACCGTTATGCTTCACTAGCTCGTAGATCAAGCCCATCTCTGTTGACTGCTCACATAAGGTGACATTCCCCTTCGAGCCCTGCAAAAGGCCTGTACACCACTCAGTTCCACTTTGGTGCCATTTCCAGGTCTGCTGTGGTATGTAGGCTGGGCCCCCCCAGCTCAAGGATGGGTTTGACCCTCCAAGAGGGATGACAGATGCCTGTTGGCTTGTGCAGCATTGTCTTGCTGTGACAGCCACTGCACCTGTACCTGCTGGCATTAACCACCCTGATGGTCATCAGGGGACCTCTTTACGAGTATAAAAGGATGCACAATATCAAAAATCTCATCTAATAAAAAAAAAAAATTGAAATGTGCAGCCCCACAAAACCGCTCCAAGCAGCATATGCTATGGCCCTCTCTCCCCCTCTCTCTCTCCCCACCCCCCTTTATTTTTGCTCTGTATATAGTGGTTTACTATATGTATAGCTATATATATAACGTATAAATACATTCATCATTTTAAAACACTTCCACGGATTTTTTTTGTTTTTTTAAAAGAGTTTCACCATTATTAAAAGCTCGGATGTCCTAGAAAAAAGCCTCACACCGGCTGGCCAGCTCGCTATGTCCAGGCTCTAGCAGCTCAGACATCCGTGCTTATGCTCCGGCTGCGAGAGAAAGCCTCCCGCATGGCCGAGAGCCGGTTTGGGTTCAGCGCTTGCAGGTTCGATACGCTCACCGGCAGTTCAATATCTTCCTGGCTGATGTTCTTGTAGCTGACGCGGTCGCCCCCATTGCGGACCTCTTCGGGGGGCTGCTGGAGGAAGAAGGTGGGCGGCTCATAGTGGGAGCAGCTAGGGCACACTGTCCGGCACTGCGAGTGCTTTTTGTGGAAGGGCGAGGAGGCAGCGTAGACGGAGGGCCCGTTGGTCAGCACTACATTGCGGTTGCTGTGGAGCGGAGGGATGTGGGAGTGCACGGCGAAATCTGGCTCCTCCTCATCCTCTTCGGACTCGTCTTTTTTGCAGCAGTAATACTGAAAAGCCGACGAGGAGAGCGACCGGTTACTTTGGAGCTTGGTCCCCCTAACGTGCAACAAACCCCAGCTGCAAGCGGGAGGTCGAATGTGGGGCGTGTTGGGTTCAGCCCAGGATGGACGCGGAGCTTGGGACGCACCCAAAGCTCGGCTTCGTCCAGGTTGAGGCCCCATCTCTTGCCCTGTGTTAAAGGCATTGAATAAAATGGAGCAGGGACCAATCAGCCACCAGGAAGGGGTTGGACCGGAGAGACCTGCACAGCCTTTCCAGCTCTGGCATCCCTCCTCCTTCAAGGATATATAAAAGGTTTGAGCCTGTTGCATGAAGGGCCAGACTGTGCCGGGCTGAGACCCTGGCTCCAAATGGCCTTCGAACACTGCAAACCCCGCATGCGCCTCCTACACTTAGATGCCGAGTGCCCTGGGCCAGGACTGGCTGAGGGTAACGTCATGTGTTGGCAAGGTGCCCCACATGCTGGCCGCTCTTTGGCTGAGCAGGAGTGAATTTGTGTTCCCAGGCTATGGCCATGCCCTGCCTATAAGCATTCAGTGCTCAGCAAACTCGCCCGCTCCTCCCTCCCTTCCCTGCTGTATCCCGGGCTGAGCAGCCCGTATACCCAACAGCTGCATGGGTGATGCACAGCCCCGGTGAGGAGTACCTGGAGTCTACAGTAGCAGAGAACCGCGATGATACAAAGCAAAATGACAGTCGCTAATATTCCACCTGTGATGACCACAGTCCCGGCTGTCATTCGACCTCTTCTCCATTAACAGCCTGCAAGACAGAATGTGCTCCTTAATCATCGTGGGGAAGGAGGGCAAACCTGCCTGCAGCCAAAAGCAGCCCTAACATCAGCTCAGCACCCACCAAAGGCACTGTGCTCCAGGGGGGCCAAGCCCACCCTTGCAGTACTGCCCTGGGATGGGTATACTTCTCCCCAATGGGGTGCAGGCAGCGGGTCCCAGCGCCACACATGCTCTGCCATCAGGCTTGTATCCCACAGGGTCAGGGTGCCCGGCAGCAGCAGGCAGGGTGAAAGTCCCACACTGCGTGCATCTGAAATCACTGCCTGGGTCCAGGCCAACCCCATTCCTGGTGTCAAGGGAGGGACGTGAAAGAGGATTTGTGCTGCATGGGCCGGGGAGGAGCTGGCCAGTGTACAGGGACTGCTGGAAAGTGCTGGGGCTAAAAACATAAGTTCAGAGTACACCGGGAGATGCAGAAAGCCTCTCTGTGATGGCCGGGGGGGGCCACAGTGCTTCCCCCCCACCCCATACTGCAGCCAGCAAAGGTCCCCTAGAGCCACCAGGGCTAGGGCCGCCTAAGAGCACTGGTGCCAGTCTGGACAGGAATTTCCCTTGGTCTCATTAGGGCTGATGAGGCCTCATCCCTTCTCCCTCCTGCAACAGCTGCAGAGGAGCATGCATACCCCTTAGGCAGCAGCCCTAGGCTTGCACAGGGAGCACCTGCCAGCTCCTCCCATAGGGCTTCACAGGGGAACTGAGCGACTGAGGCTGGCCAGGCCTCAGGACCCAGTTGGTCATGGGGGGTGGCTGGTCTGCTGCCCCTTTACATGGGCATAGCTGTGAAGGCTGTGGGGGGACACCCCATGCCCCAAGAGGCTTCCTCAGAGCGGGTAGAGTTGGCCCTGCTCCTGCCGGGCACAGGCTGCTGCCACATGCCTTGGAGGGTGGGGTGGGGGGTGGCTCTAAGCCCTGTTAGGGCAACAAAGCAGCCCCCGAACTGTGAAGCCACAGCTGCATGTGCTGCAACGAAGCCCTCACTGTGTCTGTGGGCACCTGCATACCCTCGCCTGTCCTGCTCGGTGCTGCACCGTCTCAGGTCCAGTCTGCCCTGATATCACAGCGGTACATTAACAGCCAGGGAGGAGTTTGGTCCACTGGGCTTAAGCGACGCAACCAAGGCTACTCAGGAGACGGGGTGCCGAGCCAGCAGGAGGACCTGTCCTGCAGGTCTCACCACCCTTGCTGTCTCCACAAGCAGCAATGATGTCTGCAAAACAAGGCTGGGCCTGGCCTGAGCCACCGAGGCCACAGATGATGTGCCGTGTTGCATTCCCAGAAACTAATGTGTAGGCACCGAGATGTCCTCGCTGTCTGTACCGACACTGCTCAGTGCAGGCAAAGCAGGGGGCTGAGCCCGGCGCAGGGAAGTTCCTGCCAAGGTTGATGGTTTCTTGTCAGCACGCAGCAAAGCTGCTGAAGGCGACTGCTGAAAAGAATGACGTGTGACTAACGGAGGGACGAAATGATGGGAAAGGGCTCAGTGCAGTGTTTGCTGCACTGGGCTGGGAGGCAACTTCAATGAAGGTGGGGATGTCTTCCCTGTACGGTGCACATATGCTATAGCAGCTGAGTTCCTGGTGCTCAGAAACTACACGTGGCCCACGGTGGCCAGAGCACGCCCCTACTGTGCAGGCCTCAGTTGATCGATCGAGTGTCTGCCGGGATTAGCGTGTAGTCTCGGACCTTCTTCTGGTCTAAACCTGCCACCCATGAGGTTATTTAATACCACTCATGTCGGTGGCATCTGGGCCACTTTGAACCGGAGTAAGAAAGCTCTGCATTAACCTTAGCAATAAGGAATTAAAGAGTTAAAGACATGGCAAGGTTGGGCTGCCACCCATGAGGCTATTTAGTACCACCCGTATCGGTGGCATCTGGGCCACTTCGAACCGGGGTAAGAAAGCTCTGCATTAACCTTAGCAATAAGGAATTAAAGAGTTAAAGACATGGCAAGGTTGGGCTGCCACCCATGAGGCTATTTAGTACCACCCGTATCGGTGGCATCTGGGCCACTTCGAACCGGGGTAAGAAAGCTCTGCATTAACCTTAGCAATAAGGAATTAAAGAGTTAAAGACATGGCAAGGTTGGGCTGCCACCCATGAGGCTATTTAGTACCACCCGTATCGGTGGCATCTGGGCCACTTCGAACCGGGGTAAGAAAGCTCTGCATTAACCTTAGCAATAAGGAATTAAAGAGTTAAAGACATGGCAAGGTTGGGCTGCCACCCATGAGGCTATTTAGTACCACCCGTATCGGTGGCATCTGGGCCACTTCGAACCGGGGTAAGAAAGCTCTGCATTAACCTTAGCAATAAGGAATTAAAGAGTTAAAGACATGGCAAGGTTGGGCTGCCACCCATGAGGCTATTTAGTACCACCCGTATCGGTGGCATCTGGGCCACTTCGAACCGGGGTAAGAAAGCTCTGCATTAACCTTAGCAATAAGGAATTAAAGAGTTAAAGACATGGCAAGGTTGGGCTGCCACCCATGAGGCTATTTAGTACCACCCGTATCGGTGGCATCTGGGCCACTTCGAACCGGGGTAAGAAAGCTCTGCATTAACCTTAGCAATAAGGAATTAAAGAGTTAAAGACATGGCAAGGTTGGGCTGCCACCCATGAGGCTATTTAGTACCACCCGTATCGGTGGCATCTGGGCCACTTCGAACCGGGGTAAGAAAGCTCTGCATTAACCTTAGCAATAAGGAATTAAAGAGTTAAAGACATGGCAAGGTTGGGCTGCCACCCATGAGGCTATTTAGTACCACCCGTATCGGTGGCATCTGGGCCACTTCGAACCGGGGTAAGAAAGCTCTGCATTAACCTTAGCAATAAGGAATTAAAGAGTTAAAGACATGGCAAGGTTGGGCTGCCACCCATGAGGCTATTTAGTACCACCCGTATCGGTGGCATCTGGGCCACTTCGAACCGGGGTAAGAAAGCTCTGCATTAACCTTAGCAATAAGGAATTAAAGAGTTAAAGACATGGCAAGGTTGGGCTGCCACCCATGAGGCTATTTAGTACCACCCGTATCGGTGGCATCTGGGCCACTTCGAACCGGGGTAAGAAAGCTCTGCATTAACCTTAGCAATAAGGAATTAAAGAGTTAAAGACATGGCAAGGTTGGGCTGCCACCCATGAGGCTATTTAGTACCACCCGTATCGGTGGCATCTGGGCCACTTCGAACCGGGGTAAGAAAGCTCTGCATTAACCTTAGCAATAAGGAATTAAAGAGTTAAAGACATGGCAAGGTTGGGCTGCCACCCATGAGGCTATTTAGTACCACCCGTATCGGTGGCATCTGGGCCACTTCGAACCGGGGTAAGAAAGCTCTGCATTAACCTTAGCAATAAGGAATTAAAGAGTTAAAGACATGGCAAGGTTGGGATACTTCACATTTCTTGGGGTGTGTGGAGGGTTGGCAACGGCAGATCATGCACACGAAGCTGTTGAGCAGGAAAAGCCTGCTGTCTACCCGCCATGAACCCAAATGAGTGCAATCAGGGCTTGTAAAAAAAAATTTAAAAAAATCCACCTGGAACCAATTTGAGTAAATCCACCTGTTTCCCCACATCGGGGCCTTGGCAGCAGCAAATGCACCAAATGTGATGGAGATGGTATCGCTCGTCTCCGTGATTCCATCTAATTGCTACCTGGCAGGTGCATGGTGCGAGGAATGGAAAAAGGCGCCACGCCGTGACTGTACAATTTAATAAGCACAACTGCAGCCAACAGGTGGAAAAAATAATTGATAGGAGGGCAGGGAAACGTCCCATGATTCTCTGGGCTGGTCCACTCCTTGCAAACACAGTCGTGCTCAAACGGAAGAGTGGCCAAATGCTCTTTCCAGTTGCAGTGCTGAATTCAGTGGGGTTGAGTAGGTGAGAGATTTATTCGTCTTGATGCCTGAACTCCAGCGTGTGGCGTGACTCACCGTCATGTGCTTTGCAAAACAAAATAAAGGTCTCCGATGCTGGCTCTAATCATTTCCAGCAGAGGAGGTCAAGGGAGCAGCAGCATATTTCAGGGTCGCGCTCGGTGGCTCTGTGATAGCGTGCTTTAATCTTCTAATCAGTTAGCAAGCTTTTATAGGATGGGCTGTCATATGCTGTGTCTCAGAAAAGCAGAGCTGGCTCCTTGATAAAGGGCTACTCAAGAGTAAGTAGGCACCAGTGGAGATGTTGCATGGCGTAGCCTGATAACGATGTTTGCCTCTGGGGATAATTTGGTGGATTAATTAAACATAAGCCATCAGAGCCTTGATACTTGGATTATTGCTGAGGCACCCATTGCAAAGTACAGAGCTCTGGGAATGCACCAATAAGCTGCTAACAAACCAGCGACAGCCCTGCAGGACCTTAAGCATCCCGCCGGCAGCTGGAAGGAGAAATGGAGGCATATTGAATGCTACCCAGACAGCTGTGCACTGGTTCAGGACTTGAGTCTGTGAGCTCTTACTGGCTCAGAGACCTTTCTGACTTCAGGGAGCTGTGTGATGCCTTGTGGTATTACTTGGCTGACTAAGGGTTTCCAGGCCTGGCTTCTGTCATTGTAAAATGTACAGCGTGCTGGCAAAAGAGCCAGTCGAGCACATCTTTGAGACAGTAAATGAATTCCAGCGCTGACGGACTAACCTGGTGTCCCAGTGAAGAAGGCAGAGACAGGACAGATACAAACAACAGGCATCGGGACCAAAGCACGGGGCGGGGAGTTTTTCTAGGAATCACAGAGTCAGATTGGGGCCGAGCCGGGGGGAGGGGATGCCAGATGACACCTTCATGAACCAGCCCAAGAACAGCTTGGAAACGCAGCCCATGATCGTGGAAGAAGGGATTTGGGCTGCTGCACTTGCTAGCTCTAAAGGAAAGTTGCACTCCGGGCAAGAACGGCATGCTGATATCTAACAACTGCTTCCTCAGCCCCACGAAGGGTATTTATACCCGAAAGCTTGCATAGAAAAAGGTTCCCAACTTTTTGAGTTGGGCTAATCAAAGATATCAGATTTACCCAAAGAACCTTGTCTGCCCACGTCCTTAGACCAACACGGCTACAACCAACACCCCTGTAACAACCGCGGCCATTTGTTCCACAGGCACCATGTATGCCAATGGCCGAGGGGGGTCTTAGGATAATAGTGGCAAACAAGGCACTTGGAAATCTAGGTGTTTCCATGTTGTCTTATAGCTGGTATTACTGTGTCATGACTGTTCCCAAGCGCTTGGATACTGGGGGTTCCCGAGACCCAACCAAGATCATGAAAACCTTGTTTTGGGAGCCCTATGCAATACAGCCCCAGTCATAGTCATCGTGTGTGAATCTTAAGGGCTGTGGCTAGAGATAATGGCTACAGCTGCATGCTGAGAGCAGGTCAATCAGTTCTCATGCTTCAGGGCACCTGCTGGTCTCTAGCTGATGGTCAGGAAGCTGATGGGGGCAACGCTGCATAGGGTGGTTGTTTCCCTTCCACCCAACAACTCATATAAGCTGCGAGCAGAGCACCTCTAGGCTCAATCCAAAGCCTCTTCAAGCTAAAGGGAAGATTTCCAGTAAGCAAACTGGTCCCAGAACCAGGGCCTGTGTTTATAATAGGGGCTTGCATCCTTTTCCTCTCAAGCAGGGTTTGGCCGGCGCCAGACAAGTTATTGGGATATGCGCCAATGGTGCGATGGATGAGAGCGTATCCACCATGGCATCTCCCCGTCAGTCTGTTCATTGGCGTGCCCCTGACAAACATTTCCTTTCTACCTAGGCAAAACAGTCCTGGGACTAACTGCCTTAGCTCTCCTGATGGGCCTGTCAGCTGTGACAGGCCACTGAAATCCCACAGGGACATAGCGGTGGCTGGGGCCTGGCTCTGAACCATCTCAAATCAGAAATCAACTTGTACAGCAGTGGGACTGAAAACCTGGGAATTAGGAACAGACCATATAGAAAGGTTGGACTGGAGACGCATCAAAGACTGAAAAACTGCAAGAAGAAAATCAGGGTTGTTTAAATTGGCCATGACCCTCCCCTGCACCCCAGCTAGGGGAGCATCCCCTAGCTCAGGGGCAGGCAAGATGCGGCCTGCCAGGCCATTCAATCTGGCCTGTGGGGCCCCTAACAAATTTAGAAAATTCATATTTATCTGCCCCTGGCTGCCTGTCATGTGGCCCTTGATGGCTTGCCAAAATGCAGTAAGCAGCCCTGTGCTTAAAATAATTGCCCACCCCTGCCCTAGGTGATCCTGGCTAGCATCCCTTGCAATACTGGAGAGAGGAGGCAGAGAAGTCTTCTAGGAGATCTTAGGGGAGAACTATTTCTTTTTGTTGAACCGCACCAAGAACAATAAAGAAGCCCAAATACTTGAGCACTGAGGAAGGCGAGTGGGACAGACGGACAGACGGACACACGCACCCCCCGTCCCCTTAGGAGTCTGTGCAGACAGCAGCTGAGCTTTGGAAGGCCTTGCACAACCGCCTCCGGCTCAGAGCACGGGGCCAGCTGGCTGCACCTGGGACCTGCTGACTGCACATGGGTAGCGAAAGCACTCGTCAGACTGACGGGACTTGGCGACGCTGGGCGCACCGGGTAAGCCGTGTGTGGGGAGCGTGAACCATGTGAGAGAAGCTCTGTCCAGATAGCTCCATGCGCCGTGTGCGTGCTGGCGGGGCGGAGGGAATTCAAAGAAAGCTATCGTCAAAGAAGCATCTACTCTTAACGTAACCCTTCCCACGTCTAGCAAGGGGAGGGTATGTGCTGTGCATAGTCCCACGCTTGCTCACCGTGTCTTATGTCTTAGTCTTAAGCAATGTCGGACCTTTAGTGTCTGTTGATCCTGCCTCGGGCAGGGGGTTGCATGAGCTGACCTCTGGATGTGTCTTCCAGCCCTACTTCTCTATGGTGATGTCTGTGATGATGGATGATGTTGGATGTGTCAGCTAAAAATGCTTAGGACCCCTTTAAATACTAGGAAGCTTCTGGCTTGCTAAGTGGCACAAGTGCGGATGCTTGTATCTACTTCATGCAGGCTGGTCAATGGAGGCGAGAGTTGGCTCCGGGCACTGGACTGGCCCTTTCCGTCCTGTGTTCATTCACCACGTGCAGCAAGGTAATAGATTCATAGGCCACCTATCTTTCTACCACCCAAGGTTCAAAGGCAACTGCCCTGTGGATCCTGGCATAAGCACCTGGGACTGAAGAAGTGCTAGCCCTTGCAGCATAGATAGGCCCTGAGATGGGATGAAGTCCCACCGAGATCTCTCAGGACCCTACAACCTAACGATGGCATTGCTTGAAATGGCGCATCCCGCTCCAGCCGTTCCACCGAGAACATGCTGCACACCTCATTCACCAGCGCTTTAATGAAGCTGGGTCACAGGTCATGATCCTTGCTTAACATTTCAAATAAGCCCCAAATGACCACAACCCCAAGAGGCAAGCAGCAATTTCTGTCGAGGCTTTTTAAATAGGTTCCACAGAAAATATAGCCAAACGGAGCATTTGCAGTCTCTTACTGCCCTGCTAAAGTTGGGCTGGCAGTGAGCGGAGGAAGCACTATTGCACTTTATGTTGCTTCTGAGCAGAACAGGAGGAGAGAGTAATGTATAGCGCTGTTCTCTGCGTGCCTTCCTGCGTGATGCTTCTCCAGGGCAAACCCTGGCTCCAGTCCGCACATCCTTCCTTAGGCAGTCCTCACACTGGAGTAAGTCCTGAGCTAACACACGTGGCCAAGCACATACATGGCTTTGGAGCCTAAAGCCCATAGTCAGATGCGACTGAGGCTAGGGTCCTCCAAAGTATTGAGACCGGGGAGTCGGGAGCAGCCAGGGGAGGGCTCCGGTGCAACAGTGGAGGCTGCCGCAGTGCAGAAAAGCGGAGCCAGACTCAGCCTTCGTGCAGCTCCAGTGAAAGAAGGGGAATGGCACCCGTGTGAAACCGCTCCAGTCTGCACTGACTAGTCCTGGAAGGCCTTTGGGCTCACCTGCCAGGCGCTGCTGTCTGTACGGCAGCTCAGCTGCATGCCAGGCCTGAAGTACTGCACGTATCCAGCCGCTGGAGCAAAGCAGTTGGGAGTCACAAGACCTGGCTTTGAGTCCCTGCTCCATGGCTGACTCGGTGTGCGACCTTGGCTGCGTCACTCCACAGAGCTCCTTGTTCGCAGAACAGCTCCGTGGCTCCATTTCCCCACGGATGAAACAGGGGCCTGGGTGGGACACAGAGAGCTCCTGGTCTGCAAATGCATGCGAAGCCCCTTCAGGCTCTTGCTTTGTCCTCTCACTCAGTCATCCAAGTGCCTTCCCTTCCTCTAGGGATCAATGAAGGACGATAACGCCCGGCCCAGCTTTGCTCATTCCCTCGGCGTGCAATGCCACGCGCGTACGCAGCCTAACGAGGAGAAGCCCATATATGCGAGGCTCTTCGGATGCCTTAGGCACCGCTCGGTTATGACCAAGACCATTTGGAGGTAGATGTTTTTCTGTAACATATTTGTCTTATTAAAAGTATATACCTGGAAGCTTTAAACTCGCCAGCAAGTGGGGTGGGGGAGAAAAAAAACACAAAATCGAGCGGCAGAGAGTAGCATATGGAGACCCACAAGCAGAACAGTTCCTGTCTAGACCTCCTTTACATTTGTTCCTAATTTCACGCTCTGCAGGCTCCCAGATTCATATAGTTAGTAATAAATACGCTGGTTAAAGGAAGTGCTTTGCAGCTCTGCTGTGGTCTTGGAGAACGTCTGCAGAAGCTGTGGTATGAGGAACACAGGCGCTGTGAGACACCGCTCGCACTAGAGCGCTGCTTGGCTCCTTGCTAGTCATTATGTAATATTAGGAGCCCTAGAGCTACTGTGGATGCCTGAAGAAGCCCCCACCGCTCCCCCTCCCCTCCCAGCCTATTTTATTTTATGGCTAAAGGAGTGAGTGCCTGCAGCCAGGCGTTAACCCCACACAGCCCGGGCCGTATGGTTACCACTGTGCTCCAGGGCTCTCCCTGCCGACGGAGACCTGCTCCCCATGCTGGGGGTCTGGGTGTTCACCCTGAACAAAACCGCTCCATCCCATGTCAGGATTTGCTCTCCACCTCCATGCTCCTCCAGTGTCTCAGGAAGGACAGAAAGCCAGGGTGGGGATCTGAGGCTGGGTGGTAGGAACAGGGGCGAGGTGCTGCAGCACAGGCCTGCAGGCTGGCATGGGGCTATCCCGGATGCTGTACTAGACCTTGGATTGTCAGTGCAACCAGAGCGGGGGGCACTCATTCTGCCTTTGCCCCAACGGTGCAGGTCCCGTGGTATGGGAGGCACAGGACAGCCTCCTGCATCGTGTTAAGCATGTAGAGGAGGCGATTCCCATCAGCGGGGAGCCTTGGTTTCTGAGTCACTCACAGCCACGCAGGCCTGTGGGCCACTCCACTGCCATCGCACTGGCAAAGGATGCAGGGGTTCCTGGGATGGAGGCTGGTGACTGCAAGATCTGGCTTGGAGAGTCATCCATTTGCTTTGTCCCCAGAGACAAAGCAGTGCAGAGAGGATCAGGTAAGGACAGTGCCCCTCTCCTCTCCTTCTTGGGCCCTTCTCCATCAAAAAGTCTGCCTTCCAGGGAGATGCTCAGGTAGTTTCCCATTCTGGAGAAGGAGAGGGCTGCTTTTCAACCAGAAATCAGTGCAAGGCAGAGGCCCAGTGAGCCCCATCCTCCCAGGACCTGCCTGCCCTTCTATTTCCTCCTGCCTGGCCCGTTTCTGGAGCGACTCCGGTCAAGGGAAAAGGAAGGGAACTAATGGATTTGCAAATGGAATAAAGCGTCTTCTCTTCCGACTGCTAAAACTCGAGCAGGCAGGGTTTCAGTCTCAGGTGCATACAGAAAAAAACAGAACGCAGCCCCAAACCGAACGGATCGTTGAGCCCTGCTTCCTGCAGCGGGCGAGTCCGTGCAGCGAGAACAAGACCAGGTAGCATTTACATAGCATTTGTCATCCTTGAAGCCCTTTGCAAATGTTCCTTAGCCCTCACAAGACCCCAGTGACAAAGAACGATGCAAAAATCCCTGGTTTATAGCTGGGTAAAGAGGAGCAGCCAAGGCGCGAGCATCTGATTCTCACATACGTCTCCAGTCCTGCAGGTGCAACTTTACACCTGCAAACTAGTCAGCTTGAATTTTTTCACCTTCACTAAAAACCAAGCACTAGGTACACAAGTCTTAGCAGCTAGACACATTACCTCCTCCTTGCATCCACAGCTCAGCTTGTTAGATGGGGAGCTACTAATAGTTGCACCTGAAATCACTGTGGGAGCAGTTATGTGCCTATGGGAGAGGAGGCTGGGTTGAGAGCCAGCTGCAAAATCACCCCCTAAGGTCAGCTATAGAGTGCGAGTCAGAGTTAGAGCAAGCATCTGGGACCTGACTCCTCGTCCTGAGCTACTGCCATTGGCTTCTGCCACACTCACAGCTGCACACGCGCCGCCGGGCCCCTCTTCCTAACACAGGAGAGCTGGAAAACTATCAGATCCGCATGGCAGCCTCAGAAAACAATCATTTTTGAAATGGCATCTCTAAAGCAAAGCCTCAGTTCCTCCTCACTGTGCTACACAGGCTGCTAGAATAAAACCACAGGTCACGGCAGGGAAAACAGCAGGGGTAGGAGGAGGGTGTGCATGTGTGTGTGCGTGTGGCAGGAGGGAGGGATGGATGGGTGTGTGTAGGTGTGTGTGTGGTAGAAGGAGTGTATGTGTGTATGTGGGGGTGGTAGGAAGGGTGGATGGGTGTGTGTGTGTGGTCGGTGGAGTGTATGTGTGCATGCACATGTGTGTGTGGCAGGAGGGAGGGATGGATGGGTGCGTGTAGGTGTGTGTGTGGTAGGAGTGTATGTGTGTATGTGAGGGTGGTAGGAGGGGTGGGTGGGTGTGTGCATATGGCAGGAAATGGCATCTCTAAAGCAAAGCCTCAGTTCCTCCTCACTGTGCTACACAGGCTGCTAGAATAAAACCACAGGTCACGGCAGGGAAAACAGCAGGGGTAGGAGGAGGGTGTGCATGTGTGTGTGCGTGTGGCAGGAGGGAGGGATGGATGGGTGTGTGTAGGTGTGTGTGTGGTAGAAGGAGTGTATGTGTGTATGTGGGGGTGGTAGGAAGGGTGGATGGGTGTGTGTGTGTGGTCGGTGGAGTGTATGTGTGCATGCACATGTGTGTGTGGCAGGAGGGAGGGATGGATGGGTGCGTGTAGGTGTGTGTGTGGTAGGAGTGTATGTGTGTATGTGAGGGTGGTAGGAGGGGTGGGTGGGTGTGTGCATATGGCAGGAGGGGTGGGTGAGTGTAGATGGGTGTGTGTGTGGTAGGAGAGGTGGAAAAGTGTGTGTGGTAGGAGGACTGCGTGTGTGTGTGTGTGCCCTGCCTTCCAGCCCCCACTGACTCCCATACAGCATTGGTCTCAGCCTCTCTGCTTTCTGCTAGGTGACCCAGCCAGCCTGGAGATTTAGCAGAGGTAGGATCAAGCGTGATGGGCGCGTTGAGCTTCTTGCTGGGAGGCCGCCAGCATTGGTATGAACTGCTGACGGATCCCAGCCGCCCTCGGCAGGGATGCCCGACGGGCTGGGCCCATGCGCGGGGGACCGGCGGTCTGAAACAAGCCTCACAATTCACAGTGCGACCAGAGCTGAGCTGCTCTATTTAGTTTTACACCGAGTCGCAACGCGGCATCTTTCATTACCGGCGCCGCAGCCAGCTGGCCATCCCTCGACAGCTCTGCTAGCGTAAGCAGGTGCCTGCACGCCGCTCGCTTCCAACGGGCAGATGTGCGCAATGCTAACGCGCTGGCTCTCAGCAGTGCATTATCGCCGCCGAGCTGGGCTGCTCCGGTGGAGGCTGGGGCTGGCTCTTAGCTCTTCCTGCCAAAGCCCAGGCAGGGACGATTCAAATGAAAACAAGAGGGGAAAACTGGAGGAGAAAGCAGAAGAAAAAGGAAAGGAAACACTGAGAGGACCGATCGTGACTGCTTCTTGCTCTGAGGACAGACCGGCTGCCTGTGATATCATTTTCTCTCCCATCACACTGCTGCTAAATAGATTTTCCTTTTGGCCTAACAGGGTTGCTCTAAAAAGCCTTGTGCTCAAGGATCTCAATGCTGAAGGCTCGTGAAGGACTGGAAGGCTCAGATCTCCCTCCATGGTGTCTTCTCTCACTCCAGACGGGGAGAGCAAAGCACAGGGAAGGGTTTGAAGGCCCGCGTTGTCTCTGATTTGGGCTGTCTTGGCTGGGGGTGGAGGGGGGGGTGACATTTCAGAAGAGCCCAGCACCCAAGCTGCATCCCGCATGCTGAGCTCATTTGCAAATTGGGACTTTGAGTGGCTGCTCGTGCTAATACCCATTGCTGACTTGGTCAAAGGAGAGGTCAAATCAGGCCCAAAAGCACTATGCGCTACTCATTATAGCATCATTTCTGGAGCCCGCGGAGCCAAGCTGCATTCGGGTGTGGAAGGAAGTGGGCAGCTCTATGAATTGTGCAGCAGCCTCTAAAATCCAGGTTAAGCTCTAGCAAGTTTTATACTGGAGGTGCCCCAGTTTCACTAACTTGGATGTTGTGCATTCCCCCAGCAAACGGCTTTCAGATCATGCCCATGAGGTTGTCCTACCCACCGCTCCGGTTCAGAGCTCTTTTCATGTTCATTTTTTCAATGTGAAATAACCACCCCCCACCAACAAAAAACGACCAGAGTTTTCAAGTAGTTTTGAGCCATAAAGAACTGCTGTAGGACTGCCACGTCGGGGTTGAACAACAGCAATGCTTACTGATAACCCAGCTCTACGTCAAACTGCACTGCCAGACAAAGTGACAGGATGCAGAAGAAACCTGAAAAGCAGGGCTGTGCTGCAGCTGGCGGATCACAAGTCTGGAACTGGGGGATCGAGGTCCTTGTCCAGCAGCAGGACTGAGGCGGGGGTGCAAAAATAGCAGCTACGGCCGCCCTGTGCACCACTGCTGCCCAAGGCACAAAAATGCCCAACTGTGCCTCTGTCTTACTCTCTGCTTTGCCTTTGACTCACTGGGTAACCTTAACCTCTCTGAGCTCCACAGGTGCCGTCGTCGAAGCTAAGATAACAAAGCGCTGGGTGCATCCCTTTCCTGCACACGCACTGTAAGGACTTTGTGCATGCGAGTTGGAAGATGTGACCAGGAAAAAATGTAGCTATTTTTCCCGAGTGCAACTTACTTGGCCTTTCCAACATGTTTGTACTTCCAGTTAAGTCTCTTTCTGCCTCGCTGTCCCTCATCCATACCTTGTCTTGGAATCGGAGATCCAAACATCGTACCGGCCAGGAAAAACCAGACCAACGTGACCTCTCCCCACCAAGGGGATGTTCGCTGCTTATTACATCTGTCGGGACGGAGACCCCGGGATAAGAACTGAGCCGTCAGCAAAAAGATCGTGAGCCTTTGCTCTAATTGTGAAAGCCTGCTTTTGACCCAAGCAGCACCCTGGGAATAGGTCTCCCATCCAACAGAATCCTGCCGAAGGGGAGAGAGGCAACTTTCCAAAGCGTAACAGAAACCAGACCGGCACAACACTGCACTTGAACGCGAGAGAGGAAAAACAACAACAGAACAAATGAACCCAAAAAGCCTATCAACAGAGCTGGCAATCGCTCTGCTAGCTGCCTGGTGGAGAGATTTCGCACATCTGAGATTCATTTCGCACCAAGGGGGAAGAGGTCTTTGGGAAGGAAAGCTCTGTTGTGTAACCAATGCGTCTCAAGGAAGGAGGGATGCCACACAGACTTTAAAGCCACTTGTTGCTAGTTTGCCAGATCCCTGAATACAAGGAAGGAAGGGTCCTCTATGGACCCGATGATCTCCCTTCCAGCCTCTCACATCTATGAAGTCATGTCGGCTGACCAGGGCTTGGGAAGGAAGCACAAACCAGCTGCACGAGGCCCTGACCTCCCCTGCGTCCCCATGACTGGACGCACCTCCCATGGGAGCTGCTGGGACGGGTGGTTGTACGGGACCCAAGCAATACGCCAGCTCCATGCGACATGTTAGCCAGAGGAAACTTTCAAGCGGCCAATTTAGCTGCCTTCAATGACTTTCCAGCGGGCAAACGAATTGTGGGCGTGATTCCCAGTGGAGCTGGGGCTGCTTCCAGATGGATGCATGTGTAGGACCACTGCAGAACGAACCCCTGCAGGCCAGACTGCCAGCATGCTTGCTGGAAGTGCTGCCACTCATCCCAAGAATGGGTGGTGGCCCCAGGAAAATCCAGCCTCCTTTGGGAAAAGGGAATGAACTGGTTAAAAAACAGCAAACCCAAAACGAAACCCCAAAACCTCTGATAACAAGAGAAGGGATCCATACTACATCCCACTGCCCTCCGCTTGTGCATCTCGCACTCCTCCTTTGCGTCTTCACGTGGGAAAAGAATAGCCTGGGTGTCAACCACTGCCTCTCTCGCTAACTGAAAAAGGGATTGTGTAACGGTGTTATTGCCAAGTGTGGAACTCAAAATTGTTTTAAAAATACTTTGCTCAAGTGCTTCTCAAAGGCTAAAAATACTCCCCCTTGTCTCGAGGCGCTCCGAGGCTGGCACGCCTTCACTTGTGGAGAACATCAGATCTCCTGCCTGGCAACGTGTAACCCCAGGCAAAGAAAATGCCAAGTGACAGTGATGCTAATCCACTCTGAGTGTCACCAAAGCTATCTGCCTTTCGCGGAGGCCACACTCGGGGTGTGCCGCCCTGACCCACAGCTGAGATCTTGCCTTGAAGAATAAAAGGGTCTGAATTTAGGTCTGAACCTAAATGTGACCTCTGTGCCTGGGATAGAGGCTCTGGTAAATGAGGTGATGCACGCCTGTGGCTGCCCTAGGAGGAGTGGCAGAGGTTAGGCTGAGCTCAGCTGGTTAAGTGTGACCGAAACCTAAAAGTTTGGTCTCCTCCAAGGTCTGAGAATTAGTCCGACTCCTTTCCAACACCACTGTCAGCCCCTTATGTTTTAAGAGCATGGCATAAGCACTAAAGGCTAGACCACAAAAGAGTTGGACTAGCCCTCCGGTCCACGAGTCCTGACAAAGGCTGTGGGGCTCCGTGGACAACTGCTTAGTAATGTGAACAAGGACTTTGCAGACTGGCTTTAGCCAGTGATTTCTTGTCATCTCCAGACCCATCCTGCCTCTGAGGGAAATGTATATTTGCAGGCAAGGGGGAAAGCGAGCCACGGACAGGACACGGGGCACTCTTACGGCCATCGAGCAGATCAGTGGCAGCTGATGCAAATGTTGCTCTGGAGTTCCTGGCTCCTGCTCTTGTCCGCTGGCCGTATCACCGCACGGCCTCGATATCCTGCCCCTGGGCCACTCCAATTTCACCGCATTAATGCAAGCGGCAGCAGGCCCCATGCTGTCCACCCCCTGAGGCTGACCTTATGAGGATGGCCCCGCCACAGCAGTGAAGGGTAGAGACAGGTACAGAGGCCCACCCGCTGTCTATACCCCTGGTAGCCAGATGCCTTAAATATGTCCCCACAGATGCAGAGGACACCAGGCAAGCAGCATCCAGCAATGGTGCTAAGCCGGACACTAGGAACTCGACCATGTTCTGTATGATTCAGTCCAAGTTCAGCCTGTGCTGCCCTTCATAGTCAGTGCTTGTATTGAGTGCTCAGATCAGTGGCTGGGGATTTACCGTTCTGTCCTGCAAATCGGTATTAGTGATACTTCCAAAGGTCTCCCTTGCAGGAAACCAAAGGTGACAAGCACCTTGCACCCTCCAAAGTGTGGGGTGGGGACGAGCCTTGTTAGGGGCAGGTCCTCACGCAGATCCTTTATGGCGCAGGTCCTTTATGGCTGCACCCCCATGTGGCGCTGCAGAAGAGATGGGGGAAGCCTTTTGGACATAGCAAAGGAGAGATAGGCCATGGGATGTAATTGCCTTTCTAGAAATGTGGCCAGACTGCCCAGGTCCATGTCAAAGGGCAGGACATTGGCTCTCAGCTCCTGGCTCTGGAGCTTCTTTCAAGGTTTAAGGACAAGAACGTCTCAAGCAGCATGGAGTACACAAGAAGTACCATGCTGGGTCAGACCTTGGTCTATCCAGCCCGCTACTGGGTCTCCAACTGCGGCAGAGATGTTATAGGGGGTCTGCTCTATAGCATCCACTATATTCTGCTGAACTGTGGATGCTATATATTCAGCCCTGAACTGAATAGCTCTAGAGTGATCCATCCCCTGTTCAACACTCTCTCTGGCATCCACCTTATTGGTTTAGAGATGCCAGAAGAAACATCTCCAAACATTTTGTTCAATAGCCATTAAGCGATTGATCATGCATGAATTTACCCAGGCCCTTTTTGAACCTGGCTATGGAGTGTCTCTCCTTCTCTGGCACACCTCCATGGGCTGCATGGTTTCCTGAGCCTTGGGCCTACAGGGAGTACTCAACGGAGATGAGCCTAATGGCGGGAGCACCGACAGACCGGGGACCGTGCTGAACAAGTATGGCCATGATGGGGTTGGAGCCTGCCCTCCCGATCTGCCTGGTTTTAATACAAGTGCAGTGGGGCAGAGCAAGCAGCATTGCTCTCTCTGCTAGAGGAAAGCTAGTTGTTTTGTCACTGAGTGAGAGCTGAACAGCAGGTTTCACTGCTCACCGATCCAGCCCCAGCCATGCCTATCCAAGCCATCTGGCCACCAGTTGGGGATCCTGGCTGTTGGCAGGGTTGTGCGCCGTTAATTAAGGCTTTTTCCACCATGCTGTGTGCACCTGCCATACTGGGTAATTCTCAATTGTCAGCCCTGGGCTGGGTTCTCAGTTAATTTAAAGTCCAGCCCTGCATGCTGGCACCTCTTATGGGGGTAGAGATGGTGCTGCAGAGACAGGCATGGTCAGGACAGGCAAGTCCAGCCTCAGAGGAGGTGGGAGACAATGGCATGCATTGATAGGGGTGACAGGGACAGAGCTGAGTTGCGTAGGAAGTCTTGTGGGGAGGCCTCAAGCATCTCCCCATCGTTTGGGGGTGGAGTGAGGGGCTGGGAGCCCCAGTGTGCCGGTTTTCACATACATCCCTAGTGCCTGCTCTTTCCTAAAGGGGACAAGGAAGAGCCTGGTCATGGCTCTTTGCTCTGCAGTCATCTACAGAACGGATCAGCAGGTTGCAACAAGAAACCTGTGCACCAGGCTCTGATAGGGGCTCAGTCCCAGGCCCCGGTGCTGTCAGCAGTCTGCTCCCCCAAGGCACAAACTACCTCTGATAAAGCCCCATCTTTCCCTGCGGGTCTTGTTGGTGATGCTGGCAGCCAGAATCAATGGGTAGCAAACCCTCTTCCTTTGCAGCTTTGTAAGCAGCGGTGTGGGGGTAGCAACACCTGGCCACATAAAGAGAGGCTGGCAGGGAAAGGGACAGCATTTCCCAGCTACGTCGGGAGGCGTGAAAAGATGAGAAAGCTTGAGGTGTCCCATCTTCCTGAGCACACACTTTCCATGCAACCCCAAAGCTGTGGATTTAGCCATACAATAGACCGCTGGATGCTTCGCTCCTCACTCCACCCGAAGCGTTATTGAGACGTACAAGATTTGTGCCTGAATACCAAGCGCAGGTTTTGGTCTACAACTGTATTTATGCCACAAAACACTTACTGACTAAATGGCTGTTTGTACATCACTCCGAGAGCCTCGACTGAAAGGGCATGAGTGCAAAGGCTTTTATAAATCACAAGACATCCTTTCAGAGCTCTTAATGCAAGAAAAGAGCTAAGTGATGAGTGGCTAAGAGTCTCTTCTCTTGGGATCTGACATGCTTTTTTTGCCTTAAAGAGGAAAAAAAAATTGAAGGAGGGGGTGGGAAATCTCCATCGTGCCAGCAGCCTGGTCCTTACGGACAGCACAGCAGCTGGGCATCATTGCAGCTGAGACCTTGGTCCCCTAGCACCTCTTTGGTCAACTGCAAAGTCATGAGCCAGGCCCCAGGAGTGTGATGATCTTAAAAAACACATGGGTCTGGTTTAATCCAATCTATTCTGGAACATTTTGATTCAGTGTCCTGTTTCCAGCCTTTTCTCTGTAACCAGAAGGGCCAGAAATACTCCCATTGATGGAGGCTGAGGTTTGCAGGTAATCTGGAAAGTTATGGCTTTAAAGGGAAAATACTGAATGCCCTGCTACCTGCATTGCAATTGTGGGACTTGGCAATGCTCAAACCCAGGAGAAGTCTGCAGCCTGGTGACCTTAGAGGGCTGGCGATGCATCCTGTCATTGCTGAGCGCTCCCAGACTCGGGACCCTTGTGAAAACTTCTGCAACTAGAACCTGTTTCTTCTTCCTGGGGATTGTGCATAGGGGAAAAGGCGAGTGCCTCTGCTCCATGCCTCCTAGGGGGGCAGTTTGAACAGAAATAAGATAAAAGGGTGGGGAGGATGGGGGGAAATGAGGAAAAAATGTCTGAAGAGCGCAGGGCTGAGGCCAGCGCCATGACCTGGAGTAACACCGGCATGCCTTGTTTTGGCTCCGCAGTGCACTGGCACATCCCGGGCTGTGCTGTGTGCTTGGCAGAGTTATTTATACGCTATGACTTGCTGCCTTGCTGAGTGGGTGTCCTCCCACACCCGCCAGGAACACAGCCTTGCTTGGAATTAAAAAGTCAAGACAATACAAGGCGGCAGCATGTTCTGCCTCGGTTCGATCCTCCCCTGTTGGGAGCACGGAGGAGAGGTACCAGAGTCAGCACTGCTCATGCTTTGCTACGTTTCAGTTTGGAAGATGCCCCATGTCGAACCCTCCTGTCACCGTGCTCTGAGCTAACGGCTACCTATTCTGCGGGGCGGTGCTGACACCTTTGTGCTCGCCCGCCCGTGGGCACCCACAGGGGACGTGAATTGAGCAGCAAAGCAAACCCTGGAGCTGTCCCCCACAATGCGGGGTGCCTGACCAAGGTGACCTCCTGGCTGCCAACAGGACGCCTTGTAGCATCGGTCAGCGCTGGTATCCGCGTGTTTTGCCCCCAGGCCGAACTGGGGAGCAGTCTCCAAAAGAGACTTTCCTTTCACGAGCCGCTCCCTGCTTACAGCCTCGCGTGACATGGCAGTAGTGCCGGCTGAGATCTATTCACCCTAGGGCAGTGTTTGAGAGGGGATGAGCCTTTGGTGGGGAACAGGGAATGAATGGACGCAGGGGATCGAGGAGGGTGAAGCAGGAGCTTGAGACTCAAGAACTGTTAATGGGAACAGACCGTTCGGGATATGCAAGCCACCCTGCTCCAGACCCTACACCGTCTAGGTGGCTTGGGCTGTATGCTGAACGTAAAGGTGTGAGAGGGCTGAGGGATGCTCCTCGCACTGCAAAGTAGTGACCCTCCCTGTTGAACTCCCCAGGGTTTGTCAGTTGGCCTTAACACCGGCCCCGTTAGTTAAACAGAGCCTTTTGTCTAGGCTGGATTATTACAAACTCGAAAGAGCACAGAAATACGTAGCCGACAAGCGTCTCGCTCTTGCAGCATGTCTCATGAAACCGCTTATGAATGCTTCATAAAGAGCTGCAATTTCATTCTGGACCGATGCACTCCTGAGAAGTCTTCGGTGGATTAGCAATAGCCAAAGGTCAGAGATCGCAGGGCAGCTTCCCTTTCTGGGTGAGAGAGATGGGAAGGGGGCTAAAGACACCTTGGCTCCCTCTGCTTTTCCAGCCATCCATTGCCCCTGACCTGGGTATCTGCCCTCATTAGCGCACTAAGCACTGACACAGCTGAAGAAGAAATCTAAGACCCTGGATGAGGGTGTGGACAAGCTGTGGCAGGCTTTCAAAGGGCTGCAGGACTGGACTCCGAAGACGATGTTAATGCTTCAGAGACAGCAATTAGATTAGCAGTGCAAGCCGTGTTACTGGAAGCCTGCAAAATGCAGGCAGGATCTCTGGAGCTCCTGGACCGTCAGGTGCCTTTGCAAGGGGGCTGTGTTGTTAGGAGCGGCTGCCCTCTAGAGCAAGCAGAAATCATGACAACGGCGGGGAAAAAAGGGAAATGCCGGCACCTTTCTGGGCTGCAGGATGGGCTGGCGGAGGCTGCGGGTCACTGGGGTTGCTCAAGGAACCCAAGTAGGGTCAGCAAAGGGCTGATTGCTCCCGAGATCAGGGTCTTAGTTGCTGATGCGCCTGGATGTGTGTGCGTTTTCCCCCTTCTATGCCACCAGATTATATACAAATGAAAGACCCACTTCTGCCAGAGACCTTCACTGCAAGCTTTGCGCTACTTCTGAGCTCAATGCCAGGGGACCACTCTGACTTCTTCCCTCTTTTCTGCTGATCCTGGGAAAAACGGCTACAAGCAGCAAGAAAGGCAAGATCCGTTTTCGAGAGGCACCGAACGCATGCCATCCAGCCCATCTGTCTCCCTCTGATGATTCAAAGGCCCTTAGCACTGAAGCCTTGTCTACACTGATGGCTTTTAGCCATCATAGTAGCCGCATTGAGGCAGTGCCATCATTGCAAAAGCCCCAAATGACACATCGGGCACTGGGATGTTTTCTCCTGCTCACTTGGGCAGTAGCAGACATCCTAAATCCCTGCCCTTGCCATTAGGGACTGCAAGCAGTGAAAGGGGCAGCTGAGTCTCCATGTTAGTGCTCACAGTCGCTTTAACCTCTCAGGACCCCTCCAGGGCTGGTCAGCTTCTGGGTCAGTCTGGACCCGAGGTAGGATGTTTTACTGCCCCTTTGGAGCCCATGAGATGTGCTCCCATGGCAGGGGGAGAAGACAGGCCTGTGGCCTCTTATTCCAAACCCACTCCACTCCCTTTGGGATCAACTGCCCCTGGACTGTCAAACCCTTTCCTGGCCCTTTCCATTGGCAGAGCGGGAACATCGGGTGCAGCGAGGTAGGAAGATGGCAAAGCCTTGCTCTCTATGGAAAATCCTGGCTCTCGACAAGCTGCCGCCACAGCTCACGATGCTGCCGGGTTTGTGCATGCCTGGCTCAGCTCAACATCCCGGTCTGGTATTTTGCATCCAGCCTCCCCAATCTGGGGTCACCACAGGCGCAAAACCAGAATGCCACTTTGGAAACGACTGCAGTGAGCCCAAGCCACTGCCGGGCTACGCGGTTGGAAAGCAGCAAACAAATAAGCTTGACACCAGGATGCGTTCGGTGGCAGATATGGCTTGCCTTCTGCATTTCCCCCCCAGGTCCTGTAATCCTACCCAGTCAATGAATAAGAGCCAGGCTGCTAGGAACAGCAGGGCAAGGTGCCAATGGAAGACTTTTCGTTCATGGAGCCAGGGGGCAGGGCAGCTGCCAGAAACCCAGGCAGGGAACGTGGCTTCCCATCTGAAAAATGCTTTAAGCAAGAGGGGCCTGCCTTGCCTAGGTGTTTTTCTCTTTCTTATGACAGCGGCACTTTGGGCCTGGGCATGGATGAAATGCTCAGACAGCAAAGATGTACTGTCTTGGGGACAGAGGGCATAGCGGCACCGGAGCTCCTTGGACGTGGGTTTGCATGCTTAACAGGAGTGTGCAGCTGGGCATCTTAGCTGAGATGCCTCTGGGACGATGCTTTTTTCATCTAAGTCTCTTTTGAACCGCGGAGGCATTGGCACTTCCTTGGTGCTTACAGGCCACCGAGACCAGAGGTTTTCAACCCGTGGTCCATGGACTCCTGGGGGGGTCCACAGACGATGTCTAAGGAGTCCACGAAAGATGACTGTGATCAATCAGAAGTATGTGAATGCCCACGCTTGACAATTCAAAGGGGTCCGCACCTCCAGTCAACATTTTTTAGGGGTCTGCAAATGGGAAAAGGTTGAAAACCACTAATCAAGACACTCCCTGTGCTCTGCAGGAAGCTGTGGGAGATGACCACGGGCTTTGGTAGCCTCATTTCCTTCTCGGTTACACCGGTTTTACACCGCCTGTAATTCCACTGGGCTGGATTCTCCTCCCATACATGCGGGGATACAGGAATTGGTTTGCTGCTACTGCTGTGGCAGCCAAGGGAAGCGACAACACACGGTGCTTCAGGCCAGGAAGCGAAGCACTGCGCATCCTCCTGAAACTGAAATTGCGCGTCGTCCTGAAAGTCCAATTTCCATATTCACAATGCAATTACTTGCTTTGAAACTTGCCTAGGACCCTCCAGATTTAATACGCTCATATTTTAGGATTGATTTTATTACAAAAGCATCTCTAATAGATATTTAGCTCAGAATATAATATATCCCAAAGGGTTTTACCTTCTGCTAAAGTACCCCTGACCCTCAGGCAAGCCAGGACGGATTTTAGTACTTAAGTCCACATTTGCGTCTGAACTGGAAGCAGTATTTTCTTAAAAGACATTTTTATACAGTGCTACACTAAATTATTCAGCAATCAGGATACCACAGGAATAGTGCTGATCTCTGCAGAATAGGAGCTGGAACTACCTAAGGGCTGGGCCAGGAGAGAAAAGCACGCACACGAAAAAACACAACAGCCCTGACAATCTTGTCTGAAAGATTAAGGTGGTAATAATTATCCCTCTGCCATGACAGCACGCTGCAATTTTTAAGCCTGCAGCCACACATTTGACAGCGGCACTACCAATCCTGGAGGCAGACAACACAAAGCCGGGGAAGCACGCTCTAAACAAGGCGAGGATGTAAAGCAAACAGCTTATTAGACAATCGCGGCGCATCAGAAATGTTCCTAATGCAGCATTCGGCTCCTTAACTGGGAGGGCACACGAAGAGGGTTTTATCAGAGGGGTTGAGACAGAAGGAGAATCATTTGACTGAAAATTTCTCTGTGTCAGAGGTCCAAAACTGTTTCTGTTGTGACACTGAGATGAAGCTCTGTGGGGCTACTGAGGGCGAGATGCAATGGTGACAACATTAGCGGTGTATCCGAGTGCGGCTGTACCGCGGAAAAGGGCGATGTTAGCAGGCAGACATCGAACACCGGCACTAAGTCTAGCGATAGGCGTCGGTGCTTCTGTCTCTGGAGCGACAAGGGCTGAAGAGCTCGCACATCTGGCAGTGCTCTGCGGGGCAGTTGGATGGCTTCCACAACTCAGCATCCAAGCTGGGAACAGATGCCCCTAGGTATGTGGTTCCCAGAGCCCTGCTCTTACTACGCACCCACACGCAACAGCTATTGCGTTGTCAGTATGGGAAGGAGGCTCATGGAGAAGAGTAGGATTGGGAAGCAGGGGGGGAGAGTCATTATATTTTTTAACTCTGGTTCTGGGCAAGTGACACAAGGTCCAGCCTACATGCACTGCTCATCTGGTTTAAGAGACACTCATTGCAGTGCAGCACGGGTGGCTTAAGGGCATTGCTGTCAGGCATGCTAAGTTAACCTTCTAGACATGGCACATCTGTCATGGGAAGTTAGTGGGACTCGGTCCTCTAACTTATTTGACTGCTTTTGGAAAACACCTACCCCATCTCCTTAAACCTCTTGGTGCCACCTCCTCCCTGTCATAGGTGGGACTCTACTCATTGCACATGGGTATTTGAGTAACTATCCATTAACAACTGCTTTGGGATGCTAAGATATAGGGATCTTTAAAAGGGCTAGGTATTGTTGAAACTTATATTGTGATTGTGGGGGTCTAGGTGTTGCATTGCTTGAGAAATGCCTCAAGAGCGGCTTGGTTGTTGGTTGTAGCCGTGTTGAGCTAAGGATGTAAGCAGGCGAGGTTCTTTGGGTAGATGTGATCTCTTTTATTAGACAACTGAATTGTTGGAAAAGGAGTTCTTTGTGAGCTTTCGGGCACAAACACCCTTCGCCAGGGCCGGGGAGACTCAAGAGTGGCTTAGCATTGCCATTCATTAGCATTTAGGAGACCCGATCATAGATGAGGTCCCCGCTGTGCAAGCTGCTGTGCAAATGGGGAACATGCCAGGTTATTTTTAAGTGACACACTGGAAACTAGAGGGAGCACTTCAATGATGTTTTAGAGGCAAGGCAGCTGGTGCTTTGCATGTGGAAGGGTTTAATGATAGCTTCTCCATCTCTGGCCTGTTGCAACACTAAAAAAAAACCCAGCGGTCAAGGGAGGTTTAATTTCAATGGACAGGGCAAGGCAAGGGAGAATTTCTGCTTTTGCAGGTGCGTGCCCCAGTGTCATGCTAGCTAATAAAAAAGGCCAAAGAGCTGTGTCTATAATCACAAGGGTACGGTGACTAATGGCTCTGCTCTTTACGGTGTCTATTGTGTTAGCTCATGCCGATACGTAAAGAATAATGAGAACAGGCCACAAACACAGCCGCGGGGGTGGAATTCTGCTTTACATCCAAATGCAGAAGTCTGGGGGTGTTGCGACCCACACCGAAGCCTTGGCAGCATCCACCAGTAACCGCCAGGCTCCTGGCACCACCTCCTCCTCCCCAGCTTCGGCCTTGAAGCACCAACTGCTGGGAGATGCTGTGGGCACACACCGCCAATGGTTCAATTAAGCTGAGCCCCCTCAGATGTTTCGTTGGCCTTTACAGACCTCAACTGGTAATGAGGCACCATGCGGGAAATGCAACGGCAGGGGCTCAGCGATGGACCGGACTCCGTGCAAAGGAACGACTTAGTGACAGAAGAGCAGGTAGCAGGAGACAAATGCCGACCTTCGCAACGGCGCACCTCTCGGAAGTCACTAAGGTCGATTGAGTATAAAGGCACCTCCCGTCCGAGCAATGCTCCGGTCGATTTAAACTGCAGTGACTTCAGACTCAATCTTTGATCTGCATCACAGTAAAGCAAGATTTGAACTGGGTCCTTCCACCAGACGTCTGGCAGCCTCATACCATAAGGCACCTTAAAACACCCTCATGCCAGGAGAGTTTGGTGGCCAGAAGCCCGCCCTCCCCTCCATGCTACCGGCATACTGTGAAGGAGCTGTACTAAAACCGAGAGCCTGGCCCCGGGAACTGAATACAGAACTGGATCTTTTCCATCTCCAAGCACTTTACAACTCGGCTATAATGCTCCACTAAATTCTGCAGGATGGCCCAAATGAACCTATAAGAAAAGTTACTGCTTCTGTATTAAATTTAATAGGAATTTTCCATATGGGGAGGGCTCCCTGGCTCAGCACCCCTGGGGTCGCTATTAGCACGAAGCCGTGTTGTTGTTAGACTACTCCCGAGGCAGAACATTATCATCAGAACGGCAAGGAAACCCCCCTCCCTGTCCCCAAAATAAAATAGCCCAAGGGTTCGCACCAAACGCACCGAACAACAGCAGTCACTCTAGTATTAAGGCTTCCCATAGGCATACCGAGCAGGGATGATTGGAAAAGGTAATGAGAACACTTAATTTAAAAGGAAAGTAATGTGTTTTTCCCCTAAATTATTACTTAAAAAAAAAATAAAAAAAATTGGGGCTCTGGCTCTCTCTCTCTGAGCCTTCTGCATTTTCAGTAAGCTTAACCAGGCTGTCTTCAAAGCCAAGCAAGCTAGGGAACGCCGGCCCCAGTGTATTGCAGGAGGGAATACGTGCCTCATAATAACGAGGCAGTAATGTCATTTAATATGACTAAATCGCGTCTAATGAAAAATAATATTTGCACAGCTCATCAAAGCGACCGCGGCGCTTACGAAGCACAACTCCAGGCGTGAATGTAAATGACTGTGGGTTCCAGACTGAGCACAACCGTGCTGCTCGGGAGGGAGAGAGCATATCGATGCACCTGGAAAGAGCTGCGTGCCGCAGCAGAGGACCTGGCTGTGTGTGAACGCCCCTGGGAGATAGCCGGGATCTCAGTCCCCAGGAGGGAAGCAAGATAATATTTGCAGGGACCTTCCATGCTCCTTGGTGGTCACCTTGCTGCAATGGTGCTGCAGACTTGAGTGAAGGCAGGCAGCACTCCTGATCAGCAAGGCGAAAAGTGCTGCCCCTGACTATGGGGGAAGAGGCGAGGACACCCCAAAATGTGTCGGTCTAACCATAGCGAAGTGGAATGAAAGCCCTAGCATTGGCTCCACCATCATGCGGAGAGGCAGCTTGCCTGAGCCGCTGGGACAAGGAAGAGCCTAAAGAATACAGCCCTTTCTTGCCCCACAAGCTGGATAGCAGCGTTGCCATCTTGTTTCCAAGATAAGCTCTGTGAATGACAGTGATGGAGCAGTCAGGTCTGGGCACAGCGAGGGAGAAACAGCTCACCGCAGGGGTGGCACTGCAGATTCGAAGTGGTCTGGATGTACTTTGCAACCTTAACGACGGTGGCCGCAACATGAGGCCCTGGAGCAAAGGCTGGAGGAGGAAGATGTCACAGTGGCTAGGGCATGAGAAGGGAAACCTAGCTTCGTGTCTTGGCTCTGCCACCATTTTTCCTTTGTATCCTTGGTCAAGCCTCTGCGTGTCTCAGTTTCCCCATCTATAAAATGGGGAGAATGGCACAGCCACTAACGCACAAGGTTGTTGCAGGTATAAAGATTAGGAGGTGCTCAGATATACACTACACCAAAGTAGTGGGGGAGGTAAACTGGATGAGTATCTTGGGACTCTGACAGCCCACGGGAAGAAAAAAGTTAAACTAGAAATATTAATAGGTGGCCTAAGAAGCTGTCCATCTTCCTGCTCCCCTAGCTAGCCCTGTTTGACCCTCCAGTTGTTCTTCACTTGTTCTTAGAAAAGCTCCGGAAGAGTTTTTTAAACTAACACATCCCAAAACGCCCACTTCTCTTCAGCGAGGGAAGAACCTGGGGCAAGTCTATGTTGCCATCCCAGTGCCAAGCCGACAAGGAACATCTTTGACGCTGACTGTGCATCAGGCGTTGAAGCCTAGATAGCGGGACCCAAAAAGAGAGGCCTCTGCTTTCACTCAAACACGTGATCACCCAGAAGCTTGCGCACACAGCAGCTTCTCAAAGTCACCCCCGAGAATTTTAGACTTCTTGATCTCAGCCTTCAAAATCCAAATGCGAATGCTCGCACATGGCATAAGCACTAGGAATTATTTCCGTACAGCGGTTGGACAGCAGGCGTTAATCCCAAACACACATAAGCATCCTAAACTGCTTTAAAAATAAGATAGGCCTGACTTCTTTTTTGTGTGTGTGCATCATTTAATCACTTTTCGAATTAGGGTTTTGGCAGCTGGAGATATTAACATCAGAGAGCTGCTCTCAGTATTACCAGTTAGTGATTGCAGTAGCTTATCTCTACGAACATAGGAACTAAATCAGAGGGTGCAAAAAAAGCCTGTATAGTTTCTTCTAATAACAGTCCTATTGGGTTAGGCTTAGAGCTTGCTCTGGCCTAGATGCCTTCTACCGTCTGATGCACAGACTGCCCCGAGGGCAACCGTAAATCTTTTTTTTTTTTTTTTTTTTTTTTTTTAAAGAGGGTACACATTTAATAAGGTTTAATGGCAACTCTCAAAGGGTTTTTATTTTTATTTTTTTGCTTGCCCCATTTCACTGAGCCACACGCATCCCGGCAACATAAGAACGTGTCTCAGCTCTCTGCCGAGGAGCGCACACAATGTAATCTGCTGGAGTGCAGGCTGAGAGAAGATAAAGCCTTAATTATTCAAAGAAGCTACGTGGAAGCAACACACAAAAGGAAGAGAGAAAAAAAGGGAGCACTATTTTTTTTTCCCTATGAGAGGGAAAC
>NW_005842399.1:151395-153452 GCF_000455745.1 Alligator sinensis | reverse complement strand
AAAGAAACACAAGGGATCTGTTTCGTTAGGCTAAAAAGAGAAACGATTGCACCGAGTACGCTCATGCGCAGAGCTGGGAAAGGAGGGAGCTGGGAATTAGACTGGTGGCACCTTCAGGGGCAGCGAGAGAGACCAGTGCATGAAAGCACACCGATGCTCCCCGGGCTGTACCGCATCGAGGTGTGGAGAAAGCTGGAGGGGGGCTCTGGTAGGGGTGCTGCTCATCCCTTACCATGCCAAAACCTTCTGGCAATGCTCGTTTTGCAATGCCGGCTTCAGGAGCATGGAGCTGCCTTAGAAAAAGGCCAGATACGTCACTCTGGGACTTCTCGGCTCACCTTGGAAAGGTCCTTTCGGCAGTGGTGGGTCTAGTGCCAATAATAGCAGCAACAAATAATTATTTAAAACCTTTTTATTCTAAGTAAGTCTCAAGAACTGTTTGCAAAGCCAACTCTGAGCATCCCGATAGGAGATGTAACTTGCACTAGAGGAGTATGGATCTCCATCCCCCTTTAGAAGTTGGTCCATCCAAAAGAAAGAGTCCACCCCAGGTTTTCCCTCGCTGAAGAGAAGTGGGAAGGACTGGTGTTTTGGGATGTGTTAGTTTAAAAACTCTTCTGGAGCTTTTCTAAGATCAAGTGAAGAACAACTGGAGGGTCAAACAGGGCTAGCTAGGAGAGTAGGAAGATGGACAGCTTCTTAGGCCACCTGATTAATATTTCTATTTTAACTTTTTTCTTCCCACGGGCTGTCAGAGTCCCAGGTCAGAGTACCTGTCAGTTAAGTTACTGTTTCACCTGAACTGAGTAGTTGGAAAACAGTTCTTTGCAAGCTTTCAGGCACAAACACCCTTCATCAGGCACAGGGAGACTCGAGAGTGGCTTAGCATTGCCATTCATTAGCATTTAGGAGACCCGATCGTAGATGAGGTCCCCGCTGTGCAAGCTGCTGTGCAAATGGGGAACATGCCAGACTATTTTAAAGTGACACACTGGAAACTAGAGGGAGCACTTCAATGATGTTTTAGAGGGGAGGCAGGATGTTGGTGCTTTGTGTGTGTGGAAGGGTTTAATGCCAGCTTCTCCATCTCTGGCCAGTAGAGACGACAGTAGAGGCCAGTTGCACTGACGCTCCTAGGTTCAGGTCTTTCAGCACCATATACTTAAGAGCAAGGGACCCAATGTTATGCAGACCCAAGAGGTCTGCTCATAGGAAGCTGCCTAGGACTCACTGTACTGCTTTGGAAAGATTCAAGATTGAGTCAGGCCAGCTGGGATTCAAACCCCTGCTGTCAGGGACTCTCCAGGTTTCAAAGCAAGAACAAAACCACCAAAAAGAATGCACAGCACTGAGAAAACCCAATGGCCCGACCCAGCAGCAAAGCAGAGAGAAGCTGCTCTTGGCAGGACAGTTCAACTGTAATGGGGGGCAGGAGCATTAAATGGGAACCAAGAGCATGTTGTATGGGGTCTGGGAGAACGGGAAGGCAGTGAAGTAGATCAGATGCACTCCTGGTCTGAAGAGTCATGCACATAAGGCCAACCACATAGTGCAAATAGCAAGCTGAATAAAATGCCTCATGGCAATTAGAGGCGTCTGGTATTTTGGGCATGTGTTGCAGATGCCAGAACAGAAAACATGCTAATCATAAGACTGGGGCAACGAAGCAGCTAAAGCCTCCAGGCTAGGTACAAGCTAAAGGAAATGCAGCAGGAAGCTGGAGAAGTGGAAGCAATCACCTGACTTGCCTTGCATTGCACCTGGTACAGACAAAAAAAAAAAAAAGGAACAGCTGCAAAGAGACTTTTTTCCCTTTACGTGGTAGGTGTGGAAGCAATAAAAATATTTAATGCCTTTCAATTGGAGGATGCAGGGTACCTGCCTGAATGAGTAGGTCTGAGGCATGCTGTGCTCCAAGGAAAAATGTTAAAAGCTTAAATTATTCTCCAGAAGCCAGGCAGAAGGGGAAAATATAGACCAATATGTGATGGAGAGGAAATTGGCAGCTGAGACCCGTGAGTTTGGGGAACTGTGTGAAGCCCTCATTAAAGATCACA
>NW_005842399.1:133079-151364 GCF_000455745.1 Alligator sinensis | reverse complement strand
GTAGGGAAGCATCAGGCTCATTATGGGCAAAGATTGTGGAGGAAGACTTGATTTTAGCCTTGAATATGCTATGACATGTCAAGCAGAGAAAATGATGGCAATTTTTTTTTTTAAAGGACAGGGTGAACCAGAAACAGACATGTATATGCATTGCCCAATAAGCTTATATTTAATAAAACTCAGGGGTGCTGTCAGAGACTGGAAGGTGTCCTGCTGCCAATATAAGCTTTAGACCAAAAAAAAATTGAAAAAAGGAACAAGTCAGAGGCAATTACGTGTTTTCACTGTGGCCACAGATGTGGCAAATGCAATCATTTTACCAAAATGTGCAAATCTGAACAGAAAAGCCTCAGGGCGACAAAATGTTAACTCTTTAAGAGACAGAGAGGCACTGACAAGATCCGCTCCTTGGCATTTTGAGTGCTGAGCTTCCTAAGGATGACCGGAAAGTGGATCTCCTTGTTAACATCCAAACATTTGAGAGTTTAAAAACTGATAGAGGGGCACCGGTTCATGTGATGTCTTTAAAACTAGGCAGCATTTTAAGGACTGAAGCTTTGCAGCTCCAGCATTCAGCTAATGACCTGTACTGCAAGTATGGGGTAAATGCTCTTTTGAATATCGGAATAAAAAAAACAACACTGGTGTTTTGGTGGGTAGAATTAGACTCTCAGGCCACGCTGAATTTACCAGCTGTGACTAGTTTGAATTTACTGCACAAAAATCAATATGGTAAAGAAGGAAACAGAGAATGACTGGGATTTATTTATGGGATATATTGAAAGCTTAGGGGGTTTGGGAGGTAAATGCACCATAAGGATAAGCTTGCAAGTACCCCCTGTAGCACATGTACCTTGTAAAATTCTCCTGGCATGGAGGGATAAAGTAAAACCCAGATTGCCCTACATGGAACAGTTAAAAGTTAACACAAATGCGAGAACCTACCAAGTGAATCCATTTGATGCTTATTATGCACCAATTGAAGTGAGATGAACTCAGAACATGTTTGGATTTAAAAGTTTGAACAAAGCAGTAAGAAGGGAACCATTTGCAATTGCCCACAGCAGATGAACTCACTAGTAAATTAGCAAAAAGCTACAGTTTCACAGTCTTAGATGCCAGCAGTGAATTCTCACAAGTGCCTTTGGATGACAAAAGTTCAGGACGTTGTCCATTCAGTACACCATTCAGCAGTACAAGTTTACCCGTTCTTCTTGGCATCCGCTCACCTCCTAATTTATATCAAGGAACAATGCAACAGACTTCCAGGAAAGAGAAAGGTTTTGAATGGTACGTACATGAGAGACTGGCATAGGGAAAAAGCAGACAGGATTGCGGAGAGGCTTAGGAGAGTTTTCAGCAGAGGTCGTGGAAGGAATCTGTGAATGAATACGAGCAAATGTAAAGTGGTGCTGACAGAAATCAAATATTTGGGATGTTATTTGACAAAGTCGATCTAAAAGCTTGTAACTCAAAAAAAAAATCTCTTTCTGGAAAACAGAGAGGTTGTTGGGCATGTGTCAGAGAGGGGCAGGGAAACCTGCAAAAGTGCTTAATGCCCACATTGCTCTGGATCTTATACTGCGGAGAGAGGAGAGATAGTTATAAAGGAAACAGGAGGGATTTGATGGGCACTAAATTGACTGTCAGAGGGAGAAATGATGAGGAAGAACAGACTGAATCCATGAATGAAGTCGCGGATGAGCCTACTCGACTCAGTGCATCTCAGATAGCCGGCTCTAAGACAACGGAACAAGTGGACGTTGACATCCCTGTTGCTTTTTGGGGTAGAACGATAAGAAAACTCACTAGATATAAAGACCAAATGTGTCAGATTCCTGAAGACTGAAATTACAGGTTGAAGAAAAAAAGGAAGGAGGAAGATAGACTTGTAATGACGGTAGAAAGTTTGATGCGAGACAGATTGGTTTGTAGAGGGAGGATGGGAGAAGAAAGCAGCGACTGAGCTCAGACACGCACCCGGGCCAGGGAGCCAGCAGGCAAAGCCAGCCGAAGGTAGGTGTATGGTTTAAGTGATGAGCCGAGTGAAAGGTCTGGTATTTTATCCAGCGCATGCACTGCAGATATTACACAGCCCTCATATAGCTTCCCAACTAAAGCTGAACCCAGACCAAACCCCAAGAGGAAAGACCCAAACTCTGCAGAAATTCAGCTTAGCCAAGGGTGGGCAATTATTTTGGGCGGAGGGCCGCTTACTGAGTTTTGGCAAGCCATCGAGGGCTGCATGACAGGCAGCCAGGGGCAGATAAATATTAATTTTCTAAACTTTTTAGGTGCCCCGCGAGCCAGATAGAATGGCTTGGCAGGCTGCATCTGGCCCCTGGGCCGCATTTTGCCCACCCTGGGCTTAGACCCATCAGCAGTCAGGGTCCACAGGCCCAAATGCAGACCAGGGGATGCATCAGCCGGCAGGTGAGCTCCCTCCTTACTTTTTTCACATAGTCTTCTTGCTCTGGTGCATTTTCCTCTGTCCTGATCCACAGGGAGGATTCCTAGCAAGAACATTTTTAAGGCAGCCTCAGACACAAATCCGTGCTGTAGCTGTATCTGCTTCTTAATCACTTAGCACACAACTTGGGAACTCCTTGTATAGCACCAGACTCATTTTCTGGACTTAAATGAATGGATGCAAAACAACTCGAGGTGAATGTCCTGCTGCCCAGAAAGGAAAAACTCTCTCCCCTTACAAAATCCAGTGCTGAGTGCAAGCGAGCTGGTAAAAAGAGAAGAGAGAAAAGAAGACAGGAGAAGAGGCCTGTTTCACTTGCATTGCTAACCCAGTACCAGGCAAGACCAATTATTCATTGTTGTGTAGTAGCAGAGGTCCTGACCACTTTGGGGTGAGAATATAGCCCCAGATTATTTTTCTGAAGAGCCCAGAGGGTAAGTGGCCATCATCATAGCCACTCAGGGACAACTCTTGTTTCACACAGAGACCAGTTTTCCTGCGTGCAGTGATGCCCTTCGCTGCTAAGCACCTCCTGTGCTGAATCCCAGAGGTGGCTGCACCTAAGTGGTGGGTAAAATAGTCTCTCTAGACCCATGGCCTGCCTTGCTATTCAGAAATGCTTTGGGAGTTGCCAAAGGACAATATACACTACAGCAGGGACAGATGGACGCCTTTCCCTTGCTAGAAGCCTGGAGCGGTAACACACAGCTCCTAGCTCTGCTTGCTCCGAGCGGTCCTTGCAGGGGATGTCTGAAGGAGAAGAAGCCTGAAGTGGGGAGGAAAGCAGGGAGACCATGTCCTGTCTGTACTGCACAAGACGGAGATTGAGAGAGTACTTAAGGATGTATGCTGCTGCGGCCAAGCTACCTGCAGGAAACCCACTGAGGATACTTTCCAGGTTGTTATAAGGGAAACACATGCTAAATGCTACCCATCTTCCAAGATGCCATTCAAGCCAGCGGGAGATTGGGGCCATTTCACTGAAGACAATGTTTAAGTGTTTATGGCTCCCTCAGAGAGACGGGGGTTCAGAGGTTTAGTCTCTTGCAATGGCTGCAATTTCCAAGTAAATTATAGTGCTCCAGTCTGGTGCGTCAGGGAGTTAGTATTTGAAGGACGATACGGATGGAGGATTTGCCTGCATGGTTTGGGATTGTCCTATGGACTCTTCTCCCCAGAGGAGCTTGCAATTGCCAGCACCCACGGTACAGGCAGCTGTCTCGACTCAGAGCACTTTGATAACATACTTTTGCCCATGGCGGCCTTTTATTAATAATGTGAGAGTCAGTCAGATAAACAAGCTCTGGATGAAATCTGGACACCCCTGGTCAGCTTCCCCTTGTTCCTTATATTGTCACGTCTTGATTCAGTTGTTGGGACTTTCCGTGGGGCAAGATCTGACAGCCGGGGCCCATGCTAATAAAGAGTGCCTGTTGCTAACAGGGGTGCAGATCGTAGCCATGTCGGTCTAAGGACAGAGGCAGACAAGGTACTTTGGGTGAATCTGATATCTTTTATTTGAGTTGATTGAATAAAAGATATCAGATTTACCCAAAGGGCCTTGTCTTCATTGCTAACTAGCGTTTGGTTCCTGGAAATTAACCTTTGTGACCAACTGGAAAGGGAAGGTGTCCGTATAGAACACCCATTTTATGGCTAGGGAAACTAGTTGGCGAGGACTAGAGTTCAACAGGTATTTATGGGGGTGTAGCTTGTAGCCGTGTCGGTCTAAGGACACAGACAGACAAGGTTCTTTGCGTGAATCTGATATCTTGTATTAGATCAGCTCAAATAATTGGAAAAGTTCTTCTTTGCAAGCTTTCAGGTACAAATACCCTTCTTCAGGCTGAGGACCTGGCAAAGGGCATTTGTACCCAAAACTTTGCAAAGAATTTTTCCAATTATTTGAACTGGTCTAATAAAAGAGATCAGATTTACACAAAGAACCTTGTCTACAGGTAATTATGGGAATTAGGCATCTTTTAAAATCTGACCCTAAATGACTTTGTCAAGCTTGCGACCGAGTCAGTAGCAGAGCCAGAAACCGAGCAAGGATCTTCACAGCCGCTGGAGAAAACCAGCCGCTGGAATGCAAAATGTGTTGGATGTTCTCTCCTCTGTGCCACCGTTTCCCCACTGCACCCTCCCTTCATTGATGGTCCTTGTGAAGGTCACGAAGGGCAAGGCTGATGGATCAGCAGGACAGGGACCTAAAGGACAAACACAGTGTAGGTTTCTGTTGGGGAATAAGACCCACCTGGCATTGTATTTCCAGAAGGAGAGGGCACAGCTCAGGGTGGAGTTACAAGGGGAGAGAGAGCTTACGTAGTTCAAGGTATTTGCAAAGTCTGCGCGTCTCGCCTCCCTTGCTATTATGAAGTGAGATTCCGGTCTCAGAACGAAGGGAACAATTACCCCCACGCCCAAGCAAACTTCATTTTCTTGGTGCAAACGTCCCAAGCCTGACAGCTCCCAAGCCTGATGCCCTCCCATATTCTCAGCACAGGTACAGCGTAAGTAATGCAAGCTTATCTAGAATCGTGACTCAGGGGACAGCGAGAAGGAAACCCTCACCTCTTGGCCCATTCAGCCCTTGGCTTACATTTTTATACTGCCACCAAGGGAGAGTATAGCTCCTTGTCCACTAGAAACTAAATTATGTGCTCCTGCAAGCAGTCAAAATGATGCCTTTTTACCCATAAGAGCACAACTTGGACCCAGACGATGCCCGAAAGGTTAAAAGCGCACACAGCTCGTTACCAAACCCCAAGGGCATAAACGATATGGATATGGCATCACAAACAGCCAGTCCGATACCACCTATTGGGACGTGCATTCAAGAGCCATCTTCTTCCCATTCCTCAACTCACTGGGGTGGGTTGTGTTTTTTTTAACTGCCATCGACTGCATGAACGGAGGTGCAATGAGACAGGAAAACTTGAAGCAAAAGCCCTGCCTAAGCATAGCATGGGGCACCTGAAGAGCTGTGCTGGGAAGGAATTACCCTTGGGTTGGAACTGGAATAGGATGTTCTGGGTTAGCGCAGCTTTACCTTGGTGTAAGGGGTTGCATCGTGCAGTTGTGACTATGTTTCCCCCGGGGCAGCTGGGGGGTTCCCAGGGTCTCCCCTTCACGTGCCCACGGACCGAGTTACATGACAATAAGGAGCAAGTACAAAGAAAACAGGGCAGCAGGTCTCTCTGGCCCCTGAAAGCCTGGCCTCCACCAAGTTCTGTTCTTCACACAGAAACGGGACCTTCTTGTTGTACAACGCAAGGCCATGAGCAGCCAGTTGCCCTGTTACAACCTGGGTCTGAACCAAACTGGAGGCACCTGGAGCGATCTTGGACACAAGGAAGCCAGACGCTGGGAAGTGGCTCATCTGCAAAATTGAAGCATAAGGCCCGAGATGCTCTCGTTCTCGGGACCCCGGGAACGTGGCAAGGTGAGGCAACCTCTCGAGGCAGCCCTTTCCTGCTCATAGATGGGGTCCCGGCCATGGTGGTGGAAGTGGCAGCTTTCACGAGAGGCTGTGCCTTCTGGACAATGAAGCCTTCAGTTGGTTGGGGACTTTTGAGCAAATGCCACCCCTTCTCTCTCCCCCATGCCTACCCCCGCTGCAGGACACCATTCACGGCTTGTCAGTGGGTGCTTGGCCACTGGCCTTGGGCGAGCAGAGCCCTTCAGAAAGGCAGCCTGTCCCAGACGGAGCTGGGAGAGACTGAGTTCATTCCTCTGCATGAGCTTTGTCTGCCTCTCTGCTCCTTCCCACCCTGCTTCACTCCTGCCTGCACTCTCTCATATCCACCAGACTTCTCTTTGCCATTCACCTGCTTCCTAAGTGCGCCGTGATCCCTGTGTCACACGAGCTCATGATGAAATGAGGAACCCTCCGTATCAACATGAGGTTTGATATTCAGCCCAAATGAGTGCCTGGGATTAAAAAAAACAAACAAACCAAAAATAACCCCAACATGGTTTCTGCCCCTTCCCTCTGAGGGTAGAGCTCAATCACTGGGGTCTTCCCGCAGAAAACACACGAGTGTTTGCAACCCCGTCCCCAGGTGATTCGGGAGAAAGAGAAATTCTAAAAAAATAAAATAAAATTCATAAAGAAATAAATAATAAAAAATAAATCTGCAGGGGGTTTCCATAGCTACAGCTTTAAGCTGTTTTCATAGAAGCACAGGTTCAACCTGCCAAATGAAAAAAATATCTATATAAACCAGCTGCATTTTTTTTCTTATTACATCCCAATAAGGTAGCAGAGCTGTGATGTGCATGAGGCAAGAAAGGAAAAAAAAAAAAAAAACCCAAACCCCACTCAATCCCTACAACACAGCCATGCAGAGAACAGGGATTTGGGACCATGCACCATTTCGGAGGCTTGGTGCGTGCATGCTGTCGGCACTGCAAGGCTGGGAACACATCCTCTAGCTTGCTGCGTCTGGCTGCAATCCATCTACAACCCACACTTCCAAGGCAGGCACTTGTCCCAGGCAGATACAGCTCCAAGGCGGAGAGCCTGCCACTCCAGTGGGAACTGGGGAGAGCAGGAGCTCAGCACTTTTTACTGGAAGAATTTCCCTGTGTAAGGGTCAAGGTGGTTTTGGTCTTGTGGCTGGCTCACGTTTCCCCTGGTCACGTGTACCATGGTATGAGGGCCAGTCACAAATCCAGAGCTGGTGGCAGGCAGTATGGCAGGAGGCGAGTGATGCAGTACAAACTTGCCTCAGCAAATTTCTCTACTATCCCATGAAAGTACATGTGGTCTTCATCACTGCTGGTGAACACAGGATTTCTTCTCGTTGCAGAATCCGTTCATGCTACTGATTTATAATAAGCATGTAATGTGGGAGAGGGACCACCGGCAACTGATACTAAAACCTTTCCAATACATTTGACTTTTATCCTCACCTTAATTCAATCACAGTTTCTCCCATGACAGTGGTGGGGGGTGAGGATGAGAGAGTGCAAACTTTACCTGGAAATATCAACTTATGGGTAAAAAGCTGAGCAAAACACGCCATTACAATTGCTATGGATCATCTGAAAACAAGCAAACAAGAAAGGCATGCACACACACAAAAAAAAAAAATCTACTTAAAACTACACAGGTGGAAGAGAGCTGCTTAGATCAGAGGCATAAAATATTGACTGTTCCTGGAGACAACATAGCTCAGACATCAAATTACACGTTAGATAGCTTGTATCCCAGCATCAGCATCGGCCCATTGCAACCGCTGCCTTTGAAATGAGGCATCGAAGCTAGAGAGGCCCATTGATATAATGATTAGCATGCTCCAAACATTCGCTAATTAAACATTAGACTCGTGCGAGCCAAGAATTGGTACAGGCTTTGGGAAGCAGACGAGACTGACGTATGATAAAATCTGTCTGAACGAGGAGCCGATCGGCAGAGAGAGGTCGACTCCACGACTGTCCCTTGGGGACACGGCCAGCGCGGGGATGAGAGCGGGAGGGCCCGAGGGAGAACAAACCCCACCGGAGCTCAGCAGCCTGCGCAGAAGTGTGCAAGGGGAGGGCTCTGCCTGCTCTCAGTCTCAATGCCTGAATTTTCCATCCATCCGTCTTAAGGTAAAAGGAGGACCAGCACGTGCAGCAGAGGCAAGAGCCCAAGGTGCCAGGCAAGGGCTTGTTCAGTGAGCCAGTGCCGCACGTTCGCCAAGGCCCTATTGCTCTTGCAGTGCAATCGGCCACCCAAGACTGTAAGAGTCTCCAGAGGAAAGAGCAGACTTCACCCAGCCTTTGCATGAGCCTGCCCCTCAGTAAAACACCATCCTGCTCAAGTCTTGTTTTAATGCACCTTCACAGGTGATGCCTCTTGTGATGGATAGAAACAGCTAATATGATCTTAACAGAAAGGCCAAAAACTAAGTGACCAGTAAGCAGTTACTTCCCTTCTGCAGGGATGGAAATAGGCACCAGTTGGAGGGCCAACTCCTGGCCCCATGACTCTTACTGGGCACGAACCCAGGTTTTACCACTGATGGCAAGTCTCCATGCTCAGCGATGAGGCCATGCCCTCCCCTGGGGCCCCTCAACTCTTCCTGGGTCCCTGGACAGCCAAGAGACCTGGGCCCCGTAGCTACCAAGCCAGAGACCTGGGCCAGGAAGCAAAGTATGGCGGGTGCATTGCACACAGGTGGGACACATGGGTTCTTGCCCCTCCTTTGGCTGGCTGCTTTAGCCATTTAACGGCACAGCCGAAAGAGCCGAGTTACAAAGGCGCGCAGCGCTCCCTGCCCCAAACCCAGCTCGCTGGCTCACCAGCTGCTGCACCCCTGGGCTCTTCCCACTTCAGCAGCTCAGGAGTGGCATCAGGGATGGGTCCGACCAGGAGACAAAGCCCCGGAGTGCACAATAAGCGTGCGCATTCTTCACCCCCTGCCGGATGGTCTGTACAGCCTTCTTGGGAGCAGAGCTTTCGGAACGAAGCCCCAAAAATGAAGGTCAAGGAAGCAAAGCTGGTATAGTTTAGGAAGTTTTTCTGCTAAAGGAGTCTCCGTTACTTGGGGTTTCCTGGACTGGTGCAGCTGCAGCTTTTGGAGACAGGTAAATAAATGCATCTATTACTAAAAGCTTTCACAACTCTTTCCTCCTAATGAGCCCTACCTGCTAAGACTGACAGTACCAGCTGATGATTGCAAGGTTTGCTTATTCCCATATCAGAACAATTACAGCCTGCCCCCCATCACTAGTGGTTTTGATATGTATGGGCAAACTATTTTTATTATTGCTCATGCATGTCCAAAGTTTTCACCCCCTCCCCCCATTTTACTTACTAAACTGAATATCTTAACAATGAAGACTAATGTTTTAAAAAGGCAACTGGAGAACAACTAAGCCCAGCCCTTCATGCTTTGCAAAGATGCCCAGTAGACTCTCCTGGCATCCTCACAACATCCTGGACAGGTTTATTTAGCAAAGAACAACACAGACCCAAAGCAGGGAAAAAATATTCAGATACAGAAGGCGACTGCACTTTTGTGCTACCCCACGTGCCAAGTCTGGATGAGGAACAACTGCTGAATCAGCACATCGCGCCTATGTCAAGCATAGCTAGATTTTGCATCTCTTAGCAGAGGTTGAGGGTGTCTGGCTGGAGGAAATCCCCAGCTCCTGCCAGGAGGTTCACAAAGGGCGTGCTGATACAGCTGAGAAAAGGAGCGCTCTCAGCTGGAGTTGAAAGAGCAGCAAAGACAAAGCCGCCTGACTTTAAATCAGGTGAGCAGCTCCAATGCAACTCCAGGCTTCTCTCGGAGCTGGAAGTCAAGCTTCCCAGGAGATAAAGCTTCACTTCATGCGTTTTCACAGCAACAGCAAGCCACACTTCTCAAGCACGCGGCTCTGAATCACGCACCAGAGACCTCTGGCTCCAGCTGAAGTTGAAGCAAGGTTTGAAAGCGACTTCAATGGCAGTGGGATCCCACATGCACCAAAGCTGGGAACACAAAAAAAGTCACCTGTAGGGTTTTTCAGAAAATCCTTTGAAGTGCCTCACACATGTCTGAATACAGAGTGATTTCAGTGGTGCACTCTGCTCTCTTCTAAGACAAAGGCTGGCAGAACGTCTGCCACCCTGCATGTGCCCCCGCCAGGGACACAGGCTCACCCTGCTCCTTCCTCCTTGTTCGCATATAGAGAAAACAATCCCCAAAGAAACACCAAAGTTTGGAAAATTTCCCCTACTGTTTTTCTGTCTGCTGGCAGCAATAATAATAATAATAATAATAATAATAATAAATAAAACCAGCAAAGCAGAAACCCAAAATCGACTGTTAAGTGTCCTCCAACTGATCACTCCCACACCACTCCATTTCCCCCCCTGCATCGCACCAATAATCTTTCAAATGGAGGATAATTAGCAGCTCCCCTTCGGAGCCTTTTCTTTCTAGTCCTTAATTACCCAGAGGGAGCAGCGTTGAACAAAACCAGATGTGGCCTTGATCCTTCCACACAGGGGCTTTGTACCTGGCCTCTCTGCAAATCCCAGTCCAGCCCGACGCTGTGGATACTAGATCCTGGATTTTCTCTATGCCAAGGCTGTGCTTTTCCCAAGACGCAGCCCAGACACCAGTTCATGCACATGTAGGCTCTGCATCTTGTATCATCTCGTTGCTTCCGAGTTCAACCGGAGAAAGTTCGTGCAGAGTCACGTTGCGGCGGTTTTTTGTGCTCCAGGAGAGGCTCCTGACAGGACGTTTGTCAAGGGCCATCAATCAGGTGAAATATTTCGGGGAGGAACTGTCTTTACCATCCAGCCATCTCCCTGTTGTTCCAGGGTGATGCTGGACAGATTGCACAGGCTCCCGCTAGGGGATGTGTTGAGTTTAGCAGTGTCCCGACAGCTGCTGCCATGCTAAGGAAAAGGAGCCGAGCTCGACCGCGACAGTGGTCACAGGGCCTGATCCCCTATTGCTGTGCCAGCCCCAGCCCTTCTGCCTCCTCGCAGCCCCTCTCTTGAAGGGCAAGGCAGTGGCTTACCCCAGCAGCATGAGCATCAGCTGCAGCTCTCCCAGCATTGGGTCCTATGGGATTCAACCACCCGGTGGTCTTTGAGAGCCGTGCTAGCTGTCTGCAAGGTCCCGTGCTGACGAGTGGTCTAACCAACCCTCTTTGATTCACTTATGGAAAGTAAAACCAAATGCCAGCTCCCCCCCCCACCTTGGCCATTATGAAGCTGGGGAAAACTGGAAGCCCTGGATCTCAGCGCTGCTTAAGACTTGGTGGTCCCGTTGCTGTTGTTAGCACAGTTGGGTCTTGAGATCCCATGAGAAATGAATATACCCCCATGCCAGGTATTGTACACATGCTTGGGAGGCAGCTTCCAGCCCCAAACAAATTTTGATGCAACCAGAAGGAATATAAAATGTAGGGGAAAGCAAGCAGTGAGACATATGGGACAGCGAGGCACAGAGAGATGGGGTGACATGCCCAAGCTCAGGAGATCTGCCGCAGAGCTAGGGACTGAGTTAAATCCAGGTTCACTGGCACTGCAAAACAACTACCTCTACCTAAGCCGGTTGCTGGCTAGCTGCACCTGGATAATTAGCATCCTTTTGTGATGCATGCACCTTCTAAATTGTCGTCGGCAATCATTGTGCATGATATTATAGCATCTACCAGGAATGGTTTGAAAAAACACGTTTGAGAGACGACAGAAAAACAGGGTTAGACAAAGAAAACCACTCTGCAGTTAAGTCATGTTTTTCCCAGGAAAAACTCCCCTCCAAGTAGATATTTCCTTATAACTACAAGTGCCGTTTGCTTACTGCAGTCCACGCATCTGGGGACCGAAATGGCACTTCAGTACACACAGCCTGCTCCATTCAGGACATGCAGCGGCGTAAATGAAGTTTACATATCATCATTTACAAGGGCCACTGCACATCTCTGCTGTGTCTCTGTGAGTGGTGCCAACTCACATCTCTGAGTGGTGCCGACTTCCAAGGGCTCTTATCTGGAGTAATGTTTGATCTGTTTTAGCCCAGCAGATCACTGGGTCAGCAGGAAGAAAAAAGGGATGTGAATGCTCCATCTCCCAGCAACCTGCGTATTGCCCTTTCCTTTGGGAGCCGAGCCTTGCCCCACACTTCACTGGTCTGAGGTGCATGCTGGTGCTCTCCCCGCTCTTTCTGGATGGGAATACTTGAAAATCCTCCCCCCCTTGCAAACAGTCTTGGACCTACAGTAAGCGGCCCTTGATTTCACTTGAACTCTTCAGGTATGAATTGAACCAGCAGCATTCAAGTCACTTCCTCGGTCCTGCAAGCTAAACAAAGAGCCTGGCATGATTTCCAGAGCTGAGCCACTACTGATCTCTCCATGTATTAATGACTGACAGCTTATAAAGGCTATTTCTTCTCCCTTTCCTGAGAATCCCCAGCGCCCTGGAGGAAGCAACCCCACCTTTCCCTTTTCTCCTTGGTATGCCAGGCACCTTCAGATTTCCACAGATAACAAAATGCCGTAACTCAGACATTTTGGTGAACTTTAAGGAGAGAAAACACTGTTTCTTCTTGGATCCAGATTTAAAAGCCTGGCAATTTGTAGTACCGTTCTCCTACCCATCCGCGAGATGGTCTACGTTATCCCAGTTCAAAGATGACCCAATCATCATGGGTGTAGAGGGAACTTCAGCTTAATAGAAATTGGTGACCCTGAAAAAAACCCTGCCAGCTTTTTGAATGAGGTCTGGTTTTCAGGCTGGGGGCCTCCGAGGTTTATCTTGCTGCCTCAATACTCTATAATTGTGCTCTTAGGAAAAAAGAGAGGAAAAAAAAAGTCTGGAGCTGACCGTTGCCAAGGAGAGGTGCCGGGCCGCTAGTGCAAATCCGGGAAGCCAAAAAGACTACCCAGAAATAAGCCTGCAGGCTTGGGGAGAGGATGAGCAAGTCCCGGATTGCAGGAATCGGCATCACTCCCCTGAGGCCAGCACAACTCTGCTGATTAACATCACTGGAGCATCTGCCTCTGCAAGTCTGATATAGGCTTTATGACAGCATGAGACGAGGCCAGGCAAGGGCTTGAGCAACTCTGAAGGCACAATATTTCTTAGCACATGCAGGACGCTCAGGAGAGCGAAATAACCCAGTCTAACCTAGCCAGCACTGACGGCGTGGAGGATACCCATGAGCTCAGCACAACCCCCGAGCTGCTCCCAGGCAAAACTGTCTGGCACTTTCTGGAAAAATTGGCCATATTTCATCACTATAAAACTCTTCCGAGCTGATGGAAAGCAACCCTGGGCCTGACTGCTCATCTCGCACCAAGGGGACCGAAGGGAAGCTATACTGCTCTACGCAACCTTTTTCCTACACGATTCTGGCCAAGCTCTCTGGAACCTGGAATAATGACGGAGACTTTGTTTTTGTGAATGGAGAGAGTATTTGAGCCTCTTTCACCAAGCTGAGAAACGGGGAAAAGTCAAATAACGCACATATGAATGGATATAGTGGGAGAATACACCAATGGTGCATTTCTAAAACCTACCCTGCAGTGCTCAGGAGTTTGGTCGGTATTAGGAAAACTTGCTGTCGCTTTACCCGATTAGTCTGTGTTCACTAAAGAACCTCATCCTCTTTCAGGAGGAAGAAACAATCAGTGTCTCCAGCTCAAATAGGAAAAGCTGGTCTTTTCAAGGGTCTGGGAGGGATAGGCAGTCTGCATATGCCTCCGGTCTTAAAAGGACCATCCTCCCAATTAAACAGAGGGATAGGTCTCATCAAAGATACGTCTCATCAAAGATCTACCCTCAGCTAGAATGACTCCAGCTCAAAACGTCATCTCTCCCGTTTAGAGAACGGATGGGGAGTTGGTGCTCCCCGGTGTTGTTCTCTGTGGCCAGTCTCTTGCTGGACAGACAGGACTGTATCCACAGACGCATCCATGAGCACATTCTCTTTCCAGAGTTATATGAACATACCCCAGGGCATTTTCTGACCACTTCTCAGGTCAAGGAGAATTCCCCGTTTACATCCCTGCTGTTTGGATCAAGCACCTATTTAGTTAATGCCATCTGCAGCATAGGTTTCCAGGCATGCTCCAATGATGCCATTACTGCATCATCACTAAAAAGGCTTTGCCCCCTGGAATGGGCAGATCATTTGACAGGAGGCTCTCAAAATGTCCTTTCAGCAATAGAGCCTGCCTCGTTTGCTGAACATTTCTGAACCTAAGAGTAAGGCATCCAGATGCCATCCGTGTGCACGGCAGGCCTCGCTGCTTCTAGAGACACCAGGGCAAGTTGTTTGGATAATGTCAGATATTACCAGACAGAGAAGATGACAAGGTTGCACATTTTAGATAGACACCACGCACAGAAAGAGCAGCCACAACTTGCGACAAGGAGGAAATGCACATTTCTGCCCAAATCAAACAGCCTGTCAGCCTAGCTTGGGAGTTACCCTCAGTATTACCATGGGAATACACGGATGTGATCCACTCACCGACACGGAGGTAATCAGCACGTCATCCAGCAGACCACATGAACCGAGAAGCTGACCGTGCAAACGAGAGTGAAGGGGGTTCTGCTGATCGTGGCTATAAAACCTTTTTACCTCTACAGGATGCAAGGAATGTGTAGGGTTGCAAAGGAGAGAGAAAATAAAGAGCCAGGGTATGGGCTGAGCAGTCTGCAGGGGGAACACTGGGCGCAGACAATCCTGGGGAAAAGGCAGAGGTTAATTCTGCATGATTTCAGTAGTGAATGAAATCAAGAGGCAGAGAAGGACCTAGCTCTGAGCCTACAGAAGTGCTGGTCTTGGAAAGCAAGATGAAACTACAATCAGAGAGAGGGAGTAAACAGCCAGTTGCTCCAGATCCTGAGTCATCCCTCCTCTATCTGCGAGATTCATGCTTTGCAGCGTGGATGACACTGGGCCCCTTCAAGAACTCCAGGCAAGAGGGGCCATATAACGTGCTGCAAAGTGGGGGAAGGAGCAGGAGGCAACACCAGGATGCTATGTGCAACCCCTCCGGGAGCGCCCGTCATCAGCTTTGACACCAACCAAAGAAAACAACAGGCATAAAAGTAGAAGAAGTGAAAAAAAAAATTTTCACTTGGCTTTTGATCCCAGGCACAAGACACCCAGCCCAAAGACATGAACGGACAAGCACAAAGCCTAGAAACTGAGCCGAATTCTCTGAATCTGCTTTGCTCACCTCTTCCCTGCCCCTGGCTCCTAGGGATCGAATGTCTAATGAGGATCCATTGGTAAAAAGGAACTGCAGCTCTGTTATAATGAGGAACCCTCCATGGATCAGATAAGGAGTGGAGAACCATAAGCCCCATTCCCTAAACTAAAGCCCAGCTGGAGCCTTTGGCTACTGGCTGTGCATTATGCTCTTTCCCATCCCGACGAGCACCCTAACAGCTTTGTGATGAGGAGTGAAGCTCTGTTAACTGAAGGGAATGGGACAAATCTCAGAAATGTGCACATGAGCCCAGGCAGTCAGTAGCGGTCATTTCTCCATCCCAGACACTGCACCACCCCTGACCTGCTCCTGGAGCCTGCCCTCTTCACTCTGACTACAGATGCCTTCACTAAACTTTCTCCCCGTGGCGCAGGCTCTCACCCAGGCCCTAGTCATCAGCTTGATAAATGCACAGTTTGCTGGAAATATCTGACCTTTTGAAGGAACAGGAGGGGAAGCCAGTGGGCACCGAGCCAACCCTAGCCTGTCATTTGTTGCCATTAAACTCTTCAAGGAGCAAGTGGATCTGAGGATTTTTAATTTTTTTTTTTGGAGGGGTGAGGACAGTCTTTCAACCTGCTCAGGCCAGCTACTCACCTGCAGGCTATTTCTGCAAGCTTCGAGCCTATGGTGGATTGCTTGAAAGTTCGTTCCCAGCATGGGTACCCGCAAGGGTAGGCTTCCCCGAAAAGCCTTGCAAAATGAACCTCAGCTCTGCCCTGGACAAACCACCCACGTGCAAAGTCTGATGGAAGTTTGGTCTCTGAGGCCTCTCTGAGAAGATGTATTCTAAGAATACCTGTTTTCCTCCAGTCGGAGGAGGAGGAAACAGTCGCAGCGGAGGAAAGCAAAGCAATAGAGGAAAACAACGAGAATGAACCAACACGGGTACTACCTTCCAACACATGCACTGAGCTCCGCATCTTTTTCTTAAACGGGAACCTGACAAGCCCGACCACGTAGGGCACCTGCCCGCTACTCACATCCCTTTGCTGACCTTAACATGATTGCCACAACAGCCCATTCTAGCAGAGCTACAGGATATGAGAAAGTACCAAGTCATTTCTATTTATTATGATGCCCCTGGCCTGCCAGCACTGCATAGCCAAATACCAAGCCCAGAGATTGGATCTGATAACCTAGGTATAACCTTGATCTTATTGAGCTCATGGGCAAAAGTTCTTCATGGGAACAAGAATTCAGGATGAAATATTGCAAAGCACCCAAGGGCCAGATGTATGAGGTCCTTAGGTGCTAGGGATGCTGGCAAGCACATGGGGGGGTTTACAGTAGCATTTAAGCAGGCTAGGTTGAAGCACTTGTGTCGCAGATTCACAGAAGTTCAGGGCTGGAAGGGACCTCGGGAGATCATCGTGTCCAGCCCCCCTGCTCTGGGCAGGGAAGACTGCCGGGGTCAAATACACTCAGCAAGGTCACTCCCACTAGATGACAATTGGTGTCTTCAAGCTTGCAAATGGCTTTGAAAAAGTGGCTCCAGGTGATTTAGCAGCTGAAATCCCACAGGGGGAAAAATATTATATATCATTAGGCCCTAAGCCAGATAGGCACATCTGAAAATGTTATCCTTTGACTGGAAATGCTATGGGATGGAGCTAGACTGGTTACCAGGAACTGGGGCATGTTTTGCAATGGGCTGGGAAAGGGATCACGATGAGACTCGATGCCTTCACAATCCAAAGTGCTTCCTTTAAATGTAAAGGTGAACCCCGGTAAAGAGCGACTGACAGAGGCGGCAGCTGTTAACCTTCTGCAACTCTTTTGTGCTTGGGCAAGCAATGCAAATTCAGGAACGAATGCTGTTTGTCATCTGTATTGGTTGGCAAGAGCGCAGGAAGAGACAGGAGCAGAGTTGCCATCTCCCGTTCTTCACATGCCTCAAAAAATGTCCACAAGTCAGAAGCAGTTCATTGTGAAGCCATACATAGCTGTCAATCATGTCCCCACACTTTTAGTCATGCCCAGCTACTTTTCCTGTCCCTCTTGTGCTATACAGACATCCTGGCAGGCAGCAGGTCAAAGCTTTAATTAAATGAGAGTTGCATGGCCTCCAGGTGTTTTAATTAGCTACCCAACAATAACCATCCACATGCAGCTCTCTGTTTTGGAAGAAAAAGGGTGAAGGCTGGGAGCAATCTTCCTTTTCTCTGCATACCCCAGACATAATATAAGGACGCAGGCTTGTGTATGGACAGCTAATCGGTTTCCTCTACGAACCTTTCACAGGACCGTGATTTAGACACAAGGACAAGAGGATTATAACACCGACCACCACTGCACAGCATTCGCCAGAACAACCCCATCAAAAAACCCGTCCACACTGTTAACTCATAGAAATAGCCATCAAGATTCCCCATGCCACCTACGTCAGGAGGGAGCCTGGACCGGTGTCCTTTACCGCCTTGGTGTCAGGCTGGTTTTCTGTACAGACTAGGTGAAAGTCTCCTGTATCTCCGGTGCAGTCTCTCCCCCCTTTTAATCGACTTGGTCAGCAAGTCGGCTCCCTCCAGGGCACCCCCACGAGCTCCAAATTTGGGGTGCCTGTAGCATCCGAAGTGAGCAGCCCTGTCCGAACCCCCTAAGCCTCTGGAAGAGGAGCATCCACCTTCCTGCGGGCGATCCCACGCCCCCACCAGCCACCGGCTCGGCTGGAAGTCCTGCACAAGGGCATCCTCATGCGACCCGGAGGCTTAAACCTCGCCGTCTCCTTACTGACCATCCAACGCGGGTCCCACCGAGGGCTGCACCTCTGCATCCTATCAGACCGGTCTCTCTCGGCAGCAATGGGGTTGGTTTATCTTAAATCTTAAGCTGGTTTATTTTAAATTGCTCGGGGTTAGGGGAGTCTATAAACCCCCCCCATGCAAATGCCGCTAGGAGTTGTCCCAGGCTGGGTCCCCCCGAGCTGGGCTATCCCAGAGGCAAGGACTGAATTCATCTCCTGGCTGGTGCTGGAAAGAAGAGGGCCGGGGGGAGGGAAGGGCCGGAGCTATCCCGGGACCCTGCCCGGCCGCAGGACGCGTCCCAGCCGCGATGGGTCTCACCTGCACCGCGGCGATGGGGCCCCGAGCGCGGCC
>NW_005842399.1:130690-133006 GCF_000455745.1 Alligator sinensis | reverse complement strand
GGCCCCGAGCAGCGCAGCGCAGCGCAGCGCCGCGCCTGCTGCAGCGCGGCCCCGCCACCAGCCTCCCCGCGCAGCCCGGCCCCAGGGCATCAACCCGCCTGGCACTGGTGCTGGCATGGGCACGAGCCTCCCTGCGCAGCCCCCAGCCCCGGGATAGGCATGAGCTTCCACGCACAGCCCCAGCCCCGGGGCATCAACCTGCCTTGCACTGGTCCTGGGATGGGCATGAACCTCCTCGCACAGCCCTGGGGCATCAACCCGCTTTGCACTGGTGCTGGCATGGGCACGAGCCTCCTTGCACAGCCCCAGTCCCAGGATAGGCATAAGCCTCCACACACAGCCCCAGCCCCAAGGCATCAACCTGCCTGGCACTGGTGCTGGGATGGGCACGAGCCTCCTCGCACAGCCCCAGCCCCAGCCCTGGAGCATCAACCCGCTTTGCACTGGTGTTGGCATGGGCACGAGCCTCCCCGCACAGCCCCAGCCCCGGGGCATCAACCCGTCTGGCACTGGTGCTGGGATAGACATGAGCCTCCCTGCGCAGCCCTAGCCCCAGGGCATCAACCCACCTGGCACTGGTGCTGGCATGGGCACGAGCCTCCACGCACAGCCCCAGCCCCGGGGCATCAACCTGCCTGGCACTGGTGCTGGCATGGGCACGAGCCCTCCACACAGCCCCAGCCCCCAGGGCATTAGCCCCCCTTGCACTGGTCCTGGGATTGACATAAGCCCCAGCCCCTGGGGCACAAGCCCTCCTTGCACAGGTGCTGGGATGGGTATGAGTCCTCCTCAGAGAGCTCATCCCCTGGGGCACGAGCCCTCCACACACAGCCCCAGCCCCCAGGGCATTAGCTCTCCACTTACACAGGTCCTGGGATGGGCATGAGCCCTCCTCACACAGCCCCAGCCCTCGGGGCACAAGCCCTCCTAACACAGGTCCTGGGATGGGCACAAGCCCTCCACACACAGCCCCAGCCTCTGGGGCACTAGCTCACCTTATACAGGTCCTGGCATGGGGATGAGCCCTCATTGCAGAGCCCCAGCCCCTGGGGCAGGAGCCCTCCTTACACAGGTGCTGGGACGGGCTCTCCTCCCAGAGCTCATCCTCGGGGGCATTAGTCCTCCTCACACAGGCGCTGGGCTGAGGCATTCAGCTCTGCTCACAGAGCCGGGGTTTGGACAAAGGGGGTGCAGAAGGTGAAGGGCAGCACCCCATGTAACACAACACATGTTTTTCTCTGGTTATAAAGGAGCCAGGAGCTTTCCTAATATGCTAGAGGTAGAGGGCTGCAGGATTCAGGTTCGGATGGAAACAAGGACAAAGAAAACTTCCTTGGAAAAAGTTAAAAACAAGCTGAGAGGCTAGGAAATAGAAACTTTCTTACCAGAAACAGTAGCGTGGCATGGGTAGGATGAAGGCTGGCTCGAGCGGTGGAACACAAGGCTGTTGAGGAGTCCAGAGGGTGATTAACACCTGTGGCATGGAGAGAAGAGATCAGGTAGATGATAAGGAGCCATGAGGTCAATGAACACCACCATCTGACTAGAAATGCTGCCACAAGTTGGGCAGTTGGGTTTAAGCTTTGGGTACAGCAGGCATCAAAGTGGGGTGTGAGTGCATCCCCCTGGGTCCACCCCTGAACACTGCTAGTGTGGGGCTGTACCAGGGAGGGTGTGCACATGCTGGTACTGCTGCTCCAGTTTGGGGAAGAGACCAAATTCTGCTCCCTAGAAGGAGCATAGCTGTAGCCTTGCCCTGTTTTTTAATGGAGAGATTTGTGGCTATGACTGCAGTAGGTACATTGGTAGAAAACCCAAGTAGACTAGACCTCTGGGTAGAGCTGAGTTCATGGAAAGGTATTTGTTACCCTCAAAACTCCTGTTTTCCCAGCAGAACTGTAGGAAAGGGACCCAGGTGCCCTGTCACTTTATGCATTTAAAGAATCATTGACTAATTAGTAATTACCAGGCCAATCACTTCCACCTGTGCTGAGCCAGGGCGGCTAGAGCCTCATCTGAAGGCCAGGGGAAGGCCCAGGTGTTACCTGGGGCACAGTTGGGCCTGAGGAGCCTTTATGGTACGGTGGAAGAAAGAAGTCAGCTTGAATCCCAGTTCCCAGAATAATCTCACACTAAGAAAACCCAACACCTTTTTTTGTAATTAAAAGCGGAGTTTTTCCTTCTTATCAAGCTCTAGTGCTCCATGCACAAAATGGCTTTTCCACAGGTTTCATTACTGCTGCCGATGCACCTTTTATCATGACGGATGTTTGTGAAGACTCGTTTCAGTGCAAGTTAATCTCCCTGCTGCTGAAC
>NW_005842399.1:116068-130666 GCF_000455745.1 Alligator sinensis | reverse complement strand
GAACCGGGTTCCTCTGTCTTTTCCACCAAAGCGAGAGTTTCTCCCCCTGTGACTGCAATCTGTGAGCGGACAGGCCACATCTTTTACAGACATGCTCCAGCCTCTCTCCATCGGGGGGATGACACCCTGCCTTTAAACCTTCAATTTGGAGCTTGAGACAACCAGCTCTGCCTGCCACTGGCTTCCACCACCTCCATACCCATGCCTTTCATCCCCCTCTGCTTGCTGTTCCCCCATAGCTCTGGTTACATCCCTCACTTGCAGCTCTCTCCGGCTTTACATCTGGATCGTGGCCGGGTGAAAAGCTGGCATGTATTGTGCTCCTCCAATATTAGCCATGATGACTCACAAGGTTTTATTCGTGGAAAGACAGTTATGCTAATCTGGTTGCTTTCACTCGAAAGCACCAAGTACTTGAGCAGCAGAAGTCTGACCAAAACTTAGTTTCAGGCACTGCTCCTGGTTAGGAAGGAGACCCAGCTCAGCCTCTGTTAATTATGAATAGTAATATACCTAAAAGCTTCTGGTCCCAAAAGCTTGCAGGATAAGAACACGCTAACTCCATCCATGCTTCTCCAGGAGTCCTGGGTGGCTGCTCCTTCGGGGCCTGTGCACCTGAGCGGTGCACAGTCCCTTCAGCTCCCCTGGGAATTGCGCGTACTTAGCATTCCTCCGGAGGCCCTGACAACTTTGCATAATTGCACGCTTTGTCACAAGAACCTATTGCTGACTCACCCAGATTGCTGGAAAGTTGTCAAATTACTCGAATTGGAAGGGACCCTGTTGAAGGCCATTCTAGCATTGCTTCAATTATCCTTGAAAGATGAGCTGGTTTGGGGCTTGAGTGCTTCCAGCCAGAGCGATTCTTGCGTTCCCCGCCCCCGGCAGCTTGAACTTCCGCTCCCCGAACTGCTCTTGCAGCTGCAAAGTTATCCCTAATATTCACTTCATTTTTTTTTCTCTCCCCTGCTGTAGTTTTAAGTCCCTTACTACTAGTTCTGTCCCTGTTGTCTAATGGAAATAATTGGTCTCTGGCCTCTTTATAGCACATCTGCCTTTTAAGAAGGTATCAGTTACAGCTCTCTTTTTAATCTACAGAGGAGAACAGTTGCATTTAATTAATTACTCCCTAAATAAACTAATTACTGCCGGTAATTTCAGCACACTTTGCATGCAGTTCAAATGCCTGAGCAGAGAGTCAAAACACAAGCCATCTTTTCTAATAGCACGGAGTGGAAGAGCTGGGCAGGAAATGGTCCATGTACAATGGCACTGTCTTCATGTGATTTTCTTTGTTTAATTGACATTGTTGCTGATTATCGAACTCACTATATCATGGTTACTTTGCAGTGTGTTTCAAGGTTGTTTAGACTGTATGCGCGCAGAGTATTCAAACACTATGCCAAGAAAATATAACCGTGGCTTTTTATTGCTTTAGTAGGTCAAATGTCACTGTCTGGTAATTTATCATTGCGGCTTGGTTTGGGTATGTGATTGTGAACGTACGGTCGCAGGTTCTCTATGTGGACCATTCATTTTCGTTTGAAGCACTGTATTCCTCTATAAAAGTAAGTAACCTCTTGGCTTCCTGAAATGCTTTTTTTTTTTTTAATGTACACACCAAAGCAGATCTCCGGTGATCCCAGCGCAGAACTAGTAGCAAAGGTTATAGTAAGCAAGTACAGCAATTACTTGGGTATCCTTGAGCAAGTCTGCTTTTGGTGCTGTAATACAGGGCTTTTTAGGCTGAATCATGTAAGGAGGCTGGGAGGATGCCATAAGTAACTTATGAAAAATGGTTTCATTATTTACATTCAAGTAGTTTCTAAGAGCTGCAGTCAAGGACCAGGGCTCAGATGTGCTCGGTGCTAAACACGCATGGAAAATAATAGGCTGCAAGCTCTGTAGGGCAGGGACAGAAGGGTGTCAGTCCTATTTAATTAGACTCGAGTTAAACAAATGTTTGCAGCATGGTTTCTGCTGGGTCCTCCAGAAGGTGATCCTTTCGAAGCAGCTGTCCAGTGTCACCTTTCACCTCACACCCTCATCATTTGGCAAGATTCATTTGTCCTGGAGAGCTGAAGAAACCAGGTGTATTATTTCAAGAGAGGTTTTAGGATTATACTCATGTCCCTCTGAACAGCAGCGGTGGGTTATTTACACTCCAGCTCCTTTGCTGTGTTCACACATATATCGCAGACCTGATCGAACCTGCCTTGGTGGGCATTTATTTGCAACTAGACACTGGACCCTGCCCATTTCTCAGCCTGATGCATCTGAGAAGGGTCCAGGGACTGTCTTTACTTGTGGTCTCTCCTGAAATGCAAATCCTCTCTCTGGACGTGGTCTGCCCTCAGCCCCCAAAACCGGAGCTGACTTTGTGCCCAAACTTCACCAGACCTTAAGCACGTGCTCCCCAGAGTATTCGCTTCCTGCTTAAGAGTTTGGGGACAGTTGCAATGAGAAATGCAAAGGCTTTTATAAAAAATAGGTTCACGCCACTTTATTCCTGGAGCCAGCAGAAAGATGGAAGGAGAGACACAAAGCAACAAAGTCTGCATGTACAACCCCTTTCTCTCTCTCGGTTCCTCACCGCTTCGAGAACCACAGGGTGTTGGTCAGTTCCAAGACTCGCCTTCTGCTTCTTCCTCTCTCCAGCAATCCTTCACATGTCCAGCCCCCTCATCATTCAAAGAGCCATGTCTTTTTAACAGCAGCTTCTAAAGCTCTTCTCTCTCTCCTTTTCTGCTGGGACATTTCCCAGCGCTCAGACACCCGTTTCTTTGCTGACAGCTTGAGGAGAAACCAGTTTCCTTTGCATTGACCGAGGTCTTTAGCATATCCATTATTCTGTCAGGGCCGAGTCAGTCTATTATGAAATACTCTTGAATGGAAGCAGAGAGAGGACAGATTGGAGATGGATGACACGACGTGGTCCCTACCAGTAAAAGGTTGATTCCAAGTTGGTTTATACTGGGGGTCCACCAACCTCCTTCCCACGTTGCCTTGGCTTCTTCTCCCCCTGGCTGCTGCGTTAACCTGCGTGGCCTCTATTGCTCTGGAATCAAGCAGGCTAGACATCACCTCCTTGTTTAAATGTCGGCATATGGATGGGTCATTTACCCAGTCTCATGGGCCAGCAAAACTCTAGCTATAAATAAACCTACAACACAAGCCAAAGAACAGATGAAATGGTGTGCAATATTTTCTGTAGCTTAACCACAGGATATGGGCTTGATGCAAGAGTGAAGGGGAAACGTTATGGCCTGTGGGATCCTCACAGTGCTCCCTTCTGGCTGAATCTACTTATTTGTCATTATTATTATTATTATTATTGTTGTTGTTGTTATGATGATGATGATGATGATGATTTTTAATGTCCTCTCCATAGAGGTAGGCATGAACACTTGCTGGGAAATCACCTTTTGCACCCTGAAAAATGTAAGACAAATCATTTTTGTTTCCACCCAAATTCAGCTCAGTGAAAATGAAATAGTCTCTTGCAAAAAATCCTATGTAGGCACAAAGTACATTTTATTGGGAAAATAAGTTTCAATGGGAATTTTTTCAAATCTCTAATGAGCGTATCCTTCGGTTCTCCCTATTGTGTTAATATGGCCCTGTTGCCAGAACTACCTACCTTTAACATAACGCCCTTTCCGTTACTCCCCAAAGCAAAAAAACTGATCTTAGGCCCATTTTACAGATGAGAAACAGAGGCACAGAGGAATGGAAAGCCTTGTCGAAGGTGACACAAAGTCTGAGGCCAAGCAGGGACTTGAACTTGGGGTTCTCAAGTGCAAGGTTAACTACACAGTATTAACTGACTTCCAGAATGTGAATCCTGACGTGATGCGATTAGAGATCCCCAAACGGAGACCCAAGTCTCATGACCCAGTGTTGGGAATCACTTCTTAACATGTCTGAGGCAGAATAGGTAGGAATGAGGAAGAGCAGCAATCTGTCATCTGCAGAAACAGATACCGAAACAGTTCACAGTTGTCGTGTTTATTGCCAGGACTCTCCAAGCCTTCCTTCCCCGGTGACTCACTGGAGGATAATTATGCCGCTTCCATTTTCAAGAATCTTTTAGCAACACCAATTGTTCAGTGGACACAACTCCAATCAAACAGATGGCCTCTCCGGGATAAAATAAAACACATGTACATCTGAAATAGTGCTAATTTTTAACAGAGGGCATTTAATGCTGTTAAAGGATTACACAATCTTCTGCTTTGCCAGATGCAAGAGTGACTCAGATAAGGTTTGTAAAACTCCAACTTGAAAAAATTCCCAGAATTAGCTTTTAATAAACAGTGCGGTTCCAGAATGCGCGTGCACACACAGGCACGCACTTTGGCGCTATGCATATTACAGTACAAAATGCACCCGTAAGTAAAACGCAGATTTGCATTTAGTGGCCAAGCACCAGTTTGATCAAGCAGTAGCTTGACAAAAGTTCTCCCTTTTCTTTCCAATTCTCCTTCGCCCTTCCAGAGGTCCATCTACTCTACGTTGTCACCACAACACACAACTTGCCTTCTGGAGCCAGTCTTCATCCCAATCCCAATGGAAATGCAACCAGCATTTCCCAGCCCCTTCTTCCCCATGAAGTTTAGTACAGTATTTCTGAAGCACCCGTCTGAGGATCAGAAAGCTTGTGACAGCTGTTAATGAATAATACCACCTTCTTAGTGCCTCTGGGTTTCATCCCGGTTGCCCTAATAAGCACCCAAATTGAGGTCCCTTCCGACCCTAACAACTATGAAACTATGAAATGCTTACAGCAATCTAATAGACTCCAATCAGGCTCTCAAAGCCAATTTAAGGCTAAGACCTTCATTACAATAATGTCCTTCCTCCCCTCTGGCTTTAGCCAGCTACAAACAGCGTAGACGTAATAACCTCTTGGTTTGGTCCAACTATATCCCCAGTAATATCCATGCTGAATCCTCATCTGCTGTCTTCCTCCTCCTCCAAATACTTTTTCCTACTTCTCATCCTTGCTAAACATGTTCTACTTTCTGCTCTACAGAATTACTGCAGAGTTTATTAGTTCATCCCTTGTTAGTTCAGGCACATAATATAGAATTAGAAAACCCTCCCATACCAGAGCCATAAACCTACTTCCAATATTCCTTAGCACTCAGAGGTGCTTGTACATGGTGTATGTTGTTTTTATATGCATTATGAAATGGGCCACTGGTGAGGCTCTTTGCTAACAGAGGCTGCACGTTGTGCCAGGCAGATGGAGTTCTTATCGCCTCTGGGAACAGGGGAAAAAACTTTGCCTGATTTGCAATGGGCTTTGTGTGTTGACACCGCCTCATTCCCAGGCAAATATTAATCATGTTCCCCGTGTCATCCCCGACGTGGCACGAGGCACAAGCAGATTCAACGGCTAGGAAGTGGGGCTCATCACAGAGACACGAGTTTGCAAAACCAGCTTGTTACACGAAACAGCTCATAGAGGCTTAGTGACTGTAATCTGTGCAGACATCCTGCAACTTGTGTCATCACAAAAAATACAACATTTAAATAACAATTTGTTGGGGCATCTGACAGCTAGCTCAAAAAGAAACACACCTTTTAAAAGTCACTGACTGATTCTAAAACGAGGACAGGTTTCTGTATGTAAAACTCACCAAGGTAAACATGGTTGTGCCCGTGTGCAAATGGACCCCGATAGTGTGCCAAAGGCACAACTGAATCAGGAGGGATTTTGCCTGAGTAAGAACTATGAAAACAACGGCAAGATTTAGCCTACTAGAAACAGCCATGTTACAATTAATATTAGAAGTGTAGAACTACAGAAGATGAGGGCTGGAAGGGACCCCAGGAGGTCACATCTAGTCCAACCCCCTGTTCAAAGCAGGACCAACCCCAACTACATCATCCCAGCCAAGGCTTTGTCTAGCTGGGTCTTAAAAACTTCCAAGGATGGAGAGTCCACCACCTCTCGAGGTAACCTGTTCCAGTGCTTTTCTACCCTCCTCCTGAGAACACCACGGGTCAGTTAAAGCCAGAAAGTTCAATAGAAAGATGGTTACTTCCTTCCTAGCATCAAGCACAGGACTTCATTGAAGGCAACATTCAAATTAACACAAGACGTGCAGGTTTTGCAGCCTGTGCTGAATTTGTTTTGGCCACGGGTTACCTTGCCATTGGTACCCAAGCTAACTGGGGTATGGTTACATGAGGTATGGTCACACCTTTGGATTGTAGACTCCCCATAGCGAGAAAGCAATGCATAGCATCAAACTGGTGCAATTTCAATCTGTCTTCACAAGCAGAGAATTGAACCCAAGTCTCCCATACTGTGGGTTAGTGCCCAGCCCACCCTTCCTCTAGGGCTAAGACTTTGTAGCAGTGTCTGTTAAAAGTGCTAGGAAAAGGTCTAGTTAAAAAAAAATAGAAGGTCTTTTGAAGTGCTTGGTAAATCCAATGAACAGGGAAAGATCGAGGGAAAGGGGCACGTTATGTGGCTTCAGAAGCAGTGCGAGTGTCCCATGCGGTAAGTGTCAAACGAGCTGGAGATTTATAGGCAACATCACCAGATATTACACTGTTGGTTGCGAGTCCTTTAATGTAACACATCTTTAAAAGCTGCCCTGTGGCTCTGAGAGCTTGGCACGTCAGGTTGGATTGCGTCCCTCGCTTTGTGCTACCTTGTCGAACGTGACAGGTCTAACTTACTGTGACATGATCCCATGCGTCAGCCCTCTCCGGTGAATCTGGTTGTGAAGGTGAGGGTTTTGTCGATGGGACTCAGGTGGTGCGGTGAGGACCAAAACTGTCACAAAATTTGGTCTCTCTGCTCAAGAGAGGGACAGAATTGCCCATGGGGCTGCTACGCTGGAGGGGCGTAAGGAGAGCTGTTTGCATTTATTTGTCTCTGAAGCCCAGGGGAGCTTTCCCATCTGCTGTGATGGGAAGAGGGCTGAGCCCAGGCATTATAGACTTACCACTAGTCAGATAGGAAATAGATTTCCAGAAGTCTGGGGGGAAAAGGTTTGCACACAGTTTCCTTGCTTTCTAGCCAATGCAAATGGTCCCTTCACACTTCTTGGCAGCCTATTCCCAAGGATGGAGTCAGGCCTTTTTCAACAGCGGCACTTGGGAAAACCTTGATTACTGCAATGTGCTTTGTTTGGAGGGTATTTGAGGGGGATTTGCTACTAGCGAGTGACTGAATGCAAGAGATATGAAAAGTTAAAGTACAGATGGCTGACAAGAGAGCAACTGAGACATTTCAGTTAGCTTAGAGTCGAGCCTGTGAAAGACACCCAAATCCACAAATAAAATGTTGTTTTCCTGTTATTTTTGCAAGCTTTATTTGTACTGCCCGGCTGCCCGGCAGCTAGCTGTGCATGGCTCTGTACAAACACAGAGCAAAGCAATAGCCCCTTGGAAAAGCTTGCTTGGAACAAATGGTGGCCATGCTACAACGCAGATATCAAAATGATCAGAAGAGGTCATGCCTCTTTGCTGATCAAGCTACTGGAATACAACTGCATTTGGTAACAAAGAAAATTTTCCTTCGGGGTTTGAGCTTGAAGTCCCCCAAATTATTCACTAAGGGCTTAGCGAGACAACACATTCGCATCAGCATAAACAGGGAGCGGACCCAAGAGTGCATTCCCCCTCTCCATGTCTTACTTTCCTGTCCAGTCGACATAATATTGAGCTCTCCCGCACTCCTGGGAGGTGGATATTTCCTAAGTGCACTTATGATGCCCACACAGCCCAGGAGGAAGGGCAAAGTGCAGTGTTATGTTCCTGAGCAGCAAAAACCAGATCCGGCGTGTTTTTAAATGTTAACGCAGAACTGAACTTCTTGAGAGTCTGGCATTCTCCACCCCAGGCTAGGTAATGAAGCATGGAAAGCTGTCTCCTTAGACTCACAGGCAGAGAGACAGGAGCGCAAACAAATGGATGAGCAAGCATCCCAAGGTGAAGGGTATCCGGGAGCTGCAATGGCACCAGGCTGAGCATGTCACAGCAAGAGGAGATGGAGGATGGGAAGTGAAAGCAAGTGCCTGTTACAGCGGAGGCCCGGATGGGATGGCAGCATCGGCATCAGAAAAACAGAGCCAGAGGATCACTCGCAGCCGCAGGATGATGGCGTCAGCGTGAGACCTCCATGCGTCCATAGCAGAATGAGGCGGCAGCGATGGATTTGCCCTGAATGGACCATGTTGGGGAGACGCGGGGCTGCATCACAATTAGCGCAGATGGCATTTGGTATTTCAAAGCAAGCTTTTTTGCAGGCAGTGGGGGGAGGACACCACTCCAATCCTTCCTTTTTATCCAGTACATTTATTCCCTAGTTAAACTGCAATACTGAGGCAAATGCAAAGTGCTTTGCACACACAAGAATTGTCACAAGGCATGCTCACTGGGTCCAGCTGTGTGCTGGTGCGTGTGCACTGGGAGCATGGGAGGTGGTGTCTAGATAGTTGTCTATCACCTTTAGCCTCCCTTGTCCCTGGCCCTTCTCAGCTGTAACAAGATTTCATGACCTTTGCAGCGGCAGGCTCCCTGCTGGCAGAACTGCTTTACGCATAGCAGAGCTGAACCCCAAGCATATTCACTGTGGGGTTCAGGCGTGATGTGGTTGCCCCCAAAGCGTGATGTGATGAGTAGACAAGCAGGATGCTGGATGCGGTCCTTGATCTCCTGAGTATGTACTGCAGGGGACATGGGTTAAAGGCAGCTCAGTAGTGGTCTTTCTGCACCAATGCTTTCTTGGTCGCCTGGAAGAGATCCTCGTGTCCAGAGGGGTGGTGACAGATGTCTACGCAGAACTGGCAGGAGGTGATGGGGGGTCTAGACAAACCTACCTTCCCTCTCCCTCATGCACCGGCCTGGCAGAAGGCAGGGTTTACCCATGTGGAGGCCAAAGCATAGATACCCCAAAACAGAGATTCTCCTGTTCTACCTTTTGCCTGATGCCTCCTCCTTTTACAGAGAGGCAGCGTACTGCTTTGGCTCATCCAATGCAGCCACCAAATGTGATCAGCTCATAGCAGAATGACGTCAAATCAAAGCACCTTCCAGGTGTTGTCGCAAGGCTGCAGCAACCTGCTCAAAAGCTTCAAGGAGGCACAACTGCACGGCAGAGGGAACGTGCTTTGTTCCACGGCCACGATGGGGCAGAGCACGACCGCACGTGAACAGGACTCGGTGCATCGAAGTGAGAACAGCCCACCCTATTGATTGCTGGCTCCTAAGAGGGATGCCTGCACTTTGACAGTCAGCACCACTTCTTATGACCCCCCCCATCTCTTCCTTGGCATGGTCTTGCTGCTTCTGATTTCTTTTCCTCAGCCAAAAGGATCACCAAAAAGGAAATGTGTGATGGAGCCATTGTCTAGCCCAGCCCACCCCTCAGCAAAGCCAGCAGCGCACCTGGATGAAGGACCGCTTCGCTACCCAAGCTCTTGCAGGGATGAGGGTGGACCAGCTTCTATAGCAATGAAGCCGGGAAACCAATGCGGAGCTGCTCTGCCTAGCATTTGCCTTGCTATCAGAGGGCAAACATGTACGTATCAGCCTTTCACAAACACTTTTTTCCCCTTGTCATTAAGATGCTCTGCGGAAAAGGTCAGCCATACTGTTTTTCTCAGCTTCTCATGTTTTACTAGCTCTCTCTGTCAGCATCCTGATAAATCTTCCACAAGAGGACTTTGGAGTCAGATACTGCGTGCCGTACAGCTCACAGCGGGGATTCGTACCAGCACAGAGCCAATACTTTGCTCACATCCCCGACGAGTTAAAGGGGTCCATATATAGACTGGTTCTCTCAGAAAGAACGTACAACTTCCCCTCCCGTATAACATCGCAGGGTGGGAAGATGCTCTCACTTAGGCCCTGCTATGGCAAAACCCCCAGGCATGTGATCGACTGGAGTACAAGCTCACGTCCCATGGACTTCACTGGAGCTCAAAATATCGCTGAGGCCAGACCTAACAGCCAGCTTGACAAGATCCGCAGAGACCTTGTACGGATACAGAGGGCTTTGGAATAAATGGGGGAATTACTGGGGGATATCAATTAAGATCTGGGGAATGAATGGGAGTTTCAAACCAAAGAGCTTCGTGTAGACACTGTGCATTAAAAGATGTGCTGTGCTGTGCATTAAAAGATCGTCTGACTAGTCCAATGAATACGTTTGGGGAACTTTGACGGCGGACAACAGAACTCAAGTACCTTGTAACAACCCACAGCAGAGATCCCCAAGGAACTTCCCCATCATGCTGTGGACGCAAATCAGCAGAGAAGGACATGGGACCCGCTGCCCTGAGTCACCTTCTTATTCTCAAGGGTGCATATGAAAGCCTGAGCACAGCAGAGAACTGAATCCACTCCTGACTCCGACATTTGTACCCCAGACACAGGTTTATCCTTTCTCTCTTCCTCCGCTGAGACTTTCTGATGAGGACATATATTGGCCTGCGTGAATGCATCCCCTGATCCCCCCCCTGCAGCTCTAATGAGTGAAGGCCACCAAACTCATTGCACGCAGGAGCTCAAGATAAATGCAAAGCGTCCTTCTCTTTTCTTCAGCTTCCCCCCAGAGCCTCGCTCTCTTTTTGCGCAGCCACCAAGCTCTTCCCTGCTTTTATATTTTAGAGCCAAATACATCTGGAGAATGCTTGTCTCGTCCCATTCTTTTTAGCTATTTTAGGTGTTTGTGGCCATCTCTCCTGTTTATATAACAAAGTCACAGCCCAATGTCTGCAATACCATATCCATGGTAACCCTAATATAGCATGCACAGAGCAGTAGGATTTCATTAGGTGGATAAGCCGCAGGAGAATTAGGGAGAGAATGGGGGCGGGGGGAAGCATCCCTTGGACGCAGCGCTGCACAGAGCAGCCTGTCGGAAAGATGGATCACCGAGAGGGTGGACAGGGACGTAAGGCAACAGCAGGACTTCCTGCTACCGCGTGTCCAATTGGTGACCTCTCGCTGCCTGAAAACCTCAGGCTCTTCCCAGTGCTCACCTGGCCATTGGCATAATGGAAGAACAAGTCACACCAAGTGGTTCACCTTGCTCCTAAGGCGCACACTGCACGACTGGGAGTCAAGACCTCAGCCCCAAGGCAGAAGTACAAAGGAGAGAGACTGATACAGCACCCCAGCAAAGAGCCTCCAGCATCTTTCTGTTCCTCTTATCTACTGCAAGACCAAACGCCACGTGGCCAAATTGTGCACGCTGAGATCCTGCCTTGCGGATTCAGGCCAAACTCTCCAGTGAAATCACAAGGGAGTTTCACCTGCAAGCTTGAGTCTGTTATATTTTAGGGGTTTCGGGGACACACTTTTCCTCACCCTGAGATGGAGAGGGTCAGGCCTGCTCCAGGTGCTGGGTGCTAGTCTGTGAGCGGAAGGGCACAAGAATATGGCTTTTAAAACACTTAAGAGTAAAGGGTAGGGTCAACCAGGAATCGCACCGCTGCTGCGGATCGCTCCCTCAGCAAAGTGCAAGCCATCTTGCACTGGCGGAGGAAGTCATCTTCTTCCTCTCTTCTTCCTTCTTCCTCTTCCTCACTGTCACAAACCTGGAGGAATTCTCTTTGTCCTGGGCATGCACACAGAGCAGCCCGGCTTCCCATCCCAAAATCTCACCTGCAGAGGGGCAGCCACTTTGCTCCAGCACTTCTTCATGTCTTGTCTCCTTTAACCCCTTGAAGAAATCATTACGCTCACCTCATCCGTGATGCCAGCGTCAGACCTCTTCCCCGGAGACACCTGCTGTTCTTCATCTTCCCACGCTTCAGTGGGGTTTCGTTTGTTTGCAGTCACCGATTGTTGCCACGTGTATTACTCACGAATTTTTCAAAAGCGCAGGTTTGTTTAGTAAAAAATCTCCGTCGATTTGGCAGCTGGCGAGGGCGGGGGCACGGCTGATATAGCTACAGCGATTTCACCATCACCCCAAGGGGCAAAGTAACTGGGATGCACAGAGGAAGGGGCAAGCGCTGCATTTTAGTGCGGCCCATATCTAACTCTAGAGAAAGGGACATCCATCATTGCAACCACTCTTGTCACGTGGCCTGTGATAAGACTTGCTGTTGAAAGCCTTACTTCCCGGTGATGGCAACAGCGATGCGTAGATGTTTGTGTGAATTTCTGTATGGCATAGATTTATCATTTCCCTTATGGTAACCCCTACGAATCCTCAAAACAGACCAGGATCGCACTGTGCTGGGTGCTGTACAGACCTAGAACAAAAAGATGGCCAAAAGGCTTTGCCATCTAAGCGTAACATCACTGGCAGCAGGTGGACATGGATAAATGGAGAAGCATGAGGAGACGGCAAGGCAGTGTCGATCAACTTGATAAGCCGGGGGTCTCAGTGCACCGGGTGCCTAGGCAGTCTGGATTTGGGGGAGCATGTATAGGGGCTCGGGAAAAGTGGATTCTACTGCCAGGGCTTTATGGACTTGCTGGGAAGTGTTGGGCAAATCACTTCTCTGAGCCTCAGTTTCCCCATCTGTATAATCTGAAGACCAGTGCTGCCCTTCTGTGCCAAATCTTGGATTTCTATGGATTATGCAGCCTGTAGAAGAGCTAAGGATCACTCTGGAGAGAGCCCCCCTCGCCCCCAGGATCCAACCTGCACCATCAGCCTCTTCCCCTACATGTCACGTCTCACTTCTCCTCCTTGCCATTTGCTGCCTCCTGATATATAGCCTGAGTCAGGCTCTACATAACCTGATCAGCACCGAGGTAAATTTGATCAGGGCATTCAAGCATAGTGCACGATCTTGCAGCGAATGGGAGCTGTGAATGTCAGAGGCCCTCGGGCGCTGAGACCTGCTTATTCTGCATGCCCCATCTTTAGCAAAGCAGATGGCAAGCTTCCTTTATTTCCCTTTCCCAAATTTAATTTACATTTACGTTAGCAATGCATTTTATTATAGCTGGAAGGGGCGCTGCCTGCTTCAATCCCTAATTTAGTGCATCAAGAGTGGCTAAACCTACTTACCTGTAAGTAACTCTTTGTTGCACGTAGGCAGCTTTGCCTCTTGCTGCTGGGATACACAGAGCCACTCAGAGATTCAGCTTTCTCAAGGTCCTCAGGACAAATGTCTTGGAGAATTGATTTCAAGGCTCTGGAAGCTGAATCTTATCTCCGTTTAAGGCTGGGTTTTCATCCCGGGTCGTCGATGGCAATAAAACCACAGAGGCAACGGTGGTTTCAGCATGTCACTAGAGCTCAGAGATTAAACATATGGACTTGCAATGCACTATACTCTCTATGGAGCAGGGCTGTCATTTGCTGGACATTTGTACGGTGCCGAACACAGTGGAGCCCTGACCTGGCCAGCTTCTTCACTTTGTCACAATACGGTGAAAATAATTCCTTTCAACCCAGAGACTCAAGGCATTTTCCAAGCATTAATTCAGTCTTCTAACCACCCTCTCCCGTGGAGGCAGGGCTGCCTTCTTGCACTGTGCCCAATAGACAGATGGGTAAAACAGAGGGTCTGGCTGGTGTAGGAGCAGTTCCCCTCCTGCGTGGAGTGGGGACTTGCGGGTATTTTCCAAAAATAGGGAGTTCAGCCATACCGGCCAGCACTAAAGGGAACCAGGTGGCTCCCAGCACTTTAACTTCTGCATCACCATGCTCCAACCGCCAAGTCGACATGCCTCAGCTGCGGCTTCCCAGTCCATTGCACGCTCTTCTGGGCCTTGGCTATCCAAGTGAGCAGTCCTTGCCTTCTGTGGGGTCAGGGCAGCTGAGCTTGTCAGAGATGCACCTAGGCTGTCCACCTTCTCGTGTTGTAAGCTCCACCACTTGCCTCACAGGAGCTACGTCCACCTGGACACCAACGTGTTCCTTCTGCACAGCTGGTGCCTGGCACAGAGGAGAGCCCCTAGTCTCTGGAAGGCCACATCCTTGGAGATCAGCCGGCGCCTGGATTTACCACCTTAGATGGTGCATTACTTCACCGCAGGGCTTGGATAACTGCTTGGCTCTGAGTATGGGACGTTCATTTCTTCTGAGTCTGGCTCGTTGGTTTTTTGACAGATCCTGGCCTCTCGTGTAGGCTGTTTTGGCTTGTCCCGGAGGCAATGGAGGCTATTTTGAGCCAGTGTAACGGCCCATTGCTGATCAAACCCAGAAGCCGTGGGGCTCAGAGGTGACATGACCTCCTTTCCCATCAGGTCCTGCAGCTTGGCCAGACAGGGGCTTGCCCATTTCCCTTGGGCTTCTTTGAGCTCTTTCCTGGGCACCACTTTACCCCACAGAGAGCTGTAGAAACACCAGCGACGGCACACGCACGTCGAAAACTATCCCCATCTCAGTTCTTTTTTTATTCCTATCTCCTGCCCCCAGCTCTTATCCCTGTCACTGCCACCTCAACACAGCCTGCAGCCTCACGCCCTTCCACGTCCCTTAAGATCTACTTAAATCCTGCTTGTCCACAGGAAGCAACACGTGGCAGAAGCAGGGACGGGCTCGCATTCTTCACGCTGCAGCCTTCAAATCAACAGCGGGATGAGTGTTGATCTTGCTTCCTGCCTGGCTTTACGAGAAACTCCTCTGGATAATTCGAAGGGGAGATTTGTATTTATTTAGAT
>NW_005842399.1:89082-116037 GCF_000455745.1 Alligator sinensis | reverse complement strand
CTTATCTTCATAGCTCAGCTGTTCTCCAGCTGATCTGCTAGTGTTGTGCAGCTGTACTGCAAAATCTTTATGAGGAGGAAAGCTGAGGAACTCCGCTTGCACGCGGCGTGACTCCGGGTTTCAGTTTTAATAGCTTTTTAGCCTAAAGTGTGCACGCGTGTGTAGGAGGGAAGGCCGGGCTGGGGAGCTGGTTAGCTAAGGAGCCCCTTCTACCAGCCTGATAAAGACATCCTGCTATGTAGACAATTGAGCTTCTTATCCCACGTAATTAGAAAATGGTACCAAGAGAAGAGGAGACGCATGTGTGTCTGCGTGGAAGAGGAGATTAAAAACCAGGCAAGGCATGGTTTTCTAGCCGAGGACATCTGGCATGGAGGGATATAGTGTTTGTGCAAGCAGGGACATTTTTTTTTTTGCTGTTTTCACTGATGTTTCTTAAAGTGTTACATTCGAAGGAGCTGAATATTTCCCCCACCCCTTGCTGCTGCAAACAGGGTCCTGGTACCTCCTTTTTGCATGTGGGGAAGTGGAGGCATTAAGTGATTTTCCTCCGGAAATCAGCACCAGAGCTGGGAGCAGACCTCCAGCTCCTTGGGCCCTTGCTTTAGCTTTTCACCTCCCAACAAAACAAAGATCAAGAAGCCGGATCCCCCTGCACCATTAAAGGAATGGCTTTCCCCCAGCTGAGGACCTGGCCGGAGCGGAAGGAGATCGTGGCTGAACTCCTTTCACGCCTTAACGATGCTGATGAACCACATTTACTCCCTTTATGCTAAGCTGCCACGACACGTTTTCTCAGAAGTGACACAAGTGAAATCTGAAATCACCGCACGGATCTCCTCAGCCACTCTGCTCCAGCGCCACGCAGCGTGAGTCGCAGAACCCGCGGGCACGGCGAGACGGGAGACCAGGGCGGCGTATTCATTTGTTGGAAGAGTTCATTCCTTGAGGCGCCCTCTCTGTATTTCAGTGCCTCTCTGACCCTACATCCTGTCGCCGAGCCCCAAATCTGGGTCAGCCCCCAAGGAGAGATGCTTTGGATCAATGGCTTCGCTTCCAGCTAATGGTCAGAGCAGCAAAGCCTCATTAAGTTCAACTGAAAGAAGGAATGACTCACCGAGGCCCTGCACCGCCACGTTGATTCTCCCCCTTTCCTTACACAAGGGTTGGGAAGGTGGATCTCTCTCCTGCGAGCGGGTCCCCGGCCCCCTCCTGCGACACTTGGCTTCCAGAAGGGACCGCGTGCTAATCCACGCATCAACACACGTGAAAGGATAGTTCAGAGCGTGATCTGACATTAATAAAACAAGACCACTAGCTCCGCTTCAGAAGCAGAGCCCTTTCTGCATATCAGGGCTTCAGGCAGTTCATTATCGTTCCAATTAACGCACACAAAGTTAATAAGCAAAAGAGAGCACAAGAAACTTTCACAGGGGAGGAAAGGGGGACAAGAAAGGTGTCTGGAAGACTCCGAGTTACAGGCGGCATCAGAGCAAAGAAATAGCAAATATTTAACGTTGTTAAAATGCCAATGAGGTCAGCCCTATCAAGCAGATAGCCGTGGCATCAGCATTACCATTCCTCAGGCGCTGTGCAGAGTTTGTAAGGAAGCCGCAGTGGAAAGTAATGGAACGGCGTATGGCACTTGAGGCAGAAGAAAGAGAGCGGGTGTCTCCTTGCTGCCTGTTGAAGGAATCAGCCAATGCAAGCCTCCAACACCCTTCAGGATCTTATTTTATCTTCATAGTCCTGTACTATTGAGACTCAATGAACGACAGCAGCAAAGAATGGTTGTGCCCCCACTTTATCAGCAGACATTGCTTGGACTCACCACGTGCCAACACCCACGTACCTTATACGGCTGTTGTACACTGCTGTAAGTTATACAGGTTTCCCACACCAACCACAGTTTTGAGTATCCACGCTTAATATCCTATATGCCATTTTGGCTACCACGGTATACAGTTTTGAGTAACCACGGTTTTCCATGCCCACGCATCAACCCACCACCTGCCATTTTTTCCCATAAGCCTTTTGTCTTGCCAACCACGGTTTTGCCAACCACGGGAACTTTCAGGAGCTTAATCCCAGCGGCTGGCGAGAGTGGACAGAGAAGCACCTCTCTTAGGACAACTGCTGCAGTAGATGCTATCCCAGCACTTCGCTAGTAGGTAGGGTGAGGGTAGTAGTAATAATCTGCATTGAGCAAGCAGCTGCACTGGGATAGGGGCAGACATGCAATACCTATACCCGAGTAGTTTGAACCAGTCTAGTGTTCTCCCAGATTTCTCCAGGGGAAACAACACCAGATTTTAGTCCATGATACTGAAGTAGAGCCATGCATGGTATGTTTGCTCCCTGCTTACATCAGGGTAGGAACAGGCGGCACAAACAAAACTGTACTGTGTGCCTAGGCTTTCAGGGAGGACTTTGGTGCAATGAAGAGGGGGTGGTCTACCTCCAGGTGAGCTGGGGCACTCAGCACCAAGGAGCAAAAGCAATCCAAGAGAAAGACATTTACCTTCCTCGCCGTTCTTGGAAATGTGCAGCAGAGCAGCGTTTCCATTTGTCAGAGGAAGGACTCTTACTGGAGAAATCAGCAGCCCTCTTCATTCATCCCAGAGAACGGGGCAGTCTGATGTGATCTTATTCACCGCTAGTGTTACAAGGGAGTCGTTGATGATTATGAAAGCTGCAGACTTGGGGTATATCAATGCGGCTACAATATGGGTTTACTTCAGGAGGGGGCTGGTCCTGATGATCCATACGGGGCAGTAGCTCCTGCATCCCAAGCTGCGTAGTGGCTTTCTGCAAAGGGCTTCTCTGCATCAGAGGTCTCGGCTCATCCTAGGAACCTGCCTGTCAAGAAGAGCCTGGAAACTTGAGTCGGGGAGCGAGCGTCCTGCTCCTGGCACGAACCCGCAGAGGTGCCGAGCGCCCCCAGCTCTCTGTCAGGACTGTTCAGGCTCAGATTGTCAATGTTATTTGTGCCCTGCTCCTTCAGCTCCTTGCAAATCAAGCCCTTAATGAGCACTGTGCAGCTAAACAGGGCTAAGGGGCCCAGACTCAATTTTAATCTACAGCTTCTGTTGGGCAAAGTATTAAGCCCAATGGACAACAGATGAAACCCCATGGGAAACCCTGTAGTGCACTACCTTGCCTATGACAAAAACAGAGGGCCTTCTTACTAGATAGGGCTCATTAGAAAATAAATAAATGCAAATAACTCTGCCCCTTTTTTATTTCTTAAAGGAAAGAAACCCAAGAAAAGCCCAGGAGTCTCTGGAGAGGAAGCATTTTAACTGGCTTAATTTAATCTCGGTTGGACTGGTTGGTTAAAGCAGGTTTTAATTTCCTTTAAATAGATACTTAATAATCCTCACACCAGGGCAAACCCAGCTCCTGCCATGCATAGCTCCCCTAACACCTACGCTAGGTTTATTCTGTGGCTTAAAAAAGGGGCAGGCCAGGCACAGGTTCATCTTACCAAAGCAGTGGAAAGTTTCCTGGTGTTGAATCAATCAGACTTCAGAGAGGAGGCAGAGCGATGCGGGGGGTGCAACCCAACATGCATTTTGACCTCTCAAGCCAAGAATGAGCATGCTCCCGCTGCCGGCTGCCTAGCGCTAAATTATTTACTTCCCAGATGATGCGCTTTGAGGAACAAATGCAAATAAAAGGCAAGCAGAAGGGAACGTGCTTCCCAGCTCACCTTACTGGGTCATTTGTTTTTCATCTTGAAGTCAGACCTTAGCAAAGGTAGACGTTGCTGTTAGACCAAGAGGCAGGACTCCAGGTGCCTGCTCAGCCTTACCTTCTTCTGTAAAATGGGGATAATGCCTGGCTCTGAGAGCCCTGTGGCTGAAAGCCCTAGAGAAGAGAGAGCCTGTGGACAGCTGTCACTGGACAATGAGAAGAGCAGCCCGGAGGGTTTGAGGATATCAGATGGACACGTCCCTTGAAGGCTACCTAGCAGCAAGAGTGCCCAGTTCACTGAGCCAGGGCTTAAATAACACAGAGGCTCAAGCCTTGGAAGTCAACTGAAGTCACCCAGCTACCTTTAAGGAACCTTGATACCTTCCCATTCACAAGTAGCAGATCAAGAGCATAAAACAGAGGTCTTGGGGGAGGAGAAGGGGCATGGACTATACGTGAGAGAGTCAGCAAGGAGTCAATCAGCGGTACCTATTTGGTACGGCTCCCACCCACCTGGAGAGCCTTGGCAGTCATTGTCAGCGGGGGACACCCCTTCCTGACAAGCTGAGAGGCTGAGTTAATGAAGCACTTGGCGCATGAAAGGCAGCGCACGCTTGTTCAAGTTCTGCTTTGATTCTAATCGTTCCTGCCCGAGATCCTCAAATGTTAACAAGCGAGCGCTGCTCCACCGCGGTTTGTGCACCCTCCGCGCTGGAAACCCGACAGCCTGTGGACATACTAAAGTCACGCTCGGCTATAAAAAGAGGAAGGTGTTAGACGATCCCAAGGCAGGTGCCTGTCACTTGCCTTGGGGCATGTCTACAGCACATCCAGGGGGGATGAAGACAGCAGACAGACCCCTGCTAACTGCAATCTAGGAAGCTCAGGGACCAGGGTCAGAGAGGAGGCAGCGGCTGGGGCTCTGCCAACTCCCCCGGGATCCAGAGCTTGTTCGGGGTGTGGAAATCTGCATGGCTGGGTCTTCCCCATGCCTGCTAAATTAATGCTAGATGGGCTATGCCCATTTGGGCTGCAGGTGCTCCCCCCACACCAACACACACAATGACTGGCACTTTTGGAAGGGCTCAGTGCCCACATAAGCAGGCATTTTCTCAAGGGAGCACAAGCAGAGAACTGAGTCCTTGGGAGATTTATCTGGAGCCATGCAGGGAGCCAGCGTCAGAGCTAGAAATGGACCCCCATCGCCTGGGCCTGAGCCCTTGCCCCCCACGTCCATGCTGCAGCCCCTTCTCCAGGCAGGGAGCTAGCTAAGGATGAATGCAGTCCAGGAGGACACAGGGTCCTGGTCCCAGAGACAGGGATGCACATGTACTCTTTTAAACGCTCCTGGGGGGATAATCCAGGCACATAAATCCAGAGCTCCTTGAAGCCGGTGTGCCCCTGCAGGAGCAGCGGTTACTACTCAGCACGTTCGTGACCTTGGCAGGACTGCAGGGGTCCTATTTCTCACAGCGGAAGCATTATTGAGCTATTTGTGCAGTTTACTAGACCCAACAGGGTTTTCTTCAGTAGCAGGCAGTTCCTTCCCCCCTGCCGTTGCTTCTTCGTTGCTCATTTGTCTTCCCCGACCACCGCTCTCCATTACCTGGGGTGGGGAGAGGGGTACAGGGATGCTCTTCCTTTTGATGCTGAGGACTCGGACCATATTCAAGTCCCCTATGCGAGGAGCATCATTCATCCCAGCTGGCAGAGGATGGGGCCGCCCGGTGGGAGGGAACGGGGAAGGGAACTATGGACGGGCCCCACGTGGAAGCCACTTTCCCAGCTGTCCCCTGAGCATCCACAAGCACTTCCATGTGCTTCCCAGCTCTGGCAGCTCCCTTGCTGGAGCAAAGACCCATGCCATTTCTAACAGGCTTGTATATGAAGGCAGGAGGCTCAGCTAATGCAGACTGCCCTAGGGTCTGTCTACACCACAGTCCCTGCTCTGACTGCAACATCCCTGAGTTAGGTTGATACTACCTAGCTCGGATAATGGTAGCAAAGTGGCTGCAACCACCCTAAGCTCAGAGTAGGCAGCTAGCCCATCCCAAGGAGCTGGGTAAATACATAAGCCAGCAGAGGTTTCTGCTGCATTGCCATGGCTGAGGCTCTGGGGCAGCTCCTCTTAGACCTCTGCGAGCATCATGCCATGCTGCACCTCCCCAGAGCTGCTCATTCAAAACTTTCTCCAGGCCGTCTATGGTCGAACAGAGACAACTCTTCCAGACATAAAAACCTCCAGGCGGGAGGATATATTAGCACAAATCCAAAGAGAGAGCAGGTTACACCTACTGCTATGTGCAGATTGCTTGCAGAAGGGTGGAAGAGGTTCCTAAGATCACATTAGCTAGAGATGGGGAGGGGAAAAAAGAGACTTATGAAAAAAGGCCTTAATTAGATTGCAAGCTCTGTAGAAAAGGGACAGGCTTTTTGTTCTCAGTCTGTACAGCACCCAGCACAGCAGGGTCCTGTGGGACTCTTAGGTGTAATCATAATAATAATCATAATCTTAATAATAATGGGTCCATCATTCTGCTAGAGTACAATGCTCTGCAATGACATAAGATGGATTACTGTATTGCTCCAATGATACGGCTACCTTCTTTTTCCCCTCCAAAAGAGCCATAAAAATTATACTTGACTTATATGTCGAGTCAACCTATAATCGGCCCCCCACAGTCTTGACTTTTGTAGCTGCAGTATTTTTGGGCAGGGAATAAAAATACCAAGTCAGATTTCTTTTTCCGGAGTAGCTCTTCAGTATTTCCAATGCATTTAACCCTTTGGGTCCTTTCATGGCTTATTTGATTCTCTTGCAAGGTTTTAAGGGAAAGAACAGCTCTAGATTGTTCTCGGTCATTATTAATTTATATTCAGGGGAACCAGCTGGTTTTACTAAGACTGGACCTGAAAATGCGAGGTGCACTGATATAAAGTGTGGACTCATAACTGGAAATATGTGGTGCGCTCATCTCCCAGATCCACATTATACTACACCATTGTGGCGCTTTCTTTATCTGGGGCGCTGCCTCAAGCTGCCTTGCGGATGCAATCGCTACCAGGTTAACAAAACACGACTGAAACAGAGAATGAAGGAGAATGGACCTGTTGCAGACCGAGCTATTGGGTGAGCCTGTTGGGGTGGAAAGCAGGAACGCAGATCCAAGACAGGCTGTTCTGCCATTCAGAGCATGGGTGATGATATGAGCTAGGCCAGCGTGCACAGAGCTGTAGTGCCTCGTGGGGGCAGACCCTTAGCAATAACTGTGCAGTCGCTAGCTTCCTGTTTGGAAGAGCCCCTCTGAGCGAAGCAGTCAATAGCAGCATCCCATTTTATAGGCAGGGAAACTGAGGCACAGGGAGGGAAGTGACTTGCCTTGGATCACCTAGCTCTCCTAAGTCCTCCTCCAGTGCTCTGGCCACCATGCCGCTCCATCTCTTCTCTCCTAAGATGCCAGCATCTCAGTGGCTATGCTAGATAGATACCTGCATGGCATTGTGACTCCCAGAAACTGAGCTGCCCCAGAGAAAGGGGGTCCCAAATGAGGTCAGCTGGAAAAAGAAATCTCATTGGCCTCAAGCCATTTGCTGTGCTACTGAGACAGGATTTACTTTTCTATGATCACAGTCAGATAGCCCCAGACAGTGCCACTTGGAACATGATGCAGCCTGGGGTTCCCAGTTGAAGCAAGCAGACAGACACGGTCTCACATCACAGCTCCTCTGGCTTCATGCACTGATATAGGTTTGGTGGATCAGGATCCTGAAAAGTGCCTGCAGCTGAGCCAACGGCTTGCTTTTGCTGCTTCAGCATTTAGTCCCAATTGGCTGAAGGCTGCAGAAAGGCAACATGGTACAGACTGCGCTGGGGGCCTGGATCCAGGTGAGAGCTGGGGTTGCTGGGGTAGATCTGGGATATCATAAGGGCTTGTTCCACACATGGGCAGCATATTCAAAGTGCAGGTCAGGCCCCCAAGAGGGAAGTTGTGTAGTGTTACAAACAGTTGGATATGGAAGCAAGAAAGCATGCACATGCACACACATGCTCACAGATGTCTTAGATGCATGCTCATATACATAAGTGCCCCATATATATAAGCAGGGGTTTAGGTTGTAGCCATGTTGGTCTAAGGACATAGGCAGACAAGGTTCCTTGGGTGAATTTGATACCTTTTATTAGACCAACCCAAATAGTTGGAGAATAGTTATTAAGCAAGCTTTCGGGTTCAAAAACCCTTTGTCAGGCTAAGGAAGCTTCAGCAGTTGGTGTGTGCTCTTTATGTTCACATGTGAGCCCACACGTGTCCATATAACACATACATGTTCACATCCATATAGTCATGTGCACAAATGCGCACAGGAGTCTATGCATTCAAGCACGTGTGAATACATGCATCTCATACATCAAGGCACATGAAAACAGAGCACGTACGTGTACATCCCCCAAATCAGCATCATCTGTTTTTTTATACGAAGACCTTGACCTTTGCAAAATTCCAGCAAGACAATGATCAAGAGAAGAAGATTGGGAATGAGCTGGAGAAATTTGGCACTATGTGGTCCATCCTGAAGTGCCAGTGGAGTGCAGACCTCATGTTTTGCCATGGCTGAGGAGTTGTCCCCAGTCACGGGTGACCCAGCCCCTTCGCACTCTGCCAGATCCCTCAAAACTTTCTTGGATTGTGGGAAATGATGCCGTTAAGTGGAGAAGAGTGAAAAAGAAAATTCACTGGGCAACATTTCCAAGTCAATCCACTCCAGCAGAACACGTGCATGGAGTGAGGCCATGACTGCACATGTCTCGGGGAGATTAACAGCTCCCGGTCCTGCTCATCTTTCCACGCAACTGTAAAAAATATGTTTGATTTAACCCCTTGGAGATTATGATCCATATCCTAGGAAACTGGGAGATTCATCGAGGGAAATGCCGGCAAGAGCAGTGAGACGAAGGGGCAGCTTGTACCTTGTGATATCACACGCATTATCAAAATGATAGATAATGGCAGAATGTTTCGAGCGGCCCCACTTGTAAGCCTGAAAAACAGCTTTATATATGGCACAGACATTGAAACACACCTTTCTGTGTGCACACCTGTGCACGTACACACATACCTCATCTGGAACGGAGCAGGATAAGCAGCAGCCAGCAGTGGGTCATGGCAGGGGGGATGAGGGGCATTATCCAGTCAGGTTACAACCGCTGATGCTGGACCTAGAAAGGTACTTAATTCTGTCTATCCCAACTGGCAGGGCAGAGGCAGTGATCAGTGCTACCATCACTTTTTATCCCTTTCTACAAATGGTAGCACCCAGATTTGGGATGATGACACAGGGGAAGCAGATGACAGCGGGATCTGGGGATGCTTTTGGAGATCTGCTAGAGATATGGAGGCCGCACTGCGGAAAGGAGGTGGAAAGGAACTGCTCCCCGGATCTATGTTTGGGACATATGGCATGTATCAGAGCTGAGTGTCCTATTAGCATCCAGTGGTGGCAGAAGCATGATGCTCTGGTGCAGCGGCTTGGAAACCTGGGCACCAAGGTGCTGGCGGGGGTTACCAAAAAGGCCATTGCACGGGAAGAAGCTGCGGCTCTGGCCGAAAGCAAAGGCAGGCAGGGGACAGCGTGTCCATGCAGGGCTCTGCGAGAGCGGCTGACAGGTCAACCGCCCTCCTCAGCCACTCAGGAAGATTGAAGAGAGAATAAAATCAGCCCAGTCGAGTTCAATTCCCATTGATAATGTCCATATGCAATTAGAGCCAATTAGGGGCAGGCAGAGAATGACAAGTGTTTGGCCAGGAGGTGGGGGAGGTGGGAAGGGAGGAGGTCAACACCACAATCCAATTTCCCAACAACCAAATGCAATTAAGGAGTATTACTTACCCGGCTGGCCCAGGAGGGCCAGCGCATAAATGGCACAAGCCGGGAGCAGGAGCATCTTTCTCCCCAGCATGCAGACCACTGGGAGCAAGCGCTCCTCCTGCCCTCGTTTCAGGCTCCGGGAAGTGGCGTCCATGTACTTCACCATGCTCGCGCTGTTCCTAGTCATCCTGGTGGCAGCTCTTCAAGGCACAGCTCCCCAGGAGAACTACTTCCCTTACAAGGTGCCCCTCGACCCCCGGGGGCTCGTGGAGCTGGCATGGAACGTCAGCTACCCGGAGCAGGTGGTGCATTTCCAGGTCTTCATCAAGGAGCTGAAGTTCGGGCTGCTCTTCGGGATGTCAGACCGGGGCGACTTCGAAAACGCAGACCTGGCCGCGCTCTGGAGCGACGGGCACAGCTCCTACTTTGGGGTAAGCTGCCTGCGATGCACTTGAGCTGCGGAGGCTGGCCACTTAGCCAAGGGGCTCCATCCTATGCTAACATTTGCTCCCCAGTTTGTCAGGACTGAACTGGACCTTGCCATACATCCCACTGGACTCTGAGGGGGATTAGGTTGAATGCTGTCTTCCCTTTGATTAGCTGGGGGTAGTTAACAGATGCCAGGAAGTTTATTCCAAAGGGATCTAGATACCACAGTGATTCAGGTACCAGAGTGATGGGCAGGATCCTCAACAGACAGAGGAGAATAGAAAAGATCAGTTGCTGAGTTTGACCCCCGTGTTGATTTACTATTTATATTTGCCAAGCGTTCTAGCGGGTGGCATAGTCTGCAACACACGCACGCCCCATCAGCAACTTCGTTCACTCATGTACTTCTGTGAGTCACATTAAAAATTAACCACAACGCCCACTCACGACTTTGAGAAAGTGCAAAGGTTATCATCCACAAGGTCTGATCCTGCCAGCACCAATAAGCCAGATGCAAATCAGATTTAAAACTATAGCAAAGATCAACAGGACACTGGAAAGTACCCGCTGGCTGACAATTGCCAGCAGCCTGGGATTAGAAGAAATTAAACATGTTCACGAAGCCTGGATGGTTAAAAGAGCTTTATATTAGACCGATGGTAGGGTAACTCATTTCCGATTCTGTTTGACTTTGGTATTGGAACTCTTTTGCGACATAATCCATGCTTTTTCATTTTTCTGTGCAATAGGTTCGTTTTGGCATTAACGCTACAAACACTCACAATGCACTATTCCCAAATCATTGGGTCAGACTCATTTTAATTTTATTTTCACCGCGGAAAGCAACTCTGATTCTTTTTCCTCTACAATGCTCTCAAGTGACTTTGATTTGCACCTTGCCGCTTGCTTAAAATTAACAATAAAAATACTCCTTCGCAAGGGTCAGCCATGTGATCTGCCGTGTAATGAAAGGATGGAAAAGAGAACGTGGAACATTATGGTCTGTGCTGGTTTTCTTGCTAAATACCAGCTAATCATGATGTGTCATGACCCAAATGTTACATTATTTCAAAGCACTGGGTTGCACAAAAAAATACATAGGAAAAAAAAAAAGGAAAACCCCATAAAGGTACATTTCTAGTAGGGCTTTGCAAGATGTTCAGTGCTGAATTAATAAAAAGCAGTCGGCATCCTGGCGTTTCATTCCATTTTGGTGCTTTACACATTCTTTAAATACTGCCTGGAGAGTTATATAAATCTGTGCAGTATTGTTTCTCTCCCCACCCGCAGCCTTTCTTCTGGCTGTGTTTGTCAGCTGCTAAAAGATCCAAATTTGCTTAACCTTTGCCTATACTGCAAGATTAATTTGCACAACATATTCCTATGAAAACAAATGTCATGCTTGATTTTATTTTTCCTTTCAAAGGACAATATGTTCAAGGAATATAATTCTGTGCTTTGAACTGAAATAGTGCCAGGATGGTTCATTCTTTTTATTTCTCAAAAAAAAACAACCCAGTGCCTGCTTCTGTGAAGCGTGTACAGGGAGATTTCCTAGTCTCTGCCTTTGCCACCCAGTAGGCAAAAGACACCACCAGATAACAGAAGAGACTTATTCAGCGACCCAGTTCCTGCTCCAAACCTTTGCACCCAAGCTTCACCGTGTGCCCTATTCTGTCACCCCTATTTAATGCTTAGCACTACCATGCTCTTCCTGTGTTACTACTGAGTTCAGCGGGCCCCTTGGTGGATAAGGGTACTACCCAGTCAAAGCACAAGTAGTAGAAGCTGGCCATATAGGATTACGGCATGCACATTTCTCCCCATAGGAACAGCGTTGTCTGATCTTCAACCAAAATCAGCCGGTCAAAGTCTTGAGTGAAAACCCCACAGAAGAATTAGCAAAGATGCATGCAACCTTTTCCTACAGCCAGCGAGGGTTTCCTGGGCTTCCTTTTAGTAAGCCAGGCAATGGTTTAAAGAGACTTTGTCATTGTGAAAAGTTGGGCACGTCCATAAACTTCCCTACAGTTTTGAAAACACGGTACTGTCCTGATCCATAGAGAAATCTCCGTGCAAATAAAGGCTGGGCCGAATGGACTCTGCCAGTCACTTCGCTGCTGTCTCCCCCAGTCCATATCTTGATTTTAATGCACTGTTTCATCGTCTGAGTGCCTAGGAACCCAGTTGTGGAACAGAATCCTATTGTGCTAACATCAGAACGTGAAGAATGAAAAGGTGGTTTTACTAGGGGGGAAAAGGTAGGATGACCATAAAACAGTTGGGCAAACCTGTGCTGGCTCAGTCTCGCTAGTTTGGGTTACAATATCAGTGGAGACTCAGCAGCATAGGCATTAGCTCATGCTGGCAACCAGAATACAAACTCTCTAGGGATTCAGTAGCCTATGCTAGGACCCCTGGCAACTATGTCTTTGCGGCTGTTGTTAATCATGCCAGTTAGCACAGGCATTCGGGTACAGTCACCCCTTTTTTTTCCTGCTGTGACTTTATAATAAAAGATGGCAAATGATCATGTCCTAGCTGGTTACAAGGGTTTCTTCTTCTGCAGGATGCGTGGAGTGATCAGAAAGGGCACTTACATATGGACTCCCAACAGGACTACCAGCTCCTCAGCGTGCGCCGAACCCCAGAGGGCCTCTACCTGGTCTTCAAAAGAGCCTTCAGCACCTGTGATCCAAAGGACTACCTTATAGAGGTATCACATCACCTAGCTATTGGCAGAGGCCAAGTGTAATGTCTCCTTGTCATTTGGATGGTCTACTTTCTGGGCACTGTGCTCTAGAGGTGTCCAGTTAGATCGGGGTCACCCAGCATTGAAATTGCAGGCTGATTGAATAATGAAGTCCTGGCTCTGTCAAGATGAAGGGCAGAAATCCCATTGACTTCAATGGGGCTGGGGTTCCCACCCATGTGTGATAATATTTAAATATCTGTGGTCCAGTGGTGAAAGCTCTGATTCGAAATGCAGAACCCCTCGGGCTCTGGATCCAAAGCAAGTGCTGCCAAGCTTCGGTCATGCTTGCAACTAGTGGAAATCAGGAATAATTCCATTGACAGCAGAGTTACACTGGTGCAAATAGGGGTGTGATCCAATTCAGGCCCCTGTTTCTGGCCTGGATGTGCTTTGTGATTGGAGGCAAACTGCCCTAACACCTTTGTGAGCCATTTGTAAACTGGAGTGATGATTTACATAATACAACATCATGAGATTTATTTGGTCATTGAAGAGATCCTTGGATGGAGGGGGCTAGGGATGTGCCAAGTTGTACTGTGGGACACCTCATGTACGTCTTAGTTGGCTGGGGAGTCATAGTCCATTGCTGTTCTTGTATCACCGGCCTAAACTTTCATAGAAGGTATCAATGGCATGAAGGGATGGATTTCAAATCTAGAGTCCAGCCACCACAAAACCTCCCCCTTCTCAATAGCCTTTCTACCATAAGGATGGCATTCAAAAAGCCTACCATAAGGATGGCATTCTACCTTAAGGATGGCATTCAAAAAGCCAACATGCCTTTCAGCCCCTTTACCCACTACGGCTTCTGGCAATGGAGGAAATCAATACAATATTCTTTGGAAAAAGCCCAAACTAACAAAACAACCTTTCCCCAAAAAGGGAAGAAGTACCAAAGACCCAATGACATCCAGTAAGGACTTCATTATTGTTCTTGCTTTAGCTAGAAAGTTTTCAGATGATGATGAACAAAAGTACAAAACCCCAGAGTGGCCAAGACAGGGCAAGACAGACAGATCTCATCCATTAAGTAACTGAAGGCTGGTGGTTTAGTGGGCTGATGCCCAGCTTTTTGTGTGTGCCATTCATTATGCCTTGCTTATGCGTTAAATTTAATGCGAGAGCAGCATCATTCATTCTTTTTAAGGAACAAGGGAAGAGCTCTATAGATAACATGCCTGAGATAGGAATAACACTTTACATCATCTATTTACAACCTCTTATACATCTTTAGGATATGTAGATTTTATCCGGCTCCCACCAAACGCTTCTGTTATGTATGTGTTAGATTGATATAAATACACCTTCTGCATCACTCCGCTTCACAACCTGAAGCCAAGTATTGTGAGTGTTACACAGAGGTGTTGTTAAAAAGGTGACAAGGAGGAGGATTTTAGCAGGAGGTGATGAGCCAAGATACAGTAACTTGAACTGGGTGAGGTGTTTGTCGCACAATTCTTCTTCAATGAAATCTCTCTCCTTTTAGGTTCACTAAACTTCTGCAAAATTTGGGGACAATCTCTCCCAGTCTGGTTGTCTACACAGGACAGGTCTCAAGAGACAGGGTTTTGTGCATGGGTCTAGGACACAGGGATGGACTGTGATTTTGTTACAGCTGAAAGGTTTTGGTAACTAAGAACTTTTTGAGCCAACCAGGGGTTTCATCTTTTGTATGCTGAGACATTTCCAGGCTCCAGAATACTCCCAACTTTTTTAGAAAGGAAATGGGTATGCACGTAATCACAGGAAACAAACTGATGAATCATTTTGTGCACATTTTATTGTGCACCTTTGAAAAGGGCTCACTTGATTTTTTTTCCCCCTCCTAATGACTAGCTTGACCCAAAGCCCATTAAATTATTTCCAAAGACTTTGGTGTGCTTCCTATCAGCCCTTCTGCATGTGCACATCTATCCAACAGACTGCTGGGTATAGTGCAAGCATGCCTCAGAGTTAGCTTTAAATGAGCAAGCTCAGGTCCCGAATGCAGTCCAGCTACAGAAACATGCAGTTCAGACTGGGCTATTTTACCCTGCCAAAATAAGGGAGAGAGAGAAGGCATGGGTGGGGGGAGACATACAACCCCTTATTTATGAAAGAGAAAAGTGTATTTCAGGCTTTACACGTACTGATTAGTGTAGTGCACGTAAAAAAGGAGATCATGCAATCTGAAGGAAATGGTGTGAATGCCCTCGACTTAGGAAACCATCTCTGCTCGTTGATTGATGTTGATCATGAGATCAGACGAATGGATTCCCCCTCGGTCTGTAATGTCATTTTTGGTGGAAACTCCCCTCTCACTCCGACAACATGGCCATGGCACACGTTAGAGCAAGCTTATGGTGAGCCCCCAAATTTGCCATGCTTGGAGAGGTAGCATCTCCCTATTGGCTTCCTCCCATTTCTAATGGCAATAAAAAGTTCAGTGGGTGACTCTAAGCTCAGTAACATTTGCCATGAAGCTCCCCGATGGGAGGCATGAACGGGCATGAAGCTCCCTGCTGCCCTTTGTTTCTCATTTCCAGGATGGCACCGTGCACCTTATCTATGGGATCCTTGAGAAACCGGTCCCTTCTCTCCAAGCAATCAACATCTCTGCCATCTACAAGGGGCTGCAGAGGGTACAGCTGTTGAAGCCTAACATCACTACCCCTGAACTGCCCAGAGACATGAAGACCATGGAAATAAGAGCCCCTGATGTAGTCATTCCCAGCCAGGAGACGACATACTGGTGCTATATGGTGGAGCTTACAGACGACTTCCCAAGACATCACATTGTCATGGTAAGAAGGAAGAGAGCTTTTCCCAACAGAGATCAAGGAGACTTCCCTTTATGGCCAATTAAAGCTCTCCATCCCCTTGACCTCTGGCAGAGCTGTCCTTCTGTTCCTTCATTCACCACCCAGTATCCTATACAAATTGTGTCCTCCGTGCTCCTGGAAGTAGGGAGGATGGAGGATGCAGCCAGTGCTATGCCCCGTGCATAGAAACACATCCTTCCTTTGAGACGGAGGGTGACAATTAGCTCGAACGCAACATCGTGCAATACCGGTAAGAAAGGAAACTTCCAGGAAATGATGACGCATGAAGGGACACAAAAAGGGTAAATAGGAGATGGAGGGAAGAAAGGAACAGACCTGAAAAGTTGTGGCCAGATGGAAAATATTAAAAAAAAAAAAAAAGCTTTTATGAGCTGGCTTCTAACCATAGACACAAGCTGAGAAGCAAACTTTGGTGAATCACACAAATATGCTACAAATGAGGCTGTATCTGTTTCCTTGCATGCTGTGGCTCTTGGGGCTTTCCTCCCATATCCTAGCTCAATACTGCTTGAGTCACATCGACTTCCAAAGTACAAGAGAGAAACATGAGAACAAGCTAATGCCTGGGACAGTCAATTGAACAGGAGGGTAATTCCAGCATAACTGCCTAGTCATCAGTTGCCGAGAGATTTTAGCGCAGGAGGGGAGTAAAGTAACAACTCAGCAGATTACCTAGTAAAGTTAGAAGCACAAAGTGTGGCGGGGAGGGAGGAGAAGCAGCGGGACCTGCAGCAGGGCTCATCAGGTTAGGAAGAGACGACAGGGCAAAGGGAAACTCAGAGCAGGGATTTCTCTCGACCAGATGGCGTGACATGAATCATGCCTGCGTACGTAAAAAGTGCATTAACTCTGGTCCCCTGGCACTGGAGCAGATCACTCCTACAGCTGGCACTTGTCGATATGCCAATTTTTCCAAGCCTGTTTTAAATCATTCTCTTTACATTGAATTCCTTGCCCCCACCACCGCACCTTGTACGTCGAGCAGCGATTGGTTAGAAATGGCACTCAATAGCTTCAGGGAGAGGCTATCACAAGGTGTTCGATACCATTTTATGAAAAGTCAATTGCTCCGCCAAAGACCTCCGAGCAGCAAAACTGGCAAATTCCCTAGTCGTCGTGTAATGGACCCGTGGCTCCTAACTTAGCGGTATGTTGCTTTTGTCTGCTGCTTTACAATGAAGTCAGTGGAAATCCTTCTGTAGACTTCAGCAGGTTCGGGATCAAACCCAAAGCTGGAGTTCTTAAACATGTTCATAAGTGTCCAAGCCACTCCCATATCTGTAGCAATCCACCAGCAAAGAGTTGGCAATACATTTGGGGGATCTTCTTCGCGGAGCCTAGAGATGCTCCAGAACCAGCCACGTTCACTACCCTCCAGTATTACCTAATAGTTTTTGTCTTCTCCTTGGACTCATCTTTGCAGTACGAGCCAGTGATCACAGCAGGCAACGAAGCGCTGGTCCATCACATGGAAGTCTTCCAGTGTGCGGCTGAGTTTGACAGCTTCCCACATTACAACGGACCCTGTGACTCCAAGATGAAGCCGGAGCGACTGAACTACTGCCGACACGTGCTGGCAGCGTGGGCCATGGGAGCTCAGGTGTGCAGATGCGACTCATGGCCGGTGCACGTATGCTCATATTCCCTTCCGCTGTTTCTCTTTGGCCCACTGCCACTCTACTTAAAATCACAGGGTCACGGTCACCCAGTCCACGGATGAGATTTTGGGATCCAAACGTGCCTGGCTGGTTGGGGTCCCTGGAGTCTCTTCCATGCTGTTGTGGTTTGGCTCTTCCTGGCTGAATATCTGATCCCTGCTACACCTAGATGCCTCATGCCTGGGCCAAATCCCCATCCGGTGCAGACCAGTATTGTTCCCCCAAAGTCAGCAGAGCTATGCCGATCCCCACAAACTTCTCCTTCCAATGGAGAAGACTGCTTTCAAGGGTGCCAGAGACTGCTGGCTATTGAGCAGGCAATTTAGGGTGACCTCCTCTATCCCACAACATGCACTTGTGATGCAGAGAATTACTCGCCCCTGGGATCGTTCCCTCCTTGACATCTTCCATGAATTCACAGCACGCAGACCTCACGCCTCTTCCTCCTGCTTACAGGCCTTCTACTACCCTGAAGAGGCAGGTCTCGCCTTCGGGGGGCCGGGATCCTCCAAGTATTTACGCCTTGAGATCCACTACCACAACCCCCTGGTCTTCCAAGGTAAGCGAGCCTGCAGCAATGCATGCCTTTCAGGCAGAAGCCACCTGTGCTTGTGTGGTCTCGTCAGCACGATCTGCGGAAATTTCTGACCAAAGCAATAAAAAAAGTCCATAAAAACTCTTCCGCCCAATGCTTCCCAGGCACCAATAGGCTGAGGCAACAGAGCCAAAATAATCCCTGCCTCTTGGAGGTGGTGAACAGGGAAGGAGGGTAAATACCAGAACTGCCACCTAATTGCGGGAAGCCAAGTGAATGAAAGAAAATCTGGCTTGGAGCACAGCTTAACACACAGAGCCTGGAGCTCTGACAAATGTGATGGGCTTTAATGGAAGGACAATGTCTAGTGCCCCTGGCAGCCACCACCAGCATTGCCACCTTTTGCGTTTCTGGTGTCAGCCGCGGCAGGTAACAGCAAAGGGAATGACAAAAACCTCCTCGCCTGAGCCAGATTGTGCCCTCTGGCACATATTCCCATGAAAGAGGCTTAGGATAGGCCTGGGAAGTGCCACCAGGTGAACTATTTCCCACCAGCAGCAGAGCGAGGCTTGGCATCTGAACCAGAGGGCAGAGATCCCATTGCTGCAGAGGGTAAGATAGTTGTATCTGTCAGGTATTGAGGTTGTAGCCATATTGGCCTAGAGGCTAAAGGAATCAGGACTCGTGGTAGGGGCGATATCTTTTATTAGACCAACTAGATTTTTGCAAAAAAAAATCTTTAATTGCAGGGTTTTGGGCACGAACACGCCTGAGGAAGGGTGTTTGTGCCCAAAAGCTTGCAATTAAAGAATTTTTTTTTTTTTGTGGCAAAAATCTAGTTGATCTTAGAAAAGAGATCACCCCTACCACGAGTCCTGATTCCATAGTTGTATCTGCACGCTTGCTCCTACTTCAGGTTGAGGTCCAGGCTTCGAACCACCCTACCTTTGCCTCGGGGAAGCAGGTGAGGTGTCTGTTGGGTTCTTTACTGTTTTAGAGAGGCAAGGCGAGGCGAGGCAAGGCTGCCAGCGGGGAAAGAAGAAAGCAGACAGCATAGCAAAAATAGCACCCTTCACTGATGAGACCTTCCAGGCAAATTCTGTCCAGTTTGAATGCGATCAGCTTCAGACCCTGTGTCATGACTGAAGTCCAGAAGATCACTAGAAATCTCATGGAAATGGTCATGCTGGTGAGATTTCCAGCATTATCTGCAGGCTGGAGAAGTTTGGTTTGGACCTGCTCTCAATCCCAGCCTCCGGTTTACACTTTGCTCTGCCTGATGCAAGCCCTTGCACGCTGCAAACTTGATGCAGGCTGAGCAGTCCTGGACTGCACCTGGCAGCTGACAGTCAAGGCAGGGGGAGGTTCAAGGGTGTCTTTCGGATCTGGAAACCCTTAGGAGAGCTTCTGCTTTCACTGCATCTGGCTCAAGGCAAAGGTATCTGCTCCCTCAAACAGATCCCTTCGTCCCAAGCACAAACTTGTCGGGGGGTGTTAAAACCCGTGTGCAGTTCCTGGAAAGCCCTGCCCTTTATTTTACCATTAGCATCTCTCCGCATCACACCCTCCGTGCTTTATATCCATCATCTCTCTCTCTTTGCTTCTCACTCTGCTCTGCTCTGTACTCACACTCTTTTTTTAATCCCACTGAAATGTCTCTATCCAGTGTATCCACACCTTTCTTCACAGTCTTCCCTAAGCTGAACACGGAGCCAACAAGAGAATAGCTCTAAGACAGCTACTTTTTAAGCAAATACAATACAATTGAGAAAAATGCAATGCATATATTAGATATATCTGGACTGGAACAAGACCGTTAAGTGTTAGAAGCCGTTTTGGACTGTCCTAAGTAAAATAACCCTGTTTGACTGTTCTTGCTATGACAAATATCCTGTCTTGGAATAACCAGTAGTCACACAAATGGCATGGACAGTACAGTAATCTGGCCTCACAAACCCCCAAGGCCATCAGGGTTATTATTACCCGTATTATTACCCGGGTCGTTATTATTACCCATATTTCACACAGTGGGGAACTGAGGCAGCGAGAGGTTAAATCATTTACCCAGTGTTACCTAACAGCAGTACACAAGGTAGACTCAGACAGGAATGATTAGATGGAGGAGGGATCTTCAGAGACAACCTGCGCGTTCCCGTATGCCTAAGTGTTTACCTGGCCCTTGTATCTGATTATTTCACGCTTCAGTAGATGGATTCTCCCCAGACTCCTGGGAGAGGGGTCAGTGCTCTTATGCCCATTATAAAGGTGGGGGACTGAGGCTCAGAGAAAGGCTAAGTGACGTTGGAAGTCTGTTATCCAAGTTGTAGCCATATTGGTCCAGAGGAAAAGGCAATCAGGACTCATAGTAGAGATGATATCTTTTATGAGACCCACAAGATTATTGCAAAAAAATTCCTTTAATTGCTTTAAATTACAGGAATTAAATTAAATTCCTTTAAAAGCAATTAAAATAATTTTTTTGCAAAAATCTTCTTGGTCTAATAAAAGATACCATCTCTACCATGAAGTCTGTGACACAGCATGGACCTGAACCCAGTCCCTGAGAGGGGCTCAGGGTGGTGGCAGAAACCTATTCCCTTCCCCTATATACAGAGTTTTTTCTCCCCACCCCTGCTGCCCCAGCCAAGTGAAATGCAGGGGCCCAGCTCAATACAGAGGTATTAGCCTGGTGGGCACAGGAAGAGATTGTTTTAATGCACAAATTATATTTCTTATTTGAGGCATTGGACAGAGAAAAGTCCCACTAAATTACCAAATTTTTCATTTACATAAAATCAAGTCACTTCACGACTATCCAAGTGTATTTTTAGAAGACCAGAGCATATGTACTACAGATCAATCACATCACACTCGGAGACTTGAAAAGCAACACGTCTATAAATATGGAGATGGCTTCTTTTATTGTTTAACTGCCTTTTCATTTTAACCAATAACTGCTCCCCATTTATTCTTATCCTTTTGATGAATCCAACCCAGAGACAAATACTTAAAAATAAGTAAGAGGCCTCCATGGCTTAGCTAACAAAACCTTTCCCTTTAAAGCTTATTCCTGAAAAAGCAGCCACGGAGCGGGGACACATTAGAACTATCTGTGGTTTTCTTTTTAGGTATTCAGGTGCCAGGCTCCTTTGGCAGATTTGGTTTAAGTCCATTACCTGCAAGCAACAATCAGTTCCTAAATTGTTTCTGTGGCCTGCAATGGAGGGCGGCAAAGACCCACCCATCCCTAATGGAAGGGTTTGCAAGTATAGCCCAAGGCTTGGTTGGGGCTCTCTCCCCAGCAGTCTTGCCCCTTGCCTTCAGGGCATCATGGGCCAAGTCTAGCACACTGGAGGGATTGCACTGCCCCCGGGTACTGCTAGGGAGTTTGGTTTGCTGTACTCTTTGCCCAAACCCCGTAGCTTCCCCATTGTCTTCCTATTGGGTCTTGTCATGGCCAGAATTGAAATGCAAGAACTGACCTCCAAACTCCGAGTGCCTTCCTTCCCCGCATGCTGCCTCAGTTTGCAGATCAGGAACCTGCCGGTGCATTATGCAGAGACTGGGAGACTGTGCGTTATTTATACTGACTGGGAGTGATCCAGCTTAACTTCTCCCTCCAGGAGATTCTCTGCTCGTTGCAGCTCCCGGGGTGAACACCGTCTGCACGTCCCTGTTTGGAGAGTGGAAAATATTGCATCATAACGCAGCAAACGCATTTCACCGCATTTACATCTCTGCTTTCTCTTCTTGTGCTCCCAGCTCCTCACTCATTCACACCCGCTCCCTACCAGGAACAACATGCCCTTGGTTTTCTGAGCTGTTGTACAGTTGGATTCGGTGCCACGATGCATGCATATCTGTCTGGGGAAGAAGCCAGGAGACTAGGGAGATGATGGGGTCAGAGAAGTGCTACATCCCAGACTGGAGCAATAAAAAGAGCAGAAGCCAAGGATGGTTTCAACTACAGGAGACCCATGTCTCTGGGTAGAGTCTGTCTTGGGCAGACAGAACCACAGGGGTTACAGCGGTTTCTCCCTTAGAAAGGATTTGCACGTTGACTGTTCATTAGCTTTGGTCACTGAGAGGCAGTGTCTCCCTGTTCCTGAATGCAGCAGAAGTCCTTACTACAATGCATGGGTTGATGGCCCTTTGGAAACCATATCAAGCTGCAGAGAGAGCATGGTCTAGGTAATGGCAGGACCTGATAAAAGAGCTTTCCTTCAAACAAGGGAAACACTGGTGGTCCCATGCTGAAGAAAGCAGGCTGGGAAACATGCTTTCTTTCTCGGGAAGAAATTCAGCATCTGTTTTCTCCCCGCTCCTGAATCTGGACCAAATATATACAAGTACAGGGGCTCTTCTAAATCTGTCGTGCAACTATAGCCCCACCTGCTTTCGAGTCTCACGCACCTCCAAAGACATTTCCACCCAACTCCCTGTTCTCCTGCCCTTGTGTTACTGCTGGCCACTGTCACCAGGGCAGGATTAATGCATAGGTAAACTAGGCACATGCCTAGGACCTAAGTGAAGAAGGGCCCCAGCTGCGCTTATTTGACATATTATAATTATCAAGTGAAAAAAGTAATATAAATATACAGTATTAAGTAGGGGCCCACTAGTTTGTTTGCCTAGGGCCCACTGAAGGGTTAGTCCGGCTCTGACTGTCACCCCCTGGATTAGTGAGGTGACCAGAAGATTGGGATTGTGTTTAGCTCTAGTCTATTGTGAAATTTTCCAGGGTAGAGGGGAGTATAATAAGACTTTAACATAGAGGTCATAGCAGATGGAGAATATACAGTCAACTGAGCTGCCTTTCCAATGTTCACTACACCAAAGCTTAATATTTCATGGCTGATCTTTCCCTGAGAACAGCTTGCTCCCATTGTGATCTGCAGTGTGGCATCAAAACACGTCCTTTTATTTTGCCAGGTCACCACGACTCCTCAGGGATCCGCCTTTATTACACAGCCACACTGAGACGCTACGATGCCGGCATTATGGAGCTTGGCTTGGTCTACACGCCGGTGATGGCTATACCTCCTGGGGAAACCGAGTTCTTCCTGACAGGCTACTGTACGGATAAATGCACCCAAGTGGTCAGTATGCTGGGGGAAAGCAATGCCCCATCCAGGTTGTTCCATCACATCAGCACAAGAGGGGATCTATGCAAAGAGAGGATCAGTGCCTGTGCTAACATCCGTGCACTTTCTAGACATGAGATAGGCTACCCAGTAAGTAGCCAGGAGTGTGTCCCAACAACAGCTGGTGCAATTCAGGAAAGGAAGCTCATCAGCAATGAGAGCAAAGCAGCAGCTTTCCCAGTAATAGCGTCCCCGTGTCAAAGGCCTGACAGCCAGGCAGGCAGAAACCAGGCAAAAGAGAATCACTGAACAGGGATTTCTCATTTGAACGAGCTTAAAGTGCAAGGAGGAATGTGCTCTCTGCCCAACAGCTCCTGAATGAGTTTCCTAAATTTCCACGGTGTCATCAAGAAGTGTTAATCAATAGACAGCGTTAATCAGGAAGTGTTAATCAATACTTTGGGAGGGCATACCCTGGAACAATAGTTTGTGTAGCTAGCAAAGGCGAGGGAATAAATAGCATCATGCCTAGTTGTCTTCTGCTGAACTAGAAAGTGCTGGTGGGTCAATCTTTGTCAGACAAGCAGACTATAAAGAAACAAAGTGCGTGCAGAAGCAGCTCAGGGAGTATGAAGACAAGCTCTACTGTGCGGGATTTGGTGCTGGTCCGGCAAATACCTGCCATGCTCTTCCCAGCAAAAGCCCTACTTGAGGTCTGTGTGGCAGCGGGTGAGAGCTCTTGCAGAGATTTATTTGCTCTTGGCTATGCCAGCACCTGCAAGCCTGAGTCTTCCCGTGGGACTGTTTCTCCAGGCTCTGCCTCCTGCTGGGATCCACATCTTCGCCTCCCAGCTTCACACTCACCTGACGGGAAGGAAGGTGGTGACCGTGTTGTCCCGGGAAGGAAGTGAACGGGAGATAGTGAACGCAGACAATCACTACAGCCCTCACTTCCAGGTACAGACCTTTTCCCACTGAGTGCAGCCTCAGCCTTAGCTAAAATAAAATGAGGGGAGGAGGGGAGTGTTTAATAGTCAGCCTCCGTTCTTGGGCATCTGGGTGAAAAACTGATTCCAGCCTATTCCCACCAGATCTGTCAGTGCAGAAGACAGTGTAGGAAAGTGGGTGTGTTGGTGTCTTCTAACTCTAAAATTGTTTTTTTACCCTTTTAGGAGATCCGCATGTTAAAGAAGGTGGTTTCTGTCTTTCCGGTGAGTGTCTGTAGAAGCAACTGCAGTTTCTAAATGACGGAGATCGTAAGAAAGTAGGGCTGGAAAGGACCTAACAAGGTTGTCTAGTCCAGCTTTCTGCTCAAGGCAGGACCATCGCTTAACAAGCAAATGAAATTCTAGGGTCTGTGCGCTGCAGGAACTCAGACTAGATGATCTTGTTGGCATTTCTGGCCTTAAAAGCTATGAATGCCTGACATTATTTCATCCTCTCCACTGCAAGAAGCTGAGCAGATAGTCTGCCTAAGAGTTTTCTCATGGGGTTCAGCTCCTTAGTATCCAGCAACTTCCTAGGCAAATCAGCTTTGCATGGTAAGGCTAGATATCAGCAAAGGGAGCGATGTTCCCCTGCATAGGGTGCTTAATAGGAGCTGTGCCAGGGTTAACAGAAGGTAGGAGCTGCTAAATCAGCACATCTCAGCTCCCTTGGCCACATCCCCATCCTTGCAATCATTGTTCCACACAAATCTCCACCCTGGGCAGATATCCCGTCCTACTTTTGGCATCCTAAGGCTGATTGGAAACAGTGGCTGAGCCTGGCCCAGTGTTATATTTTAAAGAATGAAACATGGTTAATTGCATCACTTGATTATTAAAGTTACGGAGAATCAAAGCTGCAAGAAAATTCACAAGCTCCCTTCCAAAATGTCAACGTTTTCTGTAATTTTCTCATTGGCTCTATTAATAAATAGCAAGAAGATGATGCTGGGCCTTCAGGACTGTAACACAGGGAACAGGCTGATCTCTGAGAGGGCATCAGGCAAGTTGTGCTGGTAAAGGGCCTCGTTTTCAAGAGTATCAAAACACCTAAAGGTGAAGACAGATGCCTAATGGGAGTTTCAATAACCCAGGCACTCTTGAAAATCCCATACAGTGCCTACATGCATCTTCAGGCACTTTAGAAATTTAGCCCTAAGTTCCTTAGAAAGCAGGGAGGAAGCAAAAAAGGAATCTTGTGGGGAAGCGACTGTACAAAATCCCTTTGCAGAAGGGAGGTTTGGCAAATCTTTGTGCTATTTCCCTTGAAGCCCGTGTTGTGTGAAGGAAGCAGGGTGCCTGGGATCACTTCAGTGCTTAAAGGGTGCAAATATGGGAGAGGTATCCCCGGGCACCATCCCTGGTCTTGCTGCTAATCAGAAATAGAAAGCTTTCAGATATAACCATCTAGCATCTTTGTGCTTCAACACACAGGGGGATGTGCTTATAACATCCTGCGCGTACAACACAGAGGACAGGGACCAAGCCACTGTGGTATGTGTGTGTGTGTGTGTGTGTGTGTGTGTGTGTGTGGATGCACATGCACACAAATCAGAAGGAAGTGGTTGGAAAACTGAGTGTGGAGCCCATTTACAGCCAAGGGTGAAGGGCTGACATGGATACTGAAAGTTATTGTACCCGAAACCACATCATGGGAGGGCAGGGGCTGTGGTCTCTCACTCCTTGTGATCTGTCCACTCAAGCAATAAGTGCATGATGTGTGTGCTTCGTTCTACAAGCCACTTGACAATACGTGGGTATCACATAAGCAGCGTGTGTGACAGCTTGGGCTATTTCCTTACACAGATGCACAAAAAAGAGAATGTCACAGAGACGAGTTAGGGAGCCCAAGCTGCAGGATTGCAGGAAACCTCCATATTATCAGAGACCCCACAGTCGAAGGGGTGAAAGGCCAGTGTGACAGGGCCCTGCAGTTCGGCACTCTGCATATCCAGGGCCCTGCGGGCGTGTCCACACGTGCCAAAAGGTGGTTCAGGGGCTCGCACATCTGTTCAGCTCATAGGCAGTTGCACAGAGATGGCTCCCATGGGCTGATGTTCACTGAGGAGTTCCCTGGCTGATCCTCCCAGGGATGCAGGAAAAGGCGGTGGCTGCTGACGGTTGACTGGGAACCCAAATTTGTTTCTCTTCTTTTTGCAGGGTGGGTTTGGCATCATGGAAGAGATGTGCGTCAACTATGTGCACTATTACCCTCAGACGCAGCTAGAGCTGTGCAAAAGTGCCATTGATCCCGGCTACCTGCACAGATACTTTAATCTTGTGAACAGGTAGGGAGCCCCACATAGCTTGGGCTTGGCTAGAACATGTGGTACGTGAATGGTGATGAACATCCGATTGCTGGTACACCTGAAAGGGGACAGTCCCCACTGAAAACCTTTATTTGTTCTGCAGTGGCAGTGCTAGATGCAGGAAAGCCAGACAGTTTCCGGGAAGCTGGGGGGATAGTGGGAATGAATCCTGCCTGGGTACTATTCACAAAGAATAAGCAGAACTCCTTCCTTCTTGGGGATATGACCAAGCTCATGTTTTTCAAAAGAAGGTAGAAAGAGGATGCCTGGCAAAGAATGCCTTTTTTGAGAAGACACAAAGCCTGGGATAATGCAGGAGATGCTATTATTGGTAAAAACTGTGAAAAAATGGCTTGGCAGAAGTGAACTGCACTTCCAAAAACCTCATCCTTTTCAGCTGAGCTGATGTGAATGCCCTTCAAACTTTTTGGTAAGGCAAAAATAATACTAATAATAAAAAAAAAAAAAAAATCAGATAAAACTAGACCCTTCATTGTAGCTTCATTTTTTTAAATACATGACAAAAAGAAACACTAAATGGCCTCACAAAATCATAGACTCTAATGCTTTAATGCTGAAAGCTTCAAAATGAGGCATTTTGGCTTTTTCTGAATTTCTCCAAGGTTTTCTTTTTTGCTTTGTTTTGTTTTTTACTTTCTGACCAAACAGCTTGGCAAAGCTGATGTGAATCCTCAAAGCTTTTCAGTGTTGCTGCACCTGCCTTTCTTTCTGGAAAAATAGTTTCAGCTACATTTTTTCACTAGGTTCCCCTCCCCGTCTCGGGCCTTCATTTTCCAACTATTGGTTTGCAAGGGG
>NW_005842399.1:72824-89051 GCF_000455745.1 Alligator sinensis | reverse complement strand
TCAGCAGGATAGAGCACATTAGACAAGAAATAGCTGTGCTTGTCCAAGCGTGGCCTCATCTCATCAGAGTTACTGAATGAGCTGGGTCACACCTCATTGTTATTTCTATCAATCATCTCTCTGTCCACCTGCTTACATAGCCCTCGTCATGGTAGTGGCTGAGCAGGGTCATATGCATGGTATATAATGCACAAATATAATGAAAGCCCAAGCTCCAAGGCTTTGCTATGAGAGACCCTGATTTCAGTGTGCTGAATCACAGAATCATAGAGGGCTGGAAGGGACCTCTGGAGGTCACCTCTAGTCCACCCTGCTGCCTGAGGCAGGACCATCCCCGTCCAAACCATGCAAGTCCTGAGCGGCTCCTTTCAGGAAAAGGAGAAAAGAAGTCAGCCCGGCTCTGTTCCAGTTCCCTGCCTGACATTTCTCTTGTATTAGGTTCAATGACGAGGAGATCTGCATGTGCCCACAGACCTCGGTCACGCAGCAGTTTGCTTCTGTCCCATGGAACGTGTTCAACAGAGATGTCCTGAAATCCCTCTATGGCTTTGCTCCGATCTCCATGCACTGCAATAAATCCTCCGCCGTCCGCTTCCCGGTAGGTAGGAAACTTCTGAAAAATACGGTAAGACTTACTGAGAAACCACCCCCTGTGAAACGGGACTTTGCAAAACAGACCTGCTCCCTGCACATCTCCAGCAGAGCTGCAGCCACCGACCATGGTGATAGCAAAGGGGTTTCCTGCTTGGTTCTCCGCTCAGCACGCCAAGGCCAGGCCAGGTCTGGGAGTGGGAGATAGAGGCAGTTCTCTCCGATGCCTCTTCGAGAGACTACCTTACTGAGTTCCCAGCAGGGAAGCAGGTGCAAAGCAACTCAAGATGATGGGCAGTGCACACCTGGCAAAGCAACTCGAGATGATGGGCAGTGCACACCTGGCAAAGCAACTCGAGGTGGTGGGCAGTGCACACCTGGCAAAGCAACTCGAGATGATGGGCAGTGCACACCTGGCAAAGCAACTCGAGGTGGTGGGCAGTGCACACCTGGCATCATTTGGATTCTTGTTGCTGTTCCCCAAGAAGGAAAGGACATGGGTTGATAGTAGGGCTGTGTCTATACCATATCCCTGCAGGGTTCGAATAGCCACTGAGGATGAGTCCTCACCCATTCACTCCCACTCTGACATGCCCAGACCGAGGGATTAGGCAGTGCAGAGAGTTTGAAAGGGTCCTGAGTGCGTGTCCCTGGCAGAGATGCTGGGCCATGCACACCTCTACAATGCTTAACCGCTGAGTGCATGCAGGGCAGTGCTTGCTGGCTTCTCAGCTGTGGTCCCAGGCTCCCCAGAGAGGATATGCAGGTATGTTTGCAGGGTAGGTCTACACTGTAGTCCCTTCTGTGACTGCAGAGTATCCCCATGCCAAAGCTAGCTTCCCACAGGGTAACCACATTAATGTGGAGCTCAATGTGGCTGCAAAACCTGTGCGCAGAGCAGAGGAAATCCTGGGGCAATGACCCCCACGCTGAGCTCTATGCTGTTGTGACTACACCGCTACCCACCTGCACGCTAGCTGATTTGAAGCTAGCTCAGCAACACTGACACTACACTGCACTATACAGCAATTGCACTAGGGAGATGCCCAGGATGAATCTGCAGCACTGGCATTTAGAAAAACACACCACACTAACGAGCACTGTCAGGGGGGAAAAAAAAAGAAACCCTAGGAAGGTGTAAAGAGATTCAACATAGTTGCATGGGGCAATTGCTAGGGCCACTTTTCAGAACAGACCTGGCCTTCAAGACCGAAGTTCCTCCAGTAGCAATTGGAAATAAAGAGCTATAATTCAGGAGTTTGCAAAAATCACACTGGATCCCAAGAAATCCCTTGTAAGAGTCTGAGCGATCTCAGTAGGATGGGGATAAAGGGAACAGAGGATGAGACAGCGCGCGGAGATCTTTGAAGGGAAAAGATCTGAAGTCGGGATAAAGTTGTTGCAGGTTGAGATCAGGTAGGTCTCATCTTACCCTCACCCTTGGACAGCATTTTTGCAAGTGCAGGAGAACTTAAAATAATTGTCTTTTGGAGGAGGTGTGTAATGTGGAGAAGTGGAGGGAAAGACAGAAAAGGCACTGAAAAATATGATAACACTTACCACGAAACTCCCCCTGTGAAATGTGACCTTGCTAAAGAGAAGACCTTTAGCTTCTGCCATACAAACCTACCCTGGAGATGTTAGGGTACATTTTAACTCACTGGGCTGAATTCTGCATGCTGGCTGTATGCCAGTTAAATCCTATTTCAAAGACTTCACTGGAGCATAGGCCTTGTGCCACCTGTCTGCAGGGCGGGCGGTTACTGCCTTCTTTGCAGTCGTCTCGATTCAATAGGTTTGCATGGCGGTCGCTCAGAAAGAATGGGGGAATGAGCATGCAGCCGGCATCGACACCAAGTCGGTCATCTGGAGGCTACAAGCAAATAAAGAAAGAAAAAGCAGGCTGTGGTCTTCCCGCTCGGTTTGCTTTTCAAACCTGAGTGGGATTTTAAAACACCTCCTGTCTGCTACAGTACTTCCGTCTAGAGAGCTTCTAATTAGCCTCGTGCCTTTCTGCAGGCCAGTGATCCCCACTCATATGCGATTTGCTGGAGGAGCTTTGTGCTTTTAATTATTTGGTAAAATGAAAATCCTTGTCTCGCTCGGAGGGTGTTTCAAGGTAACACCTGTGCGTAATGAAAGAAAGGGCACTTTGGCATCCACCTCTGCAAGAGCCTGTTGAGACTTCGGGCTGGAATAGTTTAGTCAGTGTATTTATTTAGATTTATACACATGCACACCAAAAAGAACAACTCTCCATATGCTCTAGATGCCCTTGTTATACCTTAAAAATACACTCAAGCGCAGAGGGTGTTACCCATAAGCTTTGAAGCGTGTTAGCAGAGATGTAAGGATGTCTGGAACTGGAACAGCAGATGTCCGTGCCAGTCAGATACAAGACACAGAGACCTGAGCGAGGTCCTAGACTGGAATGACAGCCGTACTACAGGCCAGGCGTGAAGTTCAACGGCAGAGATGGGTTGCATGTAGAAGAACGTAGCAAGGGTGCTACAGGCCAGGGTGAGGGGCAGAGAGGGATGAGTCCCTGCATTTAACTCCAGGGCCCTGCAGGTCTGGAGTGAGGTGCACTGGGACAGCTGGGTGTGGGGCGCTTGACTCCAGCCACTGCTGTCACAGACTCTCACCACCACGAGCACCGAAGTCCTGGGTTACTTAGGCTCTGGCAATGCCATCCTGCTTTTCAACCAGACTGCAGAGCCCACCCCTGGCTATTTAAAGCATTCAAACAAGACATACGACCTTTCGCCTTGCGTTTAAACTGTGCTCCTTCTGCTGTGAGGCCAGAATTGTAGGAGGCAGCCTCAGTCATCATGGTCATTAGGAACAAACGATGGGCAGCATTGGTCATTAAAGTTACAGATTCAATTAATTGAGTCTGTTGGAGCACGGTAATTACCACGCTCCAGCAGACTCCAGCGTCATGTGGATCAGCGTCCCCGCGCTCAAAAAATGGCGGCGGGGACGCTTTCACTACAGCTCGTCTGATGAGCTTTAGTTAAAGCGCTCCCGGGGACGCTGATACAAGTGACGGTCCAGGTGCTTTCATCACAGCGGCTCTTGGAGTTGCACTAATTAAAGAGCCTCCCTCCCCACCTGGAGCATGTCTATAAATGGCCCTGGTGTCTCAAATAATCCAGCATCCTTCTCCCTGGCTGCGGCCCTCACGAAGGCAGGCTTGCCCGTCTCACAGCTATTCAGAACATTACAGCGAAGATCACTTCCCTAACCCTTCGCTTTGACCATGTCACCCTCTCTCTGTGTCCCACCAGCAATTCCCCTTCACGGCCCCTCTCTACCTCTAATGTCCCATTCAGTACCAGGAGGTGATTCTCCTGCCTCTAAGTGACCTATGGTGCCCACCTCCATCCTGCCTGTCTTGTACTTCCAAGCAAATACCTTTGTGCTTTCTCCCGTGCTTCACAGGTGGTAGGAGCTTCCTGAAAACAGCTCCAAAATGACATGGTTGTTCCCCTTCAAACCCCACTTTGTCCTGATGCTTAAAAAAACAGCTTGACCAACATTAGACTGCTGATGTGGTGTGATCATGCTGACCAGTATGATCTCCCTGGGTAGTTTTCAACATAGCTGACAGGGTGTTTGGGACAGGGACCTATTTGTTCTGTGTTTGTACCAGGCTTTTCATTGCACTCCACTGAGGTTGATGGTCCCGAGTGTCTGCAACCTGCTGCTTCCATGTGCTGTGGAAAATGAGAGGGGGCATAAAAAACAAGAGACAGAGAGACTAGCAAACACCTGAGCTCCACCAGCCTGCACCCGGGAGCAGGCTGGTCCTTGGAGCCCCATGTGGTACGACAGGGTCCCACCCAGGCCTCTATCCCTTCTTGTTCTCACTGACATCTCCCTCTCTCTGCAGGGCGAATGGGAGAAGCAGCCTCTTCCACAGATCGCCAAGATGCTGCCAGCACCCACCCCACATTGCCCCCCTCCACCAGCACCTCCGCCTCCACCCGCCGTGCTTATCAACCTGGGCAAGACCAAGGCAGACTGAAGGGACATCTGGCTTCCCCTGCCACGATGCACGATGCCACGAGACACTTTTGGACACACTGGGGCGCTTTTGATTTTGGTTCAAGCTTTTGCAACGCTGCAATGGAGAGGGTGGGAGCAGGCTGGAGGGGTTGCCTTAGGGATTTATAAGCTTCCTGATACGAGGGTCTACTCAAGAGCTGCTTTTACCCTGCATGGGGTGGGAAGAGGGTAGAGAGAATATAAAGGACTCCTCTCTGCACAAACACACAGGCCAGATCTCACTGACTGTTCCTAGGAGGGATTGGCGGTGGGGCAGGGGCCAGGCATTGCTCACAGCATGATGGGTGAGAATTCAATCTCACGGATGGGTCAGCAGGCATGTGCTGCAGTGTCCGAGCTCCCAGCACCCGGCTGGACAGAGCTGCCCCCCGTGTTATAGATGCTGAAGAACAAGCAATCCCAATTCCACACGTGCTGCCCATGGCACTGAGGGTTTGGCTGGGAGCTGGGAAAGGTTGGGGTCTAATCCCAGTGTTGGCTCTGTCTCAGTGCGGGGCCTGTAGCATGTCCCCACACTGCCTCAGCTCCCTGTCTGCAAAGTGAAGATAATCAATACCCTGACACCTGCCACGCAGGGGGCTGTTCAGGCTAATTGGTTACAGCTCAGAAAGTGCCTGGGAGATGAAAAGTGCTATTATTAGCGTATTAATAGCAATGCTCTGAGTAACGCAGGCTTCCACCCCCAGAGTAATATCGCGGAAGATTTCTCCTGTGCTGTGCAGCCATGAACAAGCCCCGCTGCGCACCTGTCGGGAGCTGTCGGCCACTGCAATCCTATTTCCTCACATACAACACGCGCCTTTCCCCAAGAATCACCTGCTGGAAACTGGTGTAATTCTATGGAAAAAATACGGTAAAAGCAGTTTCTGCCACTTCTGGGGCAAAAGGGAAAGTAAAATCTGCCCACAATCCATAGGAAGCAAGGCAAGGAGTAGGCTCAGCCTCTAGCTGCTGCTACTCAGTTACTTACTGCAAGGAAAGCTCATTTTTTCCTTTGTTCTGCCTTTCAACACACAAAGTGTGCATTTTACTCCAGGGCACATTGTACGTGCAAACATACAGCACTTTCCTGAGAGGGAAACCGAGGCATGGAGAGGTTTGCCGAGCAGGATCAGAGTTCAGGATTTTTCTGGTTCCCTCAGGCTGTCTCTCTCTTTTTTTAATATATAATACATTTTGTGCTCCAGGCCAAATCAGCCAAATCATATTGATTGAGCAGAACTCAATCATTCCAAAAACCAAATCAGCTGAGCAGACCGAATGCAATCGTTCTCTAAACACCATGCAGGGCGCTACAGCTGGCGAGCATCCTTCATCCCCGACTCACCCTGGGACTTCAGATACTCCCAAATTCACACATAGGCAGGCATCCCTATGTGTAGGCTCTCTGCCCCCCAGGCCAGTTAAAGGCCAGCCCTGTTTTAAAGCTGTGCGAGGGCAGTCCGCGTGGGTGCCCAGGACGGAGCCCCTCTTTCCGTCCCGGTGAGTGGAGCAAGGCTGGGGCAGCAGTGGGTAAGGGAGCAGCTCCGGTGCTGGAAGGAGCTGGGCTAAATGCCTCTTTTTCTTTTCATCTTCCTCCCCCTTGCCCCAACCTGGTCATCAGGCTGTGTCTATAAGTCAATGGAAAAGCTTTGGCCTGCTCCTCTCCCCAGCTGCTGGGCACAATCCAGCTCCCACCCTGCCCTGCCAAAATCCTGCCCCCAAGAGATTTTATCCTGCTCCTGCCTGCCATTGCTGACGTCTAGTTTTATCCCACACTGAGGACAGGCTCATGGGGAAGGGGCATCTTTCCCCCCAAATGCCTTTGAGCCTATTTCCACCCCCACCCAGGCCTGCCTGCAACAAAACGGATTCCTCCCACCCCTGCCAGCATGTCGGCAGGTTCCCCGGGGCCTGGCAAGTCCCTGCTCCCATCACAGGGCTCGCGGATGAGCTCCCGGGCATGACATCTGGGACACGGCAAACAGCATCAGGAACAAGCCATGCTGCCAGCTCGTATTGTCTGAGCTGCAGGGACTGACTCTCGCTCAGCCACCGGGCAAGGAGCAAAGCTGCTTCCTTAGGCAGTGGGGGAGAAGGCATCACGATCTTCTTAGAGGCCTTTTCCAGCTGCCGCCTAGCACATCTGTGCACACCCTGAATGGGTGCAGTCAAAGAGCCTTTGCTATGCCCCAGAAGCCTCGTGGATGTGATCTTTTCCTGGTCAACCTAGTGCAACCTCTATTCTGGACACTTCCCAGCCTACCGGCCCTCGCCGAGACACAGCTGTAGCTGTGTTTTAAATGATAATAACAATTATAACAGGTGCCACCCAAGCCACTAGGCTGCTTAACAACCGAGCAACACAACCACGGGGCCCCGGCACATCACAATAACTAGTCTAAGGGGGACGTGGCTATTCTACTACCTACCACCAAGCTCCTTCCCCCTCCTTTAGTCTGGGAAGGACTTCCGTGAAACCCCATGAACATGCACAGAAAATTGAGCCCCCTTTCAGTAGGACGCTCCTGTCTGGATTCAGATTTTCCCTTACTTCACAGATTCAGGGCTGGCATACGGCATCCGATTGAAGTATTGACACAATCCACCTAGCAAGGCCCTGGGTGGGATCAGAGCAATAGAGGCCACGTGGCAAGACCACTTGGCACGATGATCCTTTTTGCAGCGGGCGGCTGATTTCAATTAGTGACATATGTGAATACATCGCGAGGACGGATGTTGCATCTCGAGACCCACCTATACAAAGGGTGTCTCTATCCTAGACATGCCATGGTTGAAATTGCCCAGTGGCAGCTTTTTTCTTTGGCAAATGCAGTCCCCTTGAAACCAAAAAGCTTCACAGAAAGCTGCAGATTTTAATGATAGGGAACCAGCTCAAGCACAGCATCCCAGTAAGGTCAAAATGGCCTTTCTGGCACAAAATGTTACTAGTTTTGAAATGACTTTGCATGTCTTTTCTCTTGCTTGATGTAACTGATAAAAAAGGTAAAAATGGGATTTGCTGTGGAAACCTTTTTGCGTGACCCAAAATGTTTTTGTTTTTGTTTTTAATTTGTTCCATAGGGTTTTTTTAAATTATTTTAATTTTGTTTTGGAACGGAAAGTGCAGAATTTCCCATGAAACAGAAAATTTGCCTCCCACTCAGCTCTAAACATATCCCCACAAAGTCTCCAGATGGGTTTAACTTGCAGAGAAGTAGCCTCACACTGACCTTCAGTAAGTTTGCTCCAACGAAATCTCCTTGCTCTGAGTATGAAAGGTTTCTTTAAGACACACCATCTTGCAAAGCAGGTCAGAAGTAGCTGGCAGAGGTTGGCTGGGCTTTCCCAAGAGCAGCTCTGCCTGACTGTCCTCTTTCAAAGGAGGTGAGTATCTCATTTGGCCTAGAAGAATCCCATTAGTCTGGAGGAATTTCTCACGGTGCACATAAATGTTTGACAGCGTTTCAGATGTTGAACGCTCTAGGCTTTTTCCTGGAGGATAAAGCCTCATTATCTTAGCCTGTGCACAGGTCCTCCTTGGCATGGCCAACGACACACGCTCTTTAGTCTCTCTTCTATCTCCAGCTTCATTTAAAAAAATGCTGTTAAATAATTTTCATAGATTCATAGATTGTTAGGAACTGGAAGGGACCTCGCAGGTCATCGGGCCTAGCCCGCCGCACCAGGCAGGAAGACAACTGGGGTCAACTGACCCAAGGGAGGTGACTGTCCAGCCCCCTCTTGAAAACCTCCAGGATAGGTGACTGCACCACCTCTGGAGGGAGCTTATTCCACATAATATTCCACATTTTCATAGATTTTAATGCCAGGAAGAAGCACTGTGATGACCAAGTCTGCTGATTGCTGTGTATTTGTTTAGCGGGCGTATTTGTAGCCTGGAACAAGCTAATGAATAGAAAATGAATAGAAAATGATCTAATTAATAGAAAATGATCTGGATTTCATGTTAAGAAAGACGACGGATTTAGGATTTGCACATTCCCCTAGGGTGCCAGGAACCCAAATTTGCAACTTTGGTGCCAAGGGCACAGCATCATAGAGCAGTAGGGTTTGAAGGAACCCCAAGAATTCATCTAGTCCCAGCCCCCAGCTTAATGCAGCATCATTGGTGCCTAAACTATCCCACTCACATGAAAAGAGAAAGTAAAACTAAGTAGTCCAGCAAAATGCAAGGAGCTTGGTTGTTACTTAGCCCCTAAGGATCCCAACTGAGACCAGAACCTCCTTGTCCTAGGGGCTGTACAAACATGATGAAAGTCCTTTCCAGCCTGAGCATGAACAAACCCCATACAATTCCCCCCCCCAACCCATTAGCTCTTCAATGCAACTAAACTGCAGCCTGCAGAGCTGCGTGGACCCGACCGCAGAGCTCCCCGGAGCACTCTCCCTTTGCGCTAAAGAGGGATAACCACTGAGCGATGAGGACAAATGCCCGTTAAGTGCTAAGACCCGCGTGCTCACTTCCATGAGCTGGTGCCCGGGTCTGCCAAGCTGCCAGCTGCCTGGAAAGCAAACATGACATGAGACAGCACAGGGCAAGCACGCAGCTTTGCTTTGTTTGCTTGCTGCCTTGCTTGCATCTCCCTCAAGTCACTCGAAGCTAATGACTTGCTTAGAAATGGTTTTCTTTTGACGTGAAATGCACCTGCCGGCTGAAAGGAGGCTGGAAGATTATTTTGATCCGATCAATTGGTGGGAAATTTAGGTCAGCCTGCCATCACGTGAATAAGAAAAACAGTGATAAAAACTCCCTCGGAACAACACTTGTGCTTTGAAAATAATAATAACCCCCCCCAGGCTGCAGAACAATTGCCCTTGCAACCACCTAAGTGTGCAGTCTAATCGCCCAGCCTCTGCAGAAGGTTTGTTGGTAGTTTGAAGGGTTACATGTGCTGCAAAGGAAATAATGTTTTTCAACCCCTTAATTCTCGGTTATTTAGAAAGAAGCAAGAAGCAGAGGGGATTTCTACTGTGAGCAGCTGGCAGGGGCTGCCCAAAGCAAGGGAGTGGCACTGGGTTGACAGGACCAGCACCCCAGTAGTGGCCCATCCTTGCTTTGGCGTCCGTCTCCTTGCCCTCGCTGTGATATCACTGCCTTCGGGAGGGGATGGTATTGCTTTGCTTCATGGCTGCTCACAGGCCCAGGAGGGCTGCAAAGGCAAGTTGAGAGTGGGCTGGTACAGCTGTCATTAGAGAGAGGGAAAGCAGCACGACCTTGAGCTGGCTGCATAATTTGAGGGTCGAAGAGACCATTCCTAGCCTCTTGTCACTGTGGGTTGGTTCCTTCCCCCGTCGATGCTCAGCCCTTGCCTGTATTAGACAGGATATCAAAACAGGACAAAGTTTGGCCCAAGCCTATAGTTGGTCCATCAAGCAAGTGTGGATACATCACTCCCGTTTCTGTATCTAAAGAGCGCCCAAGGGCATGGCTGGGTCTAGCATCACATCTGGATGGACACGCCTTGGACTCCCCAACCTGGACAACACCTGGCTGGGGGAATCTGGCATCAGATCGGAAACGGCACCTCTGATGCTGTGTGAAGACCCCATTAATCATGCTGTGAACTGCACCTCAAACACACAACGTCCCTTTTGGGCTTCACAATGTATTTCTATGAGCCGTCAGCTTAGTGAACAGGAGATGATTTAATGAAGGCATCAAACGAGGCCAACCACCCTCTCTCTGTCACAATCCAGGCTAGGCAAAGAGAAGGTCTTCCTCGCAGGGTGAGCTGGCCCTTGGTGATTCATTAGGCTCCTGGTGCATCCATCTTAGTGAGGCGACGAGGAGCAATGTGAGGTCGTGTTAAAGGCACATTCACTCTTATTGCTGCCAACCTGGCTTACTTAAGGTTGTGCAACATCGCCAAGGGAGAAGGCACTTCCTCCCTCTTCCCACCCTCAGGGAACATCCTCTCCCCAGAGGGATGACGGTGAAGGTCTCTGACAAGCCCACGATTAAAAGGAGACTTTTCCCTCTCCTGCAGTGAGAGCAGCTGGGCTGCCTTCCTCCCCTACGAGCAGACTGGAGTCTCACTGACTTTCAGGCCAACCCAACTTTAGCCTCAAGGTGTTGGAAACATGTGATCAGATCCTGACCACTTTATTTTTCCCATTTGCAACAACTCTAAAGAGCTAGAAGAGCAAATCACGTCTCAGCTTGGAGTCGACTGCACCATGGGGAGTGCAAGATGTGGGGCCAGATGGAGGAAGGTCCACAATCCTAGTGACTCTTCCAGGAGAAGACTCTGGTCCGTTCTGGAGACGGCCAGTCAACAGGTATCACCATCAGGATCTCTTGTGTTTATATTGCACTTTACAGTGGAGAGCCTCAAAGTGTTCACAAAGGCTGGTGGGTATCATTATACCACTGAGGACGGAGGAAACTGAATCAAAGAGAAAGGCGGGCGGGGGATAGTCCCAGGGCTGACTTACCAAAATCACAGCAGAGTCAGGAGAAGGACCCAGGACTCTGAACTCCTCTCACCCAGCCCACAAGATCACAGCCATCCTGGTCAAGCCAGAGTTTGGATCAGAAATGCAACATGGATCACTTTTACAGGCAGGTTGGGGGTTTCAAAGGAACCCAAGGGACTAGTTACACCGCTGCCCTAGAAATTGAGAGAGGTGGTTGGTATCTAATGCCCACAGATGCTTTTGCAAACCCTAATATGATGTTTAGCAAAGTCAGGGAGAGGGGGAATTGCATGTAAGTGCTTAGTAAGGAACATGATTCCTGAGCTAGCATTTCCTGCAGCGTGTTTATAGAGTACATGCAGCTCGGGCAGCATTTGAGTCTCTGCGCAGAAGGCAGGCAGCACATAATCAATAGGCTGTATATTGCCAAGCTCAGCACTTCATTTTCCATAGCTGCCTGACTGGCACCTTGCCCCTGCAATGCTCTTGCTCATAGATCACGGGGAGCACACGGTGCTGTCATACGTTTAATTGGTTCTGCCCTAGCACAGAGACGACTGTTGGAAGGTGGCAGGCATCTGCAAGGAGCATTATTTATCCCATCTGAAAAGCACGCAGTGCTAAATGGGGATTCTGCTCATATGAAGTTGATCTTTAAGGGAGAGAAGCTGGTAGGGAGAACGGGCTGGAATCAGCCGACCTTTCCCCTTAGCAATTAATGCTCCACCTGCTGTGCGTGCACAAAGAGAGCTGTACTAAAGCGCTCCAAAATAAGCCCTGCGTTCTCGGAGGCTGCGGCTGCTGCTGTCTGTCACCTCCGAGGTTAGATCCTCGATGAGTCACCACATCGGTTACCCACTGGGGAAATAAAGAGGAGACTTCAAGGCAACCTCCAAGGATGTGTCAGCAGAGCGACTGATAGAGCGGCTGGAGGCTGTGGGCCAAATGCAGCCCTGGCTCAGGATATTGATGCCATTGGGGTTGACTCTAGAGGAAACTACGATTCCCATTAGCGGAAGTCTGTTTGAGCTCTGCGGGGCACTGCACTGTTCTGGGACTGTCCTGCTCTGAGCTAGATGAACTGCCTAGACGTGGAGCGCACTGAAAAGCACATTGGACCAAATGTTGGACCTTATGGCCGAGTCTTCTCCTCCTCCCCCAATTCTTGATGAGGTCTGTTAAATTGGGGTCCAGAGCCAGGCCATTTCCATCCAAGATCGGCGCCCAAATCTGTCTCAAGTTAAAAATTAAAGGCCTAGTCCAAAGCCTGTGGAGGTCAATGGATGCCATCGGGCATTGAATCCTTGGTGCAGCCATTTGCATTTCAACTCAGCTGCAGATCTGTGAAAGCCCCGGTTATGGTTACATGCCTGTATTGCCATGCAGTGCGGCTTCCTTTATTATATAATCAGGATCCTGGATCAGGCAGGGAGACTGTAATTGTTCATCTGTATTAGCAAAATCCCATTACCCTTCCAGACTCCATCACTAAAGAAGGTGAAGCAAGGCCATTCTTGTTTTAGTCCCTGCCAAGGGGGTAAAGGATGAATTGTCTCTAGACCTACCAAAGAAAATACCTCTTCCAGCATTTGGCTGCTTTCCTCTGTTGGAACAATAGCAATGGCATGCTTCAGCACCAAATCCCATGTACGAGTTGAACTACCCTGCTGCATGCACGAGGGATGCTGTGGGAGACCCAGCCTCCTTGCACAGACAAGGGGAAAGCTTTTTACTCTCTGATATCAACGGTCCAAATACTTTGGACTATTCTGGCAATGCTAGCAATTGAAATGAATGGGATTAATCAGACCCTGGAAAGAGAGGAGAGTGCAAACCATGGCATCCGTGGAATTTAGGCATGTTAAGTGCACAAGCACAGATCCTGAAAGGTGTTCACAGGGCCTGTCTCCTACATTTGGGTGCCTAAATCCCATTGATTTTTGTGGGGTTAAGCACTGAAATACCTCTGAGGATCTGGATTCCAGTTCCAGTCTTTCCTGAATTGAGGCCTGAAGATACTACAGTGATTAGCAGTGAGTAGGTAGGATGGTTGGCTTGATGGACTCTTTAAACAAGTCTCCTAATCCCAATCAGCTACATTTCTAGCAGACTTCCCTGATATTATTCATTTTGCCAAGCTCTCCGCTAACGACAGTGGTGTCGCATGCAGTTTCACAGCATGTCCAGAAAAGAGTGACACTAGATGGCCCCGATGGATATAAGCCGCACACCCGCATGGTCCAGTGAAGTTGAATGGTAAGCAACACATCAAAGCTGGCCGCTCTGCCAGGGACAAGCGGCCGTGTCTGTGGAGTTCATGCTACCCTCATTTAGTGCCCTTCCATGTGAGCGGTGTCCTTGCTCATTGGCCTAACCGGGGAAGAAATGCCCATCTCTCTGTCAGATGCCTGAGAGTGCCTTAGACCAAAGTAACTCGGCTCCGGAGCTGTCAGCTTAGCTGGCACCAGGATATTTTCACCTGCTGAAGCGAGGCACATCTCTGACTTGCTGGAAATTCACCCAGGGCAGCGTGTGGGAGAGTCCCAGCTTCAAAGTCAGCCTTGTATCTTTGTTCCCTTGAGGATGCACTAGCTCTCGCTCTCTCCACATTTCCAGGCGGCCTCTGCATGCTCCTGTAATTGCAGCAATAACACCTGCTCTGTGCCCCTCTTTGCAGTGTGCAAAAAGAGTGTAAAAGGAGGGAGAGGTGTGTGGTTGGGCAGAGACGCAGGTTTGCACAGCCGGCAGGCTCCCCGAGGAAAAAGCCTATGTGATGGCCACAGCCGGCCATGCCCACACACGTTGCCCAGCAGTTGTGTCTGTGCCATGCCCTGGATCTGGGTTCCAAGGAGCAGATCCTCCCAGCTATAACCCCTGCAGGGTTTCTCCACCAAAGCCCTTGCAGCCTGGCTTTTCACAGGGAATGGGAGTTTGGCTCATCGGCAATTGATTTGGGAGATGCTGGCACTGCAGCTGGAAGGGGCATTCAGGGTTGGAGGAGCTGCTACAGAAAAAAGTGCAGGGTGGCTTTCAGAAGAGAAGCAAAACCTTCCCCAGGGAATTAGTTCAAGGGGAGTTTGCCACTCTTCTTCCACACCGGGGACCTGCAAGCAGGCTGGCGGGTGCCCAACGGATCAGGTATCCCAGCACCCCCAGAGCTTTATTGCTTATAACACAACGGAAACATCTACATCACCAGGACAGAGCCAGAGAGATCATGCTGCTTTCTCCAGGGTTTGCAGACTCAATGATGCAGTTGAACAGAACCAGGGGATCTGGAGGGTGCCGCTGTTTGAATCATGGGGTTTTCATTGGTGAAACATCCAAGAAAAAATTTCATTTGAGGCTGGTTGACCCAAAATGAAAATGTCTTTTTCTTTTTTAAACTCCAGAGGAAAAAAAAAAAAGGGGGGGGGGGGGGGAATCATTCTGAGTCAACCCAAACATTAAAAAAAGAGAAAAATAAGTCAGACCAATTCTGAAAAAAAAGCAATGCTTTGGAAGGAAAAGGTGAAATGTTTTCTTTAGTGCGATGTACGGAAGAAACACACTTAGAAGGCTCCCAATTTCATTTTCTCTCCCTCCCCTCCCCTGATTTTGACCCAAACTTGAGAGTAATTTTGGTTGCAACAAGAATTCATTTTTTGGCAACTTTACTCTAGGCTGGAAAAATGTGTCCCTGGTCTATCAGAGGCCTCAGCAGGCCACTGAGCCATCCCTGCAGCTCAGAGACTTAGCCTTCAGGATATTGGACAGTTCACTATCACTATCCCTCCCTCCCTCCCCCTTTCACCAGCACTGCCTTTTAGTCCATTCTCTGCCCGTGGGCTGGCTCGGTGTCTCTCAGTATATCCCCTTCACTCTCTTGTTCTCTGGATCAAATGGAGATTTGGTGTGAGCTCTGGCAGGGTAGGTGACTCCCATCCGCTCCAGCATGTAGTCACCGCCCTTCACATACTCCAGGGAGACCTGCAAAGGAAACCAGGCAACAGCATCGATAAAAGACCCTATTCATGTTTCTCTCCCTCCTAGCTTAAGTGCAGCTGGGTCTTACAGTCATGCCAGAGGATGCTGCTGTGCCAGCTTAGAGCCTCGCTACTGAACACTGCGGGCATGGCTCAAGGGGCTGGGATATGCCACCTTTCTCCCATGGGGTTGGTGGCTCACCTCCAGCCTAGGACGATGCTATCCGAAAGCCTTTGCTCTCTCTCAGCTGGTTGGCGCTTGTGTGTGATGAGTTGCTCAGTCTGGGACCCCCGACTGATGCCTGCTTTCCAGCTTGGAGGTCAGACCACGAGCCCTGTTGAATGGCCTCTCCCAGGGCTGAGCAGATGGCCCTGCCCGTGCCATCCCAAGAAGACTACAGGCAGGATTTCTTTTAGTGGAGCCTGGTGCTCCTCTCCCAAAGGAATTTAGAAAGGGAAGGAATACCGATTTTAAAAGCACCGGCTAGAAAAATTGGGTGGGGGTGGAAAACAAACCCAACCTAGTGATTTCTTGTACAGCATCTACAGCAAACTGAATTTAAAGCCAGGCAACAGCGAGAGAGTCAAAGCGAGGTCAGCCCTTGAGCAGCGGGTGGCTGCCGACAGCATGCTGGGAATAACCTGCCGTGCACAAACCAGGTGGCAGAACGTGGTCTGCCCCGTGGCTGGACCGCCCCGAACACGAGACCTAGGCCACCCGCCCAGCCCGGCCCCAGCTGATGTGACAAGAGAGTTTTGCACGCTCTGTCTTTTGTTTCAGCTTGGGAGCAGTATTTGGCCAATTTGAAAACCCTGTGCTGACCAGCCAGAAGACTCAGGCCTCCTGCGGTAGAAACGGTTTTGATCTGGTGGTATTTTAGCCCTGCCAGCCACGACACCCACAGCACAGTTAACAATATGGACCATGCTGCAGAGAAATGGCTGTCTGTGGGGGTGGGCGCAGAGACAGCCCCACGGCCTGGTAGGCATCAATAATTCAGGAGCAGCTGGAATTTTATCTTCAGGGATTTCTCTCTCTCTCTCTCCTCTGGTTTGCTTTTCCCCTACTCATCTCCCTCCCCACTCATCTCCTCTGGTGCTGCAGCCCATAACACCAGTATGGGCAGGGTGTGCTGGCACCCGCAATTCATCTGGGACATGGACTGAGAGATGCTTGGGG
>NW_005842399.1:67478-72800 GCF_000455745.1 Alligator sinensis | reverse complement strand
AGCGTGCCCATGGGTGGAAGGACGGTGCATTGTGTACATCACTGTCTGCACATTGGGGCTAGCTCCTGGCTTTGCCACAGACACATTGGGTGGTTATGAGTGGGTCACCCCTTTCTATCCCTCTTTTCCCTACCCATAAAGCAGAGAAAACATCACTTCCCTGCCTTGCAGGGAACTATTAACCATGTATTCTTATGAGATCAGATGGAATAACATCTGCTCAACTTTTCTGCCCTGTGCTCCATGCTGTTACAAGCTAAGTGATGTTCTCTTGTGGCTCAAAGGGAATGGCTTGTGCATATGATATGGGTTTGATGTTCCCTTAGGTGCATCGTGGTGGCCACGACATGGTTTGAAGGGGATTCAGACCGATTCAGGTGCACACAGGGCAAATCACAGGCATGCAGGACCTGCTGATGCAGCCTCACAATGGGAAGAGTGATGGGGGGCAATTAATTGCTTCACTACGTCTGCAGGATCTATCGTCTCTAACAAGCTCAGCTCTGCTGGGGGCGGTAGGAGGATGGAGGATAACAGAGTCACAAATTTGCGGGCAGCAGTGACAAAGAAGAGTGAGATTTCTACTTCCAGACAGATTGGGGCTGAAGAGGTCCAAGGTCTGAGAAGGGTGTCAGCTGCTGCTGCTAGACAGTACTTCTTCCAGCAGTGACATGGGCTATTTTCTGCCCCTTCGCATGCCGGTGTCTGAGCTGGGGTGCAGGAGGGTGAGGAAGGGGGAGCGTGCTATGATGCCTGCAGCAGCAAGAGACTTGGACCCAGCGCAGAACGTGGAGTCCTCCCCAAGGCAGGGCACAGAGGTACCGTGCCATGAAACGAATCCCAGCAAGCACCCTCACATTAGGGCTCCCACTGCCTAATTCTGGCAGCCTCTCTGAGGTGCCTTCCATCAGCCTGTCAAGCCGCACAGACCGCGCTTGCAAAGCTCCCTTCTTCTTCCTGCCGTGGCAATTACCATGCAAATCAGGCGGGAGTTATCACACTGAGCAGAGAGATTAAGGCTGCGCATTAACATCTGCTTAATGAACTATGCCTTTCCACGGGAGGCATCGGAGCCGGCGCGGCTGACGGAAGGCAGCGCTCCCCGCACAATGGCAGCTGACAAGGTCGGGGGCCTCGTGGAAGGAGACCACCCGTATGCCGAGCCTTTCTGATTGCCAGCCCCAATCACTTTAATTTGGGGTTAATGCCGCCTGAGAAGGCCTTCGAGGACTCGGGAGGGAGACGTTTTATTGAAAGCAACGTACGCGCTGCCGCCAAATCACAGAGTCCTTTATGGTGGGTGTTTGAATGGAGAGAGAAGAGCAATCACACGGCCTGGTGGGTGCCTGCTGGAAACGCTGGCTTGCTCGCTTCTCTGCCTCTGTAGGAACAGGGGGGTGCAGTCCCTATATGCACCCCTGCAGCCTCACTAGCTTGAGCACCTCTGCCCCACACGAGTTAGTGGGGCTACGAGCATGACTTGACAAGGCAAGGGGAAGCCGAATGGAAGAAGTTGGGGGGGAAGCACAGGTGAACTGTAGTCCGGGGTGGAAGCAAGTGCCAGGACTTAGCCTGAGTTGGGTCTGAGCCAGGCTTCGGGAGACCAGGCGGTGTTGGCGGCACGCTGTGCACTCCCCTTCCACTCTCACCCCCTGCCTGGAGGGGACTGGGGATGGGGAGGAAGCAACCTTTGCCCATGGCAGCTCTCAGGAAAGCCTGCGTGGCTTCCAGCCCTAACAGCGAGGCAGCGGCATCCCTTCAAAGAGGAACAAGCAGCTCCTGAGACTCTATCTTGCCTCCAACCTGATGATTAACTCACGCCCACTGCAGAGTCTGAGCTGCAGCTTATTGATTTGGGCCTCTGAAAAGGGATATTTTCTTTCCAAAGCCCTTTTTGCTGCTGTTACAGTTGCAGGATCAGGCCCACGCTGCCTGCAGGGGAGGGGCAGAGGGGGAATCTCCACCTGTGCGGCGGCACCAGATGGAGCGAGGAGATTTGTGCACATTCTCCGGAGCCTATTTCCCTGCTTGCTCTGTGCACACCTGCAGCTGCTGCCGGGCAGGGGCAGGGGAGGGGGTGATAGGCACATCCACAATGCAGCATGAGATTCCCGGTTGAGCATCACAACCGTGTGTCAAGACGGCATCACGTGGCAGGAAGGTGATACTGTGCGATGGGGCCGGGGAGCGAGGAGGAGGAGATCCCGTGATGACGATGATGGTGATTGCTTTCAGTACCGCGAGCTGCAAGGAGGGATGGCTCGGGGGTTAGAAGACAAGCCTGGGACTCGGGATGCCTCTTTTGCCACAGACCCCGCTGTTTGACCTTGGGCAAGTTTCCTCTCCATGTCTTAGGGTCCCATCTGCAAAGGGGTAATTCTGACACTCTCCTAGCACTTACTCACTAACAGCATTCAGGGCTATCGCGTGCTCTCAGGCTGTGGTAATGGAGACCGTGCCTTCACAATCAATCGTGTCAAAGAAACCAACAACGGACCAGGTTTTGGCCTCGCCTGTACAGCAGTCCTGCCCTTGATGTGCCGTTGCAACTTGTGCTCCGAGCTGGCAGCTGAGTCAAGTGAAACGGGGACCAGATTCGGGTGGGTGTTTCTTAGAACCATTTCCATTTCCGTACAGAGCCCTCCTTGAAAAGTGCCCACCTGGGGCTTCGTCTGACTTCGTTAAGCACAACTCCAGCTAATTGCTTTGCATAGCATTTCTCCCACGCTGAGCTCAGCTCTGTCCCCTCATGCCCGGCTGTGCTGCCTGATGTGGCACTCTTCCCGTTCCCCTCTTGTCCTCCCCTCCGCCCCGCACGCCGTGATCTCGCAGTCTGGTTGGACGCTACTATGGCAGACTCCAGCGGAAGAGAGAAAAAGCTACCGAACTCCTCGTCTGGCAGCGTTTCTCATCTCTCACTGATTCATTGCCTCTTCTCCCTCTCCTTGTCGCATACCGTCCCGCCAGTGTCAAGTGAAAAGCACCTGGGTGGGAAGAAGGACCTGCCAACACAGACACTAGCGATGTGAAGTCCCTCAGCAAACCTCTCCCATGAAGACCCTCTCGGCTACTCCACGTTGCACATTGCATTCATCCTAGACCTGTGCCCCACGCCCTTTAAAATCTGACTCCTCCTTGCATTGAACAACACTTGAGTTCTTCTGTCAAGGAAACTGTCTTTTCATAGCACGTAAAGCATCCAGACGGCAGATGAAGGTTGCACACATCTAATATGTAGTAGGACCAAGTTCCTCGGGAATGTTTCCCCCTTCTACCTCCTTGGTTGGTTGCAACCTAGCAAAAAAAATATCAACGTCTCATCAGGAACCTCCATTCCTCTCTCATTAATAGGGAAGCCGATGATTGCAAAGGACAGAGCGCACAGGAAGAAGAGAGCTGGGATTGACCCTGGAGATATGATCCCACAGTCTTTGCTCACATCGCTGCGTTGCATTTACATCTCAGAGACACTCACCCCCTCTCTCACACAGCCCGGGGGGGATCTTCCGTCAGGCATGATGCAACCATCAGAAATTTCTTCCCCGAGCCCTTTTGATGTCTGGGCTCCATCTGCTCCCGGGTGCCTATCACATTCGGAGATGCCAGGAGGAAGCAAGTGTGGATGGGGATGGAAAGCTCTCCGCAGCTCAGGATGGGAGCTGTTTCACTTCAGGAGGCTGCTCCCTTCTAGCCTCGACACAGGAGTAGGCAGGGGAAAGATACTGGCTTGGGGCTATGAACTGGACCATAAAATCCCTTGGCTAAGAAGCCTGGCCTTGTTACTGTCCTAGACTTCATCAAGGCAGTCAGGTGAATTCAAGCCAGCCACAAATTTAAGGCCTGGTTTTTTTTGCATGCTATAGGTCTGAGGCTGAAATTGTCCCTGAGGTCTTATCTGCAGTCCTCTGACCACGATGTTCCCTCATGTAGGTTTAATTATCTCTGTGTCTATAGCACATGGGTTAATTAGGGCATCTGTTTTATTACCTAAAGGCCCCTTGCAGTTAATTAAAGGTCTGCTGTGTCCCTAGCAGGCAGAAGCCCCTCAAGAAGGGTTAAGACAGGGTTGCAATTAATGTTCTGGCTTGCACCTGTGACTACGTCTGGCGGCAGAACGGCGCAAAGGAACAGCTTGAGAGCCAAGCGTGTTGGCTGAGTGGGAGGCTCGGCCCTTGGAGCCTCTTGGCTCTGTTTAATCCAGTTAGGGACTGCTGGGGGAGGAGAGATATCTTTCTCAGCTGATAACAGTCAGAGTAACTTGGGTTTGCAGGCAAGCCCTGCCGTGACACTGTGCTTGGAAAGCCCAGGGGACTCACCGGCCCTCCGTCCAGGTTCCGGATGTAGCCATAGGCAATGGTTTTGTTGATGGCAAATCCAAAGTCCGCCCTCCGGATGTGGCCAACGACTTGGCCATTCCTCCAGATGGCCTCCAATCCAAACAGAGGCACCTTCCTGTGGGGCCCAAAGCACAGCAGACTTTCAGCAGGGAAGTGGCCTCTGGGCTATGGAAAAAGGGGTGCTACGAGCCCTTCTATTCCAACCCCGGCTTATGCACGTGGCTCAGCCAATGCTTATCAGTCCCAGTTTGCAAAATTTTGGATGAGACCAGATAATCCCACCCGTCCTAAATCTCCTAGTGAACTCAGCCAGGCAGAACACCCCAGCCCCAAACCCGAGACCTGGGGAGGTTGCACTCACTCTTCAACGGTGAAGCAGACCAAGCGTCGGGAGACTCCCGTTGCTTTCTGTGCCTCCAGAGCTTCCCGTCCAAGGAAGCGGATCCCAGACTTGAGTTTACAAGTGAAAGCCAGGCCTGCTTCCAGGGGGGTGTCATCAGGACGCAGATCCGCATGCCAGTGTCGATACCCTGCAGAGAATAAGGAGGGGTTTAGACGATCTCCCAGGCTGTTCCCTGGGAACTCCTGAAACCTGCGGATGGACCAGTTGGAAGTACGTGGGGTCACTACCACACTTATCCCCTCTGAAAAGCTTTTTCCTCTCCTCCCTTGCAGCTTTCTGGAATACCCAACATCCACCACCTCTGGAGCAACTTCTCTCCATCACCACAAAGCCCTAGTAGAGCTGGGTGAAGCTGGGCCATGAAGTTCTTCCTCCCCAAAGGACTCTCCTTTGTTAAGAATGATGTTTTTTCTAAAAAAAACCCCTGAAAAATGTCAGAAGTCTGATGACTGCCCATTTCCTGAAGCCCCCTCATGTTTAGGTCACTTCTGAAGAGTCAGAGGAGGAGACCGGCAGTTTGCAGGCCAGGTCTTGGAGCTGCTGCTCTGAACTCTCCTAGCAAAGCTGGGCTGCAATCCTCCC
>NW_005842399.1:40196-67447 GCF_000455745.1 Alligator sinensis | reverse complement strand
CCTACCCAAGCAAAAAGCAGATGGTCTTGTGGCCCATTGCGCCCTCAGCCTGGGGCAGGAAGCACCAAATCCACAGTCAAAACTAAAATGATGGAGAGGGACAAGGGCAAGGGAGGTGTCCACCCCTTTATCAACCCTTTGACTGAGTCTAAAAAGTTCAGCCAGCACTCTGGCTGCCCTCGGCTTCAGCTTTCAAAGGCAGGTAGAGATATTTTTCCACCGAAAGAACCGGCCACATGGGAAGACTCGGGGGAACAAAGCAGAAGCATGTTTCTTTGCCAGCATCCTTGGCTTGCCTCACATGCACCGTGCCCATGGGGGAAAAGCAGAGAGAGATGCGCAATTCAGACGTTCTCTTGAGAGACCTTTCTCAATGCTGAGGGAGTCGATGGCTCTGTATCCTGCATTAGCAATGCCGTGCTGGGCACCCGCCTTCATCACCGCCTGGTACACTCTCACGCAGTCTCCCTTGGGCACGTGCAGCTCCCAGCCCATCTCGCCCACGAACGACAGCCTCATGGCTCGAACCTGCGGAGACCAAGAGACCAAAATCACTCGGCTTGTTGTATCTGTTCAGGAAAGGACATCGGAGCGGGGCACGGGGTGGTGGAGGGGGCCGGGGACCTGGACTCTGTTTGCAGCTCTGCTGCTCTCAGGCTGTGCAGCTTCACTGCTCCATGCCTCAGTCTCCTGTAAAAATGCTCTCCTTTCCAAAGTGCTTTGAAATGACAGAAAAAGAAATCATGTCTAATAAATACATACAACCATGCTTTCTTTTTTGGTGCAAATTTCTTTGGACAGCATTTTCTGGGATGGCGTCATATGTCTAGTCCATATTCCTGTTATTCTGCCTAGCTCTTTATAGCTTGGGATATTTGTGTGAAAGCTGTATCTCTGTTATACAGCTGTAGTTCATCTGCTCCTGGCACTTACTGCACTTGTGCTCTCCAGATGCTGCCAGCAATACACAGGCCTCATACCCATGAAGGCAGGCTGGCTAACGTACTTCTGCGGCACAGGTGTCAGTGCTGCTAATGCCGACTTCATGGCCACCCATAGCCTTCACCAGCTCCCAAAGTCAATCAAAATCCTCCTTTTGACTTCAGTGGGTGGTGAGTCATGACTCTCTCCCCCTTCTTCCCAATTCATGCCTCCCCTTTCAGTCTCCAGAGAGGCTGTGAACCAGCCAGCCCTGATTTCTCCTCCACATCTTTTTGTTCAGTGAGATGCACCCAGCCGTGAGGGTCTGACCCACCGAAGTTTTGCTATACTCGGGATCGTGGCTCAAGCTGCCCGGGCACTGAAGCAGAGCTCAGCTGGCAAGGGAGGCGCTGAGCACCCTGCTCAGGCCTCTGCTCGCAGGCTGGTGGTGGATAATGCACTGAGGTTGCTTTGCACCTCTGTGATCCACCTGGCTAACCTAACAGAAATGCAAACATGTCACTCTGTTCTAGGGACCTCCACAAGCTTACGGCTCTTGACAAGGATGGAGAAGGATAAGGAAAACGCTGTGATGGCAGGAACATGGAAATACAGAAGAGAACGAGCTGTCTGGCTAGTTAGCGGACTCACTAGATGGGCTCTGCTCATGGGACCCTGAAGATGAGGTTGACTTCAAGGGCCCATGTGCATCAGAGTGAGGTGGAGCCTGATGCCGTGTCCTCTAATAGCACCTTCTAGCTCCAGGTGTTTTACAGCACCACTAGGAAGTGGAGGTGGGCTATCCCCACTGAGCAGACGGCATGGCTGAGGGGTCAGGGGACTTCTGCAAGGTCACACACCAGAGCATGAGCCTCCTGGGTGCTCCCCCGTCATCTTGCCTGCTATCTTGTCCTAGCGCTTCCAGCAACTGTAGAAGGATCTGGGGGGTTGTAGCCGACCACGTGCTCTTGTTGCAAAAAAAGCCAACAGCATCCTGAGCTGTATCGGTAGAAGTGCCACTTAGAGATCAAGGGAAGTGATTCTTCCACTCTATGCTGCACTGGGGAGGCCTCACCTGGACACAGGTTTGGGCTCCACACTTCAAGAAGGATTTGGACAGGTGGGAAAGCATCCAGTGCAGAGCAACAAAAATGATCAGGTATGTATGACTGATGAGGAATGGCTGAAGGAAGCAGGGGTATTTAGCCTGAAGAAAAGATGACTGAGCAAAGTTTGGTAACAGCTAGGGCTGTGCGAGGCTTCGGACAGAGCTTCGGATCTGGAGAAGCTTCGGATGCTTCAGGGTCCGAAGCAGCACATCCAGGTTGAAGCGCTGCCTCGTTAGGCTTCCCGAAGCGGTTCGGAGCCGCCTCGGAGATCCGGCCAGAGGGTATAATGGGGAAACAATAAAATATCTATAACGTTGTTGTTTGTCAGGCCACGAAGCCTGCCAGCTGTCGAGGAGATTGGTGCAGGGGGGCTCTGGGGCCCTGCACCCCTAGCTGCTGACGGACAAAACTCATGTCGTGGGTGCTTGTGGGACTGACTGCGTCTGTCTTGGGGCATGGGAGACCCTACTGCAGGCCTGGCTGCTAAGCTGCTGTGTTACCAGTTACCAATCAAGCATGATTTACTCAGGGACCAGCTCAATACACAGGATCTAGCTAATGTAGCCAGTTAATTGCCATCAATTAGCACCTGCAAAACCAGGCCAAGGAGAGGAAAGAATCAATACAGAGAATCAACTCCCCCAAGACAGACACAGGCAGTGCCACAAGCTCCCGTGACATGAGTTTTGTCTGTCAGCAGCTAGGGGTGCAGGGCCCCAGGACCCCCCTGCACCAATCTCCTCCTCAGCAGGGGCCACCATCCCTGCAGCTGTCACCCCGCTGCGCCTTAACACACGCAGTGTCATCCATGGCACCAGTTTTGCTTGTCTGCAGCTTGAGGTGCAATTCCTGGTTCCCCCTTTGTCCCCTATGGCTGGATCTCTGAGGAGGCGCCGAAGCTTCGGAGCCGCTTCGGCCGGATCGAGGTGGAAACCCATTCCGGTGATCCAGATCAGATCGATGCCAACTTGCACAGGCCTAGTGACAGCCTTTAAATACCTGAAGGCGGATTATGGAGAGGCTGGAGATGGGTTTTTCTCCGTCACCATAGAGGAACAGGGCTAGGAGCAATGGCCTCAAGCTTCAGCAGGGCAAATTTAGGTTGGAAATTAAGAGGAAATTTCTGACGATGAGGGTGGTCAAGCACTGGAACAGGCTGCCTAGAAAACTGTGTAACGTCCATCCTTGGAAGTTTACAAGAGCAGGTTGGGGGCTGGGATGGTTCAGTCAGGGATGGTCCTGCCTTGGGTAGGGGGCTGGCCTAGATGACCTTGTGAGGTCCCTTCCAGTCATACTATCCTATGGCTCAGGATTGGCCAAGACCCTGTTTTTAACCCCTTTTGAAAGCCAAGTACAATAGGCCCCTGGGAGGCTGACTTCTCTTGCATCTGGTAGGTGTGAGGCACTAACAGCCCTCCAAAGCTACAGCATGAGGGGGTCAAGAAGCACAGTTTGCTCACAAGCAGCTTCTCTCCCTTTCTGCTGGAGCTGACCCCTGGGCTCCAGACCAGAGTGCATACTGCAAACCTGCCCAAAACCTCCTTAATCAAACACAGAGAGTCCATCCACTGGAGAGGAAGATGCAGCTTGGTGCAGAGGCATCATGGTGGGGGCTGGAGGGGGTGGTGGTGGTGCAAGGAGTGTGGCAGGACCAGATACTAGCAGGAACTTCAAGGTTGGGTTGGGAAATGTAGCATTTGCCCAAAAAGAATGATCCACATTAACCAGTTGGAAAGCAAAGCCAATGCCTGTTATGTTCCTGCAGCTGTTTCCTCTACTGGTTTTTAGGAGCGCGAGACAGAAGACACACAAAGCTAGAGTCAATAGAGATGCACAGTCCCCACCCGGCCCCCCGAGTGCAAACTGCCCCAAACACTAGACCCAGTTATGGTGCAGATCATGAAAACAAGAGGTTGGGGAAGTACGAGGATGCTGATAACAGAGAGATGCTGTTGAAAACAGAAGTCAGCTGGGGGGAGAAGCCAATCCCACCCACCTTTCCATTTCATCTGGATATGTCACTCTTTACTTCCTGTCCTAAAGCGCCGTGCAACAAAACTGCTTGTACTTCTGCCCCAGAGAAAGCTGAACTTCAATGGAAAGAAAGGAACAGAGAGACCTATATTTGCCTGATCCTGAAAGATGCCTTGCAGCCATCCTGAAATTATTGGGAGATGCTGTCATTTGCTCCCAGGAGAAGCTCCGGATCTGGCCTGACCCAGCCCAAAGTGCAAAGAGAGCACAAGCCCTAAGGCATCCCAAGGCCCTTGAAGCAGAGCTTACTGATATGGGGAAAAGGTATAGGCACATACAGAAATGAACTGAAGCTCATAAGCCAAGGCTCCAGGGTGCAGCAGAAAGGAAATAAGGGAGGACGGGCAAGCCCGTGGCCGGGGGAGCAGGGTGAGAGCTTGAGAAACCCAGAATCAAGGCCCTGTTCTGTCCCAGCCTTCCTGCGTGACCCTGGGCAAGGATCCTTTGGTCAAATCCTCTTTGGCAGTTAGGAGTCGAAGGGATGTAGGCTCCTAAGTGTCTCATTTGCTTCTGAAAGTTATGCTTAGGCTCCTAAATCCATTAGGTGCCTTTGAAAAGGTTCAACTCAAGCTCTCTGCTCCTGATCTGAGAAATAAGAATAGCAGCAGGGCTGGGAGGGGAAATACATAAAGGATGATGAAGTCCTCGTGTGCTAGGCTAAGGAAGGGCCAGGTCACACCAGGGAGAGGGAGGTGGTGGCTGCGTTGGATTCTGAAAGCTTTTGAAACTGCCTGAATCGGCTCCACCTTCTCATTTGCCCAGCTTGAAACAGAAACCCTGCTCTCAACCTCTTCCTGCAGGCCTCACTGGAGATAAAGGAGAGGAGTTTGTCATCCTTCTGCTGAGCTTAAGTACCCATCTTTCAAGGAGGAAAGCCTAGTCGTGCGTTATGCCAAAACATCTCTTATATCCTAGCAGGAAACAATTATAGCGGTCCAGTAACTTCTGATGTGTGCTCTGCTTCACACTTGTATTCTTACCCTGAGACATTTATCTGCCTGGCGTTCGGTCAACAGAACTTGTATTAATAAAGAATGAAAAGGATGAAGCTCAGCAGGGGACCCCATGTCATTAGAGAAGTGCCTTCCTGGAACGACACTGGGACAGCCTATAATTTCCTAGCCAGTCAGCGCCGCCCAGACAGGCACCAAGAGTCGAGCACGGTTTGAGGATGAAGCTTGGTGATTAAGATGTTGGGTGTGCTCAGAAGAAGGTAGGATTCTGTCATATTGAATGAAATAGTTTGAATGTTTGTAAAGGTTGCCCATTAGCCAGTTTCAGGAAGAAGATAGGATTTATCTCCTTATCTAGTTCATTGTTTTGGGGCTACGTGCAAGATGTCCTGACTTCACTTAAAGCCTTAATTTAAATTGTATCTTTAGAAGTCTTTTACAAAGAAAGCAAATATCCTGAGTTCCGAGACATCAAAGCCTAGGGCCTTTTAACCAGACCGGTAAAAAAAAAGGTATTTACAGTGATATGGAAGAAGTCTCCCCAAGAGTAATTTAAAATGCTCAACAAAGGTAATTTCTGTTGAGTAAGATCCGAGCCCAAATTTGGGAGTAGTGACAAATTGAGTAGGAGGAGCCCACTGATGGCAGCTCACTCAATAAAAAACTGTAACCTACTGTCCCAATTTGGAGGTGACTTCACTTGCAGAACAACGAAGGAAGAATCGCAAGTGTAGCCCGGACCAGATTGATCACCTGACCCACCCTCTCCGTGAACACGAATCTCTTAGTTCATGCTGAAGCCGCGGAGCGCCCGAAAGGGACTGAAGGAAGGGGACTTAGTCCTATCACTGCTGAGCCCAGCTCATTGAATCGTATTGCTGAGGCCAGCCTATTGAATTGTATTGCTGAGGCGAGCCCATTGAACCGTACTACTGAGGCCAACCCATTAAATTGTACTACTGAGGAATGAAACCATATTTTGGTATTTGGCTTCTCAGAATTCTAGGATTGTACGTATATTATGAAAAATAACAGTATTGATTCAAATTTAACTTTTAGTTGTAATTGTAGTTGTTTTTGTAACACTAATTCTTATAGCACTGTTTGGGAAGGAAGTGCATTCGGAGCATTGTTTCTGATATATGTAATTATTGTGTTTTTAATGTTTGTGGTGTTTCTTAAAGCTAAGCAGTGTTATATGCGTAGCAAAGAGTTTTAAAATAAAATTGTGTTGTATGAATTAAGTGTGTAATCATCGTGAAATCGTGCAATCAGCTAACTACTCCCCCAGCCAGTGCATCAAAACGAATCAGTAAATTGTGTGGGATTTTCTCTATTCCATAACCCACTAGAGACAGATTCCTGATGATATCACAGACTCACATCTGTCACACGTGCTTTACTCCCTCAAATGTCAACTGAGGATAGCAATTCTGCCCTGACATGCCGCGTCTCGTATTAATTGTATATACAGCCCCTAGCACAAAGGGGCCCAAATCCTGGTTAAGTCCCTACCTGACACTGAGATATAAAGTTCCTACAAGTTCTTGGTGGTGTTCATATATTCCTAGGGGTCACTGGTTTTACATCCCATATAGTGTGTCCCTTGACCCACTCTCAGGCTGTCTGCCGGGGATGCTTTCAGGTGGCTATGTTGCTTTATGGCTGGGACATGGCATGCGTGAAGCAGCAGTGAGGAGGTGGGGTGTGCTCCATAGCAAGGATCCCAGAAGCAGCGCAGATGCCTGCTGTCAATGTGCAAGGGGCAGCCTGGTCCCTTCCATGATTGGTCAGTCTGTGCTCCTTTGCTGCCTGCTTTCACGAGTGCTAACATTGCCCACACAACGCCTTTACAGCCACAGCTTTCGAAACTTTGCATCGTTCGCAGCCTCAAGACCCACCAAACCTCTGGGATACAATTACGTGCTTACAATTAGCGACACAATGGGGCATCTTAGTAATACATGCAGCATGACAAGCTTTTGCAACGGCTCGCAGGAAAGAAGCTGTCACTGGCACTCATCCGAGCCAGCTCCGGAGATGATAATTTAACATGACGCACTGCGGTAATCTAGATTAGGCCGATGAAATATTCATGGATCATAACCGAGAGCAATTATTTAAACTCGGCGAGTGTTGGTTACCGTCGTCCCCTGAATGACGTGCCTGTCTCCAAAGTCTCCAGGCTCCTGGACAGACTGTAATGGACCTGATGACTTGAAACACTAAATGAAAACCCCAAAGATTCCTCTTGAGCTCCCTAGCACTAAACATCGACCTGCCAAAGGTCTCCCGTTCCCACCAGACAAACACCTCGGACAAAGGCAGGCCTTCCACCAAAAAGGTCAGCCATCGTTACACCGGATCCGCAGCCAAAGGGAATGTCCGAACCTGGCCCCCTGGGTTATGACCGGTCTGCCCACAGCTTCAGGCATTTAAACCTCTGTGCTGTTTTGGATTCAAGCTTTTTTATGAAGACGGCTAAATGAACCCCATTGTCCTTGACACCCTTTAACGAGCAAACTTTGGACATTGCTACTTTGTTCTTGTAGCTCTAAAATGCCAAAAGCAAAGCAGCAGTCTCTGCCCTTTCCACAGTGTTGTGCATCCTGCTTTTCCCTGGCTTGGACAAAATTAGCACAAAATTAAGTGCTGTCTGAAGGAGCCTTTTCTCATGTAAATGTGTTCAGCCGTCGTGTCAGTTTACCTGCTGCATCATCACCCAGAAGGAGCTGAAATACCAGCTTTTCCTCCCCAGGTCCCAAGCCAGACCCAGGTGAAGTCTCCTCTGTCTGGAGGGAGTAGAGAAGAGGGGTTGGTCATTCATGGAGCTCCTCAATGGATCTCCAGCAGAATCTCAGTGCTTGTTTCCTCCATTCAAGGGAGCTTCAGAGAGAGGCTCTGGAATGAGAACATCTTTGGGAAATGTTGCAAACCTCATTTACTTTAAAGAGGAGAATAAATGAATCTCCCTGTGGCAGGGGTGAACGCGGTGCCTTGTATTTTGCAGTGCTCTGTTTTTGCAGCGAGTTAACTATTCCTTTGGAAGCATCGCCTGGAGCACAAGCCGGGGTTTTCAGGATTGTCAGAAGCATTTGCGTGAACAAAACCCATTTCTGAACCAGTTGCAATTAAGTCAAGACAGAAAAGTGATGTATTTTCCCTAATATCCTAAATGTCCAGTCTGCCCCATGTGCATTCCACCAAGATCAACGGCAGAGACCAACTTTCGGTGCACCAAGATGAATGGTGGAGACTAACTTCCAGTGCACCAAGATCAACGATGGAGACCAACTTTCAGTGCACCAAGATCAACGGCGGAAACCAACTTCTAGTGCACCAAGATCAATGGTGGAGACCAACTTCCGATGTACCAAGATCAATGGCGGAGACCAACTTTATTTTTCTTGTACGAGACTAATTCACAGTTTCATGCAGGATCATGGACCATGGCTGTGAGATGACCACAAACATTATTCCAGCCAGGAAGAGACTGCTGGACAAACACAATTAGCCTGAGATGTCTGGGGAGTCTCCCAACTTTTGTCTGTCTTGTCTGTGCGGATTATAGTCTCTTTAGGGGCAGGGGCTGGCTATGCATTTCTGCAGCTCTTACTACAACAGGATCTCAGCAGGGGCCCTTGTACGTGGCTGGATGTAGTACAGTAAAAGTATACGGTAATGAATTAGTAGTCAGAACAAGCAAGATGAAGCAAGAAAGGAGAGGGAGCGTTAGGTGTCATGTGAAGTTTAGCCATGAGCATCTCACTCACCATGATCTGAGCAAGCATGAACTGAGCAAAGGGCTCCTGAAAGGTATTTAAGGGGAGAAAACTAGTCAAATTCTGCTGGCCAAAGCCTTGGGACAGCCCCACCTACTTCCTTGGAGTGATAACCGAGAAGGGGATTTTACCCATGCTCCTATTAAAAGAACAGACTCTGCTGTTCATCTAAATGCTGTGTTTGCTCCTCTCATTTCTCATTCCCTGTGGCCATCTCGGGGACTTAAGTCAAGGACAACACATAGGAGTAGCCAAATGCTTATTGCCAAATTAACACAGAACCCAGCTGATTAAAAACTGGGATGAGTCGGTGCATCCATGACAGTGTTTGCATGGGTGGGATACTGGGGTGGTAAAACAAAGCACATGGGTTGGCCCAGCGAAGCCCTGCCAAGGGGAGGGAGTGTGCCCTGCATCTCTTATAGGGCACCAGGGCTCTTCTGTTTGAGATCTGCTAGTGCTAGTGAGGGGTTCCCCTCTAGCAAGTCAATTGGTTTCCTAGTTGCTAAGAAAATTGACTGCGGCTGCCACTTGCCCTTCCCTTGTGTTCAAATGTTATTGTGTGTAGTTCCTAATAGAAAGCAGTTCTTATTTCACCTCTAGACCCTTAGCAGTTATTACTCCCAAAACCTCAGCCACCCTGGAGTTTTAACCCCATCATGTCTAGGCTGATGCAAGCCATGCTACCTCTCACCTAATGGGAACAACCAGATTCCTTTACTAAGCCCGTCAGCCGTCTCCCTAGCTCACATCCCCGATGATGAGGGGATGAGGGCTGTCTCCTGCCCCCTCTGCAGAGGTGACCACCAGCTTCTGCTGATTGCTATTAAGGACACACACGGTGGAGCCTATTAATAAGCCTCATCCTATTCCAGGGATTGCAGAGGTGTTCATCAGCTGCTGCAGTCAGCTAAGCAGCCAAGGTTAATGGCTTTTGCTCGTTATTGGATGTCATTAGCAATCACCGGCTGCATGAGCAGAAATCGGACTGGAGTCAGTGGGTCTCGCATGCTCCCATGGTGCAAGACAAGTCAGGGCGAGGCGAAGTCCGAGCCGGGAGATTTGGAAACGTCCCTCCCATGCATTTCACGCTGACTGCGACAAACCTGAATCAGACAGGATTTGCTAAGAAACATGGGTCGGGGAATTCAGAGGTATCTCGTGCTGCTGCCCAAGCCACATACTGCAGTCCTGCCGAGAGAAACACCTTTGTTTTGGGTGCTTACCTGGCCCCAGCACAATTCAGACTAATAATGATCAGCCTGCCTCCTTCCGCTTCTCGCTGGCAAGCTGCTGACACACGAACACTGAGACTTTTGTCTGCACCACAACAAACAATAATCACCAGGTTGCATTCAAAGAGAACGGCACCTTTGTTCCTCGTGTCTTGTTCTCACCTTGCTCTAAAGGCATTTCTAAAACAGAAGCCATCCCAGGGGAGCTAAAGGCAGGGTTGGAGGTGTTTTAACCTGAGCAACAATAGACCTGGGAGGGAGAAGTGGGGGAAGCAACACAAAAGGTATCGTGAATGTATTTTGAGCTTCCTGACAATAGAGTTGTACTTTGGAGCTTGCTTCCTGTAACCATTGCCACAGGGGTGCAATGAAGCATGGAGGATGGAAATCTGCTTGGGAGGTGTATGAGCACTCGGGATATGCTCTCCATACAAAGGTGCCACCTCATTAGGGGAACAGCACGAAAGCAAGTCAGCTACTGTATTAATCACGGCAGGGGATGCTTCCTGGATTGACAGTCAACTCCATGGCTCATTTGTCCTGCCTGTGGCTGTGCAGAAAAGGGCTTTGGAGCTATTATATACCTTACATACAAGAGGAGGTGCCTCCTGAGAGAGGCTTCGCTTTGTCCTTATATCACTTGGCAAAATGACTGCTTGGGGGGCCGTCAGAGCCGCAGCGTGAGAGATGAATCAGGTGTCTCTGCCATACAACCGCACATCCAGTCAAAGGTAGGAGCTGCTAATATACCAACGTGCCAGACTACCGCATATGCGTTTGCATCTAGTACAGTGTATATTAGAGAAAGTCCAAAAGGGCAGGTTTGAATTCAGCAGCACAAACAATACTGTCAGCGACTCCATGAAACCCTGGCCCAGAGTTTGTGAGATTGGCTCTTCTTGCTGGGTCTCCTGCACCGCAGGCCAAATTTCTCTCAGGAGCAGACGTTCCCAGGAGATTTCAAACGGAATCACAAGACAGTACCACGAACAGCAATCCAAACCTATGGGATGTGCACAAGTCAAAGTCCAAACCCCGCGCTGAAATTTGGGGCATTGCTATTGTGGACACAGCATACCATGCTGTATATACGTTTGCACACAAGCTCTCAGCTCAATCAACTCTCTAGAAGGTCGTTAACTCGGCTGGACTTCTCCCTGCTCGCGCTGATTTTGTTTGATGAGTGAATTCAATCCACAACCACCATAACAATTAGTTCTCCAAGATGCCGGGTCCAATTGACTGAGTCAATGGAGCGATCTCAGGGATGGGTTTAGCGCAGTCTCTGCGGTACCTTTTTTCCATGCTAAATTCTGCATGTAATGGATTTCTCCTTTGCTTGTCGGCTTTGCCATTTAATAACGACCCGTGATTAAGTCCTATCAAATTCACCTTAAGCAGCAGAACGGTCATCCCGGTCTATCACTGCGCGACAGCTAAAGCCTGTGGCAAGGAGACCCAACCGTCTCAATGGGGAGAGAATTTACCTAATCACATCGCCGCTGCCCTAAAGCATAAAGCTGTATCATGTCCCCACAGGAAGTGCTAATCAAAGAACAGCGTCTTGTGGCACTAGTTGTCTGGACCAATGCAGTGGGAGGAGATGGCATTTATCACACCAATTGCCACCTGCCTGGCAAAGGCTTTGTCACAGGGCTCGGTGATAAGCAGGGCTTCCACAGGCAGCAGCTGGTTTTTTCCTTCTGCAGCAAAGCACTTATCACTAGGTCACTCAGACACTAAAGAGCCACATCCACCAATCCCTGATATCCACGGGAGCCTGGACTGAGCACACACTGCAGGATTTGGTCCTATACACACTGAAGGCTCGAAGGACCAGGTGCAGAGAAGCCCCACGCACATTTTGCGGCAGAGAGAAGTCTCCGGGTCTGTCCTCTTCCCTTTTCCCATCGTGCCGCTAGATCACTCAGCTGCTCGGTTACGCCCCAAGTCAAGAGGATCTTTGTGTTCAAAAAAAGCAGCTGGGCTTTCCCTGCAAGGCTACGGCACGATTCGGAGCGACACGTGTGCTTGGAAAACACAACGGCTCTTTGATGCTGTAAAAGCACCAGAACCTCTCACGCACCTGCTCGCACTATGGTCTGCACAACTGGAGGGTAGGTGCTTGCACATCTGAGTCTCTTGGATTGTACATCGGCTGCTTGCTCTTGCTCAATGGCTGGATCGCAGCGAGTGCAGGCAAGCCCAAAGGGTGCAAGCACAGGACCGGCAGGCATTGCTTTCTGCTCCCAGAGAGGAGAGGAGAGGCAGCGGTACACAGCAGAGGGTGCTGCGGCCAGGACAGTGCTTTCCTTGGAACGGCCTCCTCCAAGTGTGGAGCTGCTGCTGAAGGAAAGGGAATGAGCTGAATAGCTGCATCGGCCTGGAGCAGGGTCTGACCTGCTGAGCTCGAGCTCAGATGCCAACCAGAGGGGTTTGGATCAAGCAGGCTCAGAGGGCTTCGGGCTAGCCTGCCTCCACTTCCATTCAAGCCCCTTGTGGCAAGATGGCTTTGGACTTAAATCAGAGCAGCCGAAAGCCAGCTATTTTGAAAATCCCAGCCTTAGCCTCTAGGAAAGACCTTGCATCCAACAGCCTCCTGGGATAGGCCTCCCAAGAGGGGAGGTATCTGGCTTAAAGAGATGCTGCATGTGATAATCCTTCTCTCTATTCCAGCACTGCCACGGGGTACCAGACATGCAGTTTGTGCCACTCCAAGCAGACACCTGACCATCATAGTCCTGTGACCGCAGCAACGCCACTTGCCTCCATCCAGCGGAGGCTACTTTTGTTCCTTAAAGGCTCTGGTCCTTCACGAGCTGTTCGATCAGGTCACCTCCCTGTCTCCCATCCCCATCCCATGCAAGGACACGTCCCCCCTGCTGAGACAGAAGGAGCTGAGCTAAGCTTTTCCCTGCCCGGAGAATGACCTTCCCCACACTGCAGCAGCTCAGGAGCATGGCCGTCCCTTGCACTAACACACAATACCTTTGACTTTGTGGATATCATGGGAGCTCCTTTCGTGCACTGTCATCCGTTTCCTGGCTCCCAAATTGCAGCGGCCCCCATACCCCTGAGTTCTCATGTGTCACAATGGAAAAAGGATGAAGTCCCCTCTGAAGCTAACCAAGGAAACAGGAGTGCGTTTGCCTGAAACGCGTATTGAATCTCCCAAGCTAGGACCCAAGTGCAGCTGCTGGAAATTCACAGGCTCGCAAACCAACAGATGGAGCAGACTGGAATAAAGTATCACTGTATATCGAATGAGGGGAACTGGAAACCTTCCCTTTTGGAACTAATGGCTGCCTCGCCCGTCTCCAGAAGCTGCTCCCTCATGGCTATGGGGAGACCATGAAATGGGCAGTGACCTTAACTAAGCTTTCAGCAGAAAGCAAATATTAGTTTCTACTCTGTAGTACAGCTCTAGACTCGCCCTACAAGGCTGAGACCATCTCTTCCCTCCTATTTCGAGACAACTAAGAAACCAGTGAGGGCCTCCCTCCAGTAAGGCAGCTGGCTCCAATGCGACCAATGCAAGCACCGCACAGATGTGCAAACTGAGGCTGGCATCAGTGAGATGCGATGCTGTAAAATCTGGCTCTGGGTTGGTCCCCCATCTACGATAGGGGTGTGCACTCATGGACCTACGCTGGGATTGTGATAAGAGTAGGCATTTCCTTAACATGGGCAGGTTCTGCAAACCCCACCGCTGCCCCCATCCCTGTTTGCAAAGCAGGTATAGATCTAGAGGACTCGCAATTAATCTCTCAGGTCTAGAGGACTCATAGCTAATGCCCCAGGCACCTCTCCAGCTCCTTGTTTTCCTATTGCAGTGGTGGTGGTTACAAGATTAACCACAGCACTTTCCTCCCATGCAGCCCAAGCTCGGTCATGTGCTGCCTAAAGAGCCAGGTTAAATATTTAAAACCATCTCACTGAAACCTAAGACCTCTCCAGGGAGCAATTTCCCAAGTAAAAGTGACGTCAGGGTAGACCATTGCCTGCTAACTTGCTAGACCTTCCCGCTGCTGCATCTGGAGAGGTTCTGAGTTCCCTGACAGCTATCACGGCCCTGCCTTGCAAGGTGCAGAGGGCATTTAGTTCAAACCCAGGACACCAGCCCTATTCCCAGCACTTCCCAGGTGACCTCCGAATTCCTGGGACTCACTGTCACTTGGGATTTCACGTTGTGTCCCATTTCAACTGAACCTGCTGATTGTTCAGTGCTTGTAGCAGGGTCTCTTCTCGCCAGCTGCTGCTCTGAGCAAATTGCCCTCCTCATCTCACATTATACTCTCTGCTATTTTAGCTGGTGCGATGCCCAGAGGTTGTTAGGGACAAGCATTAAGACAGTCGAGTGATCCGTTTTAGTCAGAGATGGGATAGAAACAAAAGCCCACATTCAAATGCCCATGAACTAGGGGGCAGGGAGGAGCATGTGTTAATTCAAGCTTAAACGGGACCCTGATCCGACTTTTGCATCGGGTCTCTAGTGCTATAAGGGATCAGGAAAGCATCAACACTTGCAAACACTGGGGTACTTCCAAAATCTGGAACATACACATTGGGCTCCCATTTGATTTTGCTACGTACATCTTCAGGCAGAGATTATTGCACATGGTATTTTGTAAGGACAACACATGGACCGTGTATGTGTCCCACTGAAGTCAGCGGGTGTTTTTGCCTGGGTAAGGAGTGCATTATTGTGGCAACGTAGCAGGAGTTATTAGACAAGTGAGTCAGGCAAATGTGGGCCCAGGTGGTGCTCCTGATTCTGGCCAGGACCACGAACTTCACTATATTCTTGCTCCAAAATGTAGGGATTGTGTAGACTGGTTGCACATCCAGGAAGGAATAAGACAACACAGAGGGATCATCCCACCACGAGGAGCATTAAATCACTTGCCATTTCAGAGCTGCCTGTGGATGTCTCTGCAAACAACTGTCCTCTTGCTGCATACTGGACCGCTGAGGTCACGACTGACCCTTCAAAGGCTTGCTCTATTCCTTCTCACTTTTTAAATCTCCTCAGACTGAGTGAGGGATGTGTTTTATCCCCCTCAGCCCCAACCCTGTCCACATCTGCTTGGGGAGGATCCAGTTTGTTTTGTGCAAGCACTTGGTCGAAGCAGCAAACCTCCGTTCTGAAGCAGTAGCTGTTCCCAAACTTTGCCCAGTGCTTTTGCAGAAGGCAGGAAACTTCACTTAGGACCCACAAGCTAAATCACCAAGATGGATCCTGCCTCCCATTTTGTTCCTAGGCACTGCTCTCACAGCACACAGTGGTGCAGAGGAGAGCCCCATCGGACCTGGGGTAGTGAGTCTGCAAGGGACGAGTGAAGATAGGAGGTCAATAGGGTAGGATGGTTCTGTGGGTTTTGGGTTGCTTGGCCTAGATAAGATGAAGGCAGGGTAGATATGCACTTTTATAGACTAACCAAAATTAGAGAGAGGGAGATCTTATCTAGTCTGTAAGGGTGGATGGATAGATAGATCGATCGCAAGCTTTCATGAACCGAAGTTCACTTCAACAGGTGCCAAGTTGAGATGGACTACTTTAAACTGGAGCAACCAAGGACTGCTCTGATTTATGCTACGAGCTATGCCAGTCCCTAGAGCAATGTAAAAGTGGTATAAAGTGGTATCCTTAACCTTCTTGTGCCCCTCTGGGCTTAGCTGTGCTGCTTTCATTGCTGCCCCTCCAGAAGCAAAGGGACTGAACGGGAGGGTGCCCTGGCCAGGGAAGCCTGGGGAACATGGGAGAGACATGAGGCTGCTAGTGGCCGTGAGGGTGGGTCCCTTACATTTCCTGTAACAGGCACGCCTGGCTGGCCCTGCTTGATGCCACCCATAAGGATGGGATCCTGAAAACTCATGGAGCTCCAGCATTGTGAACCCTGTTCCTGACCTTCTCGAAGCCGTGTAGACAAAGACAGCAGCCTCAGGCAACGGTTTCCCACCATTGGGAGAGAGTATGTTTGCCCTGAAACAGGTCCATCACACCTGGTTCCCAGGCATCTCACAGGTTGACACTGTTTGATTACACATTCCCCACCGCTAGACATGAAGTGTTGCCCACCGGAAAGGGCAGGACCAGCGGGACCGGCCAGAGCGCAGAGAAGGGAATGGGAAAGGACAGCCCTCATTTTGGAGATCAGTGTCCTGCATGGCCCGCTTGGGAAGCTTGGGCCAACACGTGGACTATCCTGAAATAACTGGGGTCCCCGATAAAGTGCTCTCCCACTCCAGCACCAACGTCTGCTCCTGCTCAGCACAGTCCAGTGCAGAACATGGCTCGGAGCAGTCGCCCCCCACATGCAGATCCTCCCTGCCCTCGAGCCCGGCTGAAAAACTCCACTGGTTGTCAGCAAAAAGCTAAGCGGGCCTCTTGGCTGGCTCAGGAGGTAAGGATTCAATGACAGCTGCAGGATCAATGATGGGGTCTTAATTATATTAACCACCCAGGTCCTGAAAGCTCATTTGTTTTTATCAGCTTTGCACCCATTCACAGGCAGATCTCATCCTTAACTATCCTGTCAACCAAGGTGTGTGATGTGCACTGGCTGCATCTCAATGCAACCTGCCTTAGATGGCTGAAAGCGCTGGGTTTGTTCTTTATCAGTGAAATCCCCTCGGTGCACCACAACGTGCAGTGGATGATAAGGGTGAGGTCTCAGATGCAGCAAAGGCCCCCAAGTTGCAAGGGGAAAGAGAGAAATGAAAGGTCAGGGAGGAACCGTTGGAGGTTTATTTAAGCAGCACTGTACGAGACGCTGGCTGTAGGTGTAAAACCCGGGAGTCCGCGGTGTGCAGGGCATCCCTCGGGTGATGAACTGGATTAATTCCCCACTAGCACCTGGGTTGGAGTTGCTTTAAGTTCTCTCGTTAGGGGATTGCACCGATGCAAGCAGCAGTGATCTAATGATCTCCATGCAGATTTCTCTGATGCAGACAGGTCCTTGAAATCAAAGCTACTCCTGAACTCAAGAAAAGACCGATTTGACTCCAAGGCAGTGACTTGCCCCCAGTGCCGTTGGGCTCAACTGTTTGCCACTCACATTGTCATTATGCTGGGCATTGTGAACAGAGGAAGAGATGGCTCCAGTCCCAAGGAGTTGGCTCTAAGATTGATTAGATGGGATGTGACCATGGGAGCCAGAGGAAGATTTTATTCCATTGACAGTCTTCTCCTGCCCTCATTGCCAAAGCCTCAGTCGCGTGCGACGCGACATGACATGAATGACATCTGCCCCGTGTGGCTCGTTCTTTCTGTCATCTTCTCTCCGGGGGAAAAAAATCTGAGTGCAGTGGAGTGCGCTGCTTTGGGGCTGGTTTTATTTTTATATGCCTGTGTCACTCTGTGTTTTAGATCAGAGAAGGCCAGTCAAAGAAGCGGTCCCTGATGCTTGGAGCAAAAGGTACAGAGGATCGTGAAGGTCTTCAGTTCTGGTGGGATCAGCCCTTGAGAAAGCTCTGTCTTCTGCACAGCCAGGCCTTACCCTTGGGGGAAAATTCCCCCTGTGGCAGAAGAACGGTGCCACCAGCCATAGTCCTCATCACTTGATATATTTTCACAATGGCAGAGGGAAGCAGGAAGAACAACTGGGAGACCCAAGAGGAAGATATGGAAGAGAAGGAGTGACGGGTGGGAAGACAGGCTAGGATCTGATGAGAACCATGGTACAAGGGGGGTTTAAGGAAAGGAGGCAAGTATTCAAACCCTGTCTTCATGCTGGGGGGGACTGGGGTCTTTGTTGCTTCTGCATGCACCTGGATCAGTAGCTCAGGATGAAGTAGTAGCTTACGTGCATGGGGTGCTTTGGAAACACATAAGACAAGGTGTCTCTCCAATGCAGAGGGAATTATTGCAAATAGTTGAAGCTCAGGCACAAGGAAAGGAGACAGCCAGGGAGGAAAACAGATGTGGGGACAGGAGACAGTCGGGATGATGTAGCTGGGGATGGTCCTGCTTTGAGCAGGGGGTTGCACTAGATGTGACCTCCTGAGGTCCCTTCCCACCCTCATTTTCTATGATCAGGCCTGGGCCTATGTGATGCTTGTGATAAAAGCAGTGCCTCCACTGAATAAAAGCAGGATTCAGGGCACCTTGAGTCCTGTTTCATGTAGTGCAGTACGTTATTATTCTCTGAAGTATACGTGGGTCCAGTCACACTCACTGCCACATACCTAGGAGCGGCGGAAGACATTTTTCTTGCTGCAATTGTTTAAGACCAGGCAACGGTGACAAATTTTTCTCGCTCTTCCAAGGGATGCATGCTACGTTTCCTCAGACGCTCGGGGTCTTAGCTCTGGGCATTAGCATTAGGAATTACCATTTGTGCATTTCCAATGTGTAACCAGTATCTTTAAATATAAGGTCTTAGCAAATTCGAGGAAATCTGTGCTTGCACAGAAAGCTTAAGGTTGTCAGGCTTCTCCTGTGATCAAACACATTGGCCCAAGCCCTGGCATTTTAAAACAAGAACATGACATTTTTTAATTTTTTATTTTTTTTTTTGCAGTTAATCCCTCACATTTTTAAGAAGGGGCTCTCTCTCTCTCTCTCTCTCATCACCTCCAGCTTCTAATCTGCAAGAGGGCTCTTTTGTGCCTTTGGCAGAACTGAGAAGTTTAAGTCAACACACCCACAGGAAGACTTAGCACATCAGACAACTTTCAGCTTCCTCCCAGAGATCAGACGAGGCACAGCTACGAAACAGCTGGGCTGGGCTGCAAAACCTGCTGGGCCTAGGGTGCAGATGAGAAGAGAGGTCTCTCATTTTTCTCTTGGAGTTTTTCTTTCCGGCAGAGCCAGCACAAAGGGCGGCGAGGGTTTTCTCGCTGCCCAGCCAGTGGCAGATCACGTTCCACCACAGCAGGCACCAAAACCGGATGCATTTTTGGAGGAAAGGTGCATCGGTAGCTATTGAGCTCAGGAGTGAGGGGCACAGCCTCTGAATCAGAACTTCCTAGACCTTTCCTGGCCTCGTGTGGGTTACGCTTGAGAGCAGGGAGTATCTGAAGTCCTGGACTAAAGAGTCTGGGATGGAGGAGGTTTGCTTGCAGTAAGTGGAGGAATCTGAATCCCAAGACCTCTGGGCCTGCGTGTAGGATGCCTGCCAATGGGTTTGGGAGCATGTGAAATCCCAGGGTGAGAGCCTGGGACGGAGGATGCTCACCAGTTATAGCGCCGTACATGGTGCTTAAAACAATTGAATTCTGCCTGCCCTATCGATATGGGTTTTGGAAGGATTGAATTCTGCTCAGTCGATAGGATTTGGAACTGATTTGACCCGGAGCATGAAATATATTATTAAAAAAAAAAAGACCCTAAGTGCTGGAGACCACAAGAGGCTGAGAAGCAATTCGGTCAAACATAGCTTGGCCTTTTGGGTCAGATCAAGGTTTTTTACTGACTGGTGTTGTGTAGTTAAGGGTAGAGACTTAATACACTGTGGGCAGGCTATACGCTTTATTTTTATGGAGATGCGGGATTTCTCCCTAGGTTGCTCCTTTGGCCTTTTGGCTAAGGGCAATCGAGACTGAACCTCCAGGCTTGGGGTCTGCATGTAGGATGCCTGCCATGGATCTGGGAGTGTCCGAAGCCCCAGGCTGAAGAGTTTGGGAAGGAGGATACTTGCCGGTGGTAGCAATACAGAGGCTGGAAAGATTGAACTGAATTCTCAGTCGATAACATTTGGAACGGATTTGGCCTGAGACACGAAATCAAATGCTGGAGGCTGCAAGTGAGAGAGGAGCAGTGGAAACCCCCCTGGGCAGACCCAGTTCACTCTCCCTTCCAACACCTGCTCTCTGCCGCTGTGTGACCCAGGAGGCTGAGCAAGATGGACTTAGGGTCTGACCCAGTAAATGGCCGTTAATGCTCACCAATCTGACAAAAGAAATGCTAGACATTGTCACCGTCATTAATTCGAGCCCTGTACACCGTCCTGTAAATGTACACTGCACTTACAGACCACGGGAAAAGCACGCTCCCCGCCTGCAGAGTCCAAATCTACCAATCCTACTCACACTGACTACTGCGCTGCTCTTACCTCCCCTTGGAGCAAGATGCTACTCACCCTGCGGCAGGACACCCACATCTGGCCCTTACAATCTAAGGTGGATAAAAAAATTCCCAGTGAGACCATTGAGAAGAGCAAAAGAGAGACTGCTAAGGAGAAAAGGGCTTCAGGGAGGGGGCAGTTTTAAGGATCAGTGAGAGGAGGGCTCCAACCCAGACGCCACTCCAAGCATGGGGACAGCACAGACGGTGGCATGAAGCCACAAGTGAGGCTGAAGCATCGAGCAGCCCAGCTAACACCTGTCCTGCCAGCAGGTGCACGCAGGTGAGGCAGCTCGGTGCCTCCTGTGTTGGAAAAACATCGCGACCGTGCTGTTCTCCACCAGCCTCTCACCCTCACGCACGGTGGCAGGAATCTGTTTTTGCTTTTCATTTCAAAGCCGGTGAGAGCATGAAGCGCAGGGAGCGCAGCTGTGTGCGAGAGTGGCTGAAAGGCACAGCGGCAGCCACACCAAGGGCGTGGGAGGAGAGCCAAGATCTAGTTATATCTATCTACTCATGCAGCTGTCTCTCTCCTGCTCACTCGCACATGCTGAGAGATGCACATCTGCCAGTGCAGACAGACATAGGCAGACCTCCTTGGCTTTCCCCTGGCAAGTTTGGCATTTGAAACATTCAGCAGTTCCTCGCTGAATATGAAATGCATATAATTATATAATATACACACACATACGTGTGTGCTATCTTATTATGCATGGTATATTTAGACATATGAATGAATCACTAGGGATCAGGCTAAGAGGCTCATGGCGTACCTTACTCCATAAGCAACTCTGTCTCATACTCTATAAGCAAGCAACGCTGTTCAGGCCCAGTTGGGTCTTTCTCAAAAGTTTCAGAATCTGAACTTTTTTTGCTTTGGAGGGGGAAAAGGGGAAAGGAAAAAAGATATATGTCCCTTGTTTGTCAGGACATGTGGTTTGCTAGTCATGCTGTCCTGTGCTCCCTGCAAGCCCCGAGAACGTGCCCCTGTGCCCAAGTCCACGTCCAGGTTTGGAGACGAACTGCAAACCTAGGCTCTGAGAGCGATTCTCTCTGCTGGACAGCGTCATCCAGGAGGCCCTGACCGCAGGTGCTGGAAGGGGGAGGATACAGCCCCACGTGCCGGGTCTGGGATGTAGGGTGGGTGCGGGAAAGGACGGTCAAAGAGCAACGTGGACGGCTACTATCTGCAAGAACATTTTAATGCTGCTTCTACACCTGGTCATTTCTGAGGCATCCGCTCGCCACCCTCCTACACACGCTGCAAGCCTGGGAACCAGAGCCAAGCTGCAGAAAGTCACCGAAGCCGGCCTTTGTTCCAGAGCAGATATGCTAGGCTGCCCCAGCCTGGGGGCAAGCGGAGCCATCCCCTCGACTAGGAGCATCCAAACCTCACAAGGGATGGAAAAGGTGGCTGGATCTTGGAGCTTTCAAGGCAAGCTACCTCTCCAAGTGACCTCTCTCTTGGCACAGAGCAAGATGGTGGTAAAGAAGGAAACACAGACCAAAACCCCCCCACCCAGGACTGCAGCACGTGGGGGCTCAGCAGAGCCCCCCTGGATGCAAGTAAGATGAGGCTTTCACGATGCCGGTGGAAAGGACTGCGCTAGCTAAAGCTGATCTTTCTTTTCCAGGGGAAAGACTGGAGCCGGGTCAAGGGGCAGCGGGACTCAAGTGTTCACTTCTAGTCTAGGGAGCTGCTTCTCTTCAAGCAGGGGCACGATCAGTGCTGCATAACCCCCCATACCGAGAAGCAGGGATGAGGCTCGTGCATGGAGTTACGTGCTGAAGGCAATGTCAGGCTTGTCTAAAAACCTGTCAGGAGCCCACATCACCAGGGCTTGCTCTCCGCCGCTGCCTGACAGGTACACTTCAAAAGTGTCGTTCCACTTAATCCCCAGACAGGAGCTGTCTGCAATGGCGCCGTGGAGCTGCCGGTGATCAGCTTTCAACACAGCTGCATCTTCCACGGGGCTCCTTGCATCTTTCCACCCTCCCTTACGTGCCACCGCTCCCATGCAGACGCACGCAGAGCGCAGCCGCGGTTGGAGAGCAGGCTCCATTCAAGGAGCCACCCAAGTCCTGTTCCAGACCTGGCGGGGAAGGCACATTTCTTTCCTGCGAGAAATTCTGACTTTTCAGGCAAAAAATCATCATCCAAAAGCAGGAGGGAGAAAACAAGAATATTTTCAGGGAAATCCCCCCATCTCGTGTGTCGGGAATATTGAAACATGCTGTTTCTGAGACACAATATGTTCCTCAGGGTCCCCAGCAGCTGCTGTCTGAAATGACACCGTTCTCCTTTGTTTTGTGGCTTCCTGGATGCTCCCTGGAGCATCTCCGATGATGCACATCAGCCAGTGGCTGTCAGGCCTCCCAGGTTGCCTGGTGCCAGGACAAGCTGACTTATTGTCAGGTATGAGACCCCAGAACCAGTCTGCTTCATTTCAAAGCCTGCTTGCGGGAGCTATTCTCACACCGTGATGCTGAGAGACCTGCCTATACCAGTCCGAGACTGGTGACCCTGCAAGTCCACCTATCTTCTGACTGGGGCAGAACAGCAATTGCACCAAACAGTATCAACCCGCCTTGGGAGATGCAAGCGATATCAGACTTGTGCATCCCGTCCTTCCCATTCCCATCTTGTCCTCCTCTCCTCCACACCCATCAGAAACCCAGTGCGAGGGACGGATGTGCTGAAGACGGTCCCAGAGCAGCACAGAAACCCAGCGCACATCAGGTAGGTCTGCTCAGGGTCTCACCAGCATCAGCCTTTAGCATCTGGGGCTACAAGGCTCTGCTCCTTGGGGCTTGGGGGGGAGGTGAGGGGGTGAGAGTAGTATGTCTATCCACTTCTGTGCCCCATGCATCAGACCTGGAGACGAGGCAGTGAGGCTACCCTGCAGACACATTCCCCCCACATCGTTTGCTCTCAAAATCCCAGTGTCACGCAACGCTCGAGAGCAGCAGTGGCTACAGCGCTGGGGCTTCACTGCTTCATTTCCAAATCTAACGCAGGCCGGTGGCCACAGTGCTCAAGGACCCACTGAGGCACCACTGTGCTTCCACAGCGATGCACAAGAAAACCTACGAGATGCAAAAAAACTCCCTCCCCCACTGCTGTGAAGTGGTGCCTTAAGGCCCGGCTCCTACCATGCATCCAGCCGCCTTCGCCAGCTTGTGAGAGGAGAAGGGGAAGGCCTCATTGCTCAGATCTGTGTCGAGCAGCTCCTGAAGGACCGTGCGGCTGCAGAAAGAGCAAAGGAGGAAAACAATGCTACAGGTCCAACCGGTTAGTCATTACATCGCTCGCCGACAGCCATCCCAGTCACGCTGGCAGTCCTGCCGCAGGCGTGGGCCGACGTGTAGCCTCCAGGCAGCCTGGGAGGGACACGCTGTGCTGTTCCTCTACCTGGATGTTTCTTACCTCTGTATTTTCCGCTCTATTATTGCTAAGACCCACCCCGCGGCCCCCTTCCATCCCCACCACCCAAATGTAGAGGAGTCTAGAGGAATGAGAGCATTTTCTCCCCTCTGACATTGCACTCCCTGGGTCCTTGTTGGTTGTAGCTCAGGGAGGAAGTGTGGTTTTATTTCTGCATGGCTGTCTGGTGAGGGAACCTGTCTGTGATGTTGGTGATGGAGGGGATAGTCCTATGACCCACATCATCTCCTCAAGTCACCTTGGCCAATAGGCTAAGGCACCTAAATACTTTTCAAGTGGGGGTTTTGTGCCTCAGTTTGCTTGTAGAATGAGGCACTACCCAAAAAAGCTAAATCTTGTGATGTGTGGGGAGTATTCGGACACTGCTGAGACCGGGGCTGGCAGGTACTGAGGTTGATGCAAAAGGCTGTTATCACTGGAGAAGGGGAAGAGGATTCAGGCCTGGGGCAGACGTCTTCCCAACTCTGCACGACACTGGGTAGACACTTCCCCTCTCTTCTTATTCCTTGGCAAAGCAGTTCCAAAAAGTGGGTTGGTGACTTCTAGTCTGGGATCCCTGGGTGTAGGGCTCTGGACAAAGGCATGGCCTTTTTCCAGCCTAATGCAGGATCCCAGTCTGAGGATCCCCTCCAGGCTCCCACACAGCTGTGACTTCGGTGACACCGCCTCCTACCTAATCCCGCTCTGCTTTCAAGGCTGGGGAGACATTAAGAGTGATGGGAGCTGAGACTCCTCCTGACCTGTGGCTTGGACCAGAGCTGCAAAGAAACCTGATGGTTAAACCAAAGTGGCACCCAGTGAGCAGGTCTGGCCACGGCTTTGCGATGACCCTGGCTCAGTGAACTGGCTACTGCCTCCAGCCAGGCCGGCTCCTTCTCACATGCTCTGGGGCTGATGCATTATCAGTAGCCGACGTAGCGTTGCAGGGTGCTATCACATTTAAGTAATCTCTCCATCAATCCTCTCAGCTCTGCGAAGGGCTGCAAGGGAAGAAGAGGACTTCCTCCCAGCCCCTACCTCTCCTGAGCTGAGACAGTCCTCTCTGCTCCCACTTCAAAGAGGCAGGAGCAGGCAGGGAGGGAGACGGGAGCTGGGCAGCACTAGCTAGAGTCAAGAAATGTACTCCTCAGCTGTGTCTTCTTCACCTGCCTCTTGATGGGGATTAACCCACCCTGTGAATTAATTCATTAAGTGAGTCTGACTGGTTGCACAGCCTCTTAGTGGCAAGCGCTGTCAGGCTGGGGAAGAGCATCCCCAAGGCAAACAGAGACTTTAGGAGCAAGCCAGGCAATGCATGGGAAGGAAACAGTCTTGTCATGGTGGCTGGGTGATTAAGTCAGTGTTTCTCAACCTTTTAAGTAGCAAGTACCCCCTAACTTCTGAAAATTTGAATAAGTACCCCGCCACTCAATTTTCCAGGGGATTATATATTTACAGACTAATGTGTGCCATATGTTGGAAGAAGGGCTGTGTATATAAGGCTGTGATATGACAGATGTCTGATCTGGGGTGAGCTGGGTTGCCACCTTTTACATCAGGGGTGCACAACTCAAGTATGTACCTGGGCTAGAGGTGATGTTGGCCAAAGCTAGGAGGGCTGAACCCAGCGCCACGCAAAGCACGGCACACCAAATTATTACTGGGGAATTACATTTTTTAAATTGCACCACATTTTTTGCCGTAGTTTTGAGATGAAAAGAGGGCAAGAGAGAGTGTTGGGGCACCCATGTACCCCCTGCCTGTGTCTCGCGTACCCCCAGGGGTACACGTACCACAGGTTGAGAAACTATGGTTTAGGTGATCTAGGGGAAATACGTATCAGAAGGGACCACTTATGGTCACCTCCTCTGCTCTCCATCGTAACGCAGGCCAAAGGATGACATGCCCTAATCCCTGCAGCCGCTCTCGTTTCCTTCCTCAAACCTGCTCAGAGCAGGCACTGAACACTGAAGCTTCATCCCACCCCGAAGGCTGGAAAGTTCAGCAGCTGAACTCGATTCAACCCAAGGGGAACAGAGAGTTCATTTCCATTGGAAACATGCAACCCACTCTCCTCTGAACCAAGGCAGGAGGTCTCCACCCACAGCACAAGCCTGCAAAGACTTGCCCTGGAGTAAAGGGCTAATGGTGAGCTCGTGGCAATGACAGCGGCTATTTCAATGGCTTCAATAAAACCAATGAAAACACTCCCAGGAGATGGAAGTACTGTATGGACTGGATCCAGAGTCCTTGCTTTCAAGGTATGGCATAGGGATCTGCACCTCTTGGATACTGTATTCTCTAATTCCTGATGAAGGGAGTAGGAGAAGGAAGGGTCCTGACTCCTCTTCCCAGCACAGCCCCCATTGCACCGCTCAGCTCAGTGGAGAGGGCTAAGCTGGCTCCCAGAATCACAGAGACTTTCCCCTCCATCTCCTCTAAATCAGCCTTTGTCAGCGGGTGGATAAATGCCAGCCCCTTTCCGGCCTTGAATTGGTCCTAACGAATGCTGGCTTGTCACATATGACAGATACAAACATAAAGGCTGCTGTGACACCGCAGAGAAGAACTGCGAGTCTCCGGCACATTAGAGCCCTGCCAATGCTTTTCAGGACCTGCAGGCTGTCTCCAGCTCCTGTCGAGTCTCCGTGCTGAGCTATTCAGACTGAAACTTGCCTTCCCGGCTCTATAAATAGTGCGTTTGCTCTCGGGCCCAAAGCTCTGTGTGGGATGGGGGCGAAAAAACGAATAAAGGCACCTCGCGGCCACATTCGGATCCCAGCGACCACAGGGCAAGGCAGAGGGAAGTCAGTGGAGTTCCTCCCAGTGTGCACCTCCCAGTGACAGCACAGTCTGGCCTGAATTTGGATGCCAGTCAAAGAGCAATAGGCCCAGTCTCTTGGAAAAGAGTGCAAAATTGGGCATCCTCCCCGCAGGGTACATCTGCACTGCTCTTGAGGATGCCATTAAAGAGCGTGTCCGCTGACTTGCACCTGCCCTGCATGCACCAGGCCTGGAAACAAGGCTGCGGAGATGTTTTGGGAGCAGCCCCATGCATAAACTCAAACTCTCTGTCTCCAGTATGCGTGGGAGAGGAAGCCAATGGTGGCCCTGGTGCGCCAGGTGTGGGTAGGGCATCAGAGAAGCCACATAATTGTGCCTTCCCCATGGGCTGAGGTTGGGAAAGAGCAGCACCAGGCCTACTCCATGGAGCCCAGGTAAAGCCGGCCAGGTGAAACCAGCCAGCAAGGCTCCTTGGCCCAAGGTCCGTCCTGCCCCAGCCCCTTCCTCATACCTGCTCCCAGATGCTGTCAGCAAAGGGGCAATGTCAAGAGGTGGGGAATGATAGAGGTTTTGTGCTTTAAACAGGAAAGGATGGGAGTGTGGCCCAGCTAGGGATAAGGGGGATTCAGGCCAGAGCTGTGTCCCTGGGGTTTGCATCAAACTCTTCCCATAGTGTAGGCTTCCTGCCCAACATGAAGAAGCTTGCATTGTGCACGTCAAAGACAGATCACAGCATGCCAGGAACTGGGTCTGGACCCCATCTGGATGCAGGGGGCTTTGATTTCATTTTAAACAGTAACACACTGCTGCTCACCCCCCAGCAAGGGGCTCAGGGGTCAGCAAAGTGGGCAGGTACGCAAGGGTCAGTGCTTGCCGAGTGGAGCATCACTGAGAGCCGTGCACCAGGCAGTCTAAATATTTGATGCTTCGTGGTGTGGTTCAG
>NW_005842399.1:18139-40148 GCF_000455745.1 Alligator sinensis | reverse complement strand
CAGCAGCAAAAATAGCACAGAGGAGCAAGGTGATGGGAGGAAAGGCAGGTGTCTGGAGAGCTCTGCTGCGATCTTTCTGCTCCAGCGCTGGGCACCACGTTTGCTGTATGCTTGGAGAGGCTCCAGCAAGCAGCAGGGGTGGGGAGCTGATCTCCCTGGAAAAGTGTCACGCAGCCTGCCTGCTCCTCTAGGCCATGCTCCTTCCCAGCACTGGGACAAGTCCCTTCACAAAACCCCTGCTTTGGCTGTGCCCTTGCGTGTCCCCAAGCATGCAGGCATGTCCCACTTAGCCCATCCCCTTGCTGGAGGCAGGCTCCTGGCCCTGCACGGACACACGCTGAGGCGCAGGTACTGCACGGATCCATGCCCCCTTCTGTCGCTCTGTGCCAGGGGCAGGAATAACCCCAGCGGGGAGCTCCCCGCTGGCTTTGCTCCCCGTGTTCACAACCTGAACCTGGGCCAGCAGCATGCACACACCAGCCTGCCCTGCAGCCTTTGAAAGGGCTCAGAGCTGTCTGAATCCTGCTGCCCCTGTCAGTGTAAGCCAGAAGCTGGCCCTCATCCTTCACCCTCCATGTCCTCAACAACGTAAGGACCAGAAGACAGGCTTTCCAAATGCATGTCCTCCCCCTGTGCCATTAAAAACTCCCTTTGCAGGGGACCCCTGTCTTTCCTGCCTCATGGCACTTACCTCAAGGGGCCCTGGATGCTGATCATGCCCAGCTCCTCGGAGCAGTCCAGCAGTTTGCACTGGAACTTCATGTCCTGCAGCACCCTCATGATGTGTGACCAGTTGTGCTGAGCGACCGCACCACCGACAGCCAGGTAGTAGCCATCCCCTGCAAGAAACACCACCAGGCTTTTAGCCCTGAAGAGCCTCCGCAGGAGGAGAAAGCTGAGAGGAGGTTTTCTCAGCAGCTCGGGGCCTTGGATCCTACTTGGCATTGCTCTCCCAAGCAATGAGTACATTAATTCATTAAATCTCAACATTTAAACAAAGCTTTAAACCCCACCCCTCCTTTTTTTTTCCTTCCTTTTAATCATACCGACTTCACCCAAGGGAGACAGGTCTCCAAGCAAAACTGCAGCATGCAGACCTATGTCAGGGAGGGCATAACAAGCCTGTTGGCAAAAACCCTCAAATCTGAAGATAGTTGTGCCAGCAAGCCAGGGCTTTGGTCATGGATTGGGGATGTGATGTAACTATGATGTCAGAACCCTGCTTCTGCTGGCCCATGCTGCATTTCTGGTCGGGGGGCTCTGTCAATACACCTATCTTGACACATCAACGGTGGCAGCAGCTGCCTAAGTCTGTGTCTGGGGCTGTACTGCCTGCTCCAGGTACATTTACACCCCTGCAACATGGTAATGCAGTCAGAACGACAGCATTGCATGAACTTTCTTGGCAGAGGTGCCAATGGCAGGTGCCTGGCACAGAGCAGCAGGAGGATCGGGTCCCTTCTGCCTCTAGAAAACGGCTTCTCTGAAACTCAAATCACCCAGCTCTTCCCCTCGGGGTGATTACTCTGGTGTTATGCAAGCAAGCACTTTCCTCTGACTTGGCCGCAACAGGTTTGTATAATGCAGACTTCAGCTGCGTGCCTTCGAGTTGCCTCCTGCATGTGTCTCTTTGCTTCCTACAAGGGATCTGCTGAATTCCCAAAGCACCAGCTCGTACTCTGCAAATCTTCCCCAGGAGGCACTCCCATCCGCTTCAGCAAAGATGCCTGTTCCTTGGGGCTTGCAATACTGGGCAGCTCCTCATGGCAAATGCCTAGAGCCCTGGGGAATTTTTCCAACTATTTGAGTTGGTCTAATAAAAGATATCAGATTCACCCAAAGAACCTTGTCTGCCTAGATCCCTGGAAACAGTCTGCAATATCTTTTAGCAAAGACCCTGGGCAGCTACCACACTCTTAGCCAGTTGGCCTTCCCGCAAAGGAAAGGACCCTGACCTGGAGGACTTTGGTGATGCTGAACCTGGAAGCCAGAGCAATTTATATACATGCCATGGACAACTGTATGCCTGATATCCACTCACTGGATGCACTGACAGATTCCCCTGTGGACTTGCAGAAATGTTCTAGGTGGAAAAAGGAAAGTCCTGGTAGGGGACACTCAGTAGAAAGGTAGCTGCCATGCCAATGTCCCCTGGCCCACGCTTTGCAGCTTCAATGCAAAGAGACATGAAAAGAGGAGGAAACAAAAGCTGCTTCTGGAGGAACACTGCAGTCAAACTTTCTGAGTTTCCAAGGGAGGACAGCGCAGGTCCCAGTCCTAGAGCATCTCCTCAGGAGGGACATCAAGCTCCAGGCTGGATCCCTTGCTGCTCTGCACCTCGTGGAAAGGCTGGATGTGGGAAACGAGTCGTCCAGCTGGCAAGTGGTGTGACCAGCACAATGTAGGAGTTGCCTATAAGCTGATGGGAGGCTGGGAGGAAAAAAGGGGCTGCACCACAAAGCCAACATGGTCAGTGTAAAAAAAAGGAAACCCTGCTCCTTGCTCCCTCTCCCACTGACCCCAGGCCTCACTTCCAGAAGCAGTCGGACCTTGTGGGCTGCAGACGGGAGCCTGGGAATCACCCTGATTTCTGCTGCAGTCATGTCAGATCGGGGAAGGGCAGCGGATTTCATTTTGTCAGTAATACTGAGAGGGGAGGGAAAAAAAACCCGGCCCGGGGAAGGGATCTGGGAGCTGATTAATGCTCCATAATCGATCCTCCCTCTGCCTTTCCTGCCACTACAAAACCGCACTCCAGTAATCTGTCATAACGATAATAAGTGCAGCCACCTACTGTAATTGAAAAATAGATCTGCTTTTATTAAACTCCTCCATCACCCATCAAACGTAGCAGCTCTGCAATCCGCTTCCCTTCACATTTCCTGCTTAGCATGTGTGTGTGTGCATGTGCGTGTATATGTATGTGCAAGTGTGCATGCATGTGCATGTATATGTATATGCAAGTGTGCATGCATGTGTGTTTGTGTGCACGTTTGTGCATGCATATGTATGTGTGTGTGTGTGTGTGTTTGTGCATGCATGTGTGTGTGTTTGTGCATGTGTGTGAGCACAACAGAGAAAGAGAGAATTTAATGTCTGTGAAAGGCAGAGAGGAATAGTGCTGGTTTCTGCCAAGCAAGGGCAGGCCAGCGTCAAGGAGGCATCTGTCACCATCTGTCACACAGCTCAAGATGCCCCCTCCCTCCTCTGCTCCGACTGGACCCCTCTCCTGACCCAAGACTTCTCCATACCCAGAGCCTGACCCACGTGCTGCTAGCAGGACTGAGGAAGACAAGTGGATGTTGACCGCCAGGTTATCTTCTCTCAGGCCTGGGGTCCAGGAGTCACCTCCCATGTGTGTTCCTCCCTTAAGAGGGGGAGCAGGGGCATCATTAGCAAACAGACGCCCATTAGGACAAGGCAAGGCAGTTTGGTGGAGCCAGCTTGGGCACGCTGCTGCCCTCCTCCACCGCAGCTGCTTAATGCCATTAGCGGCCTCCAGGCTGATTGCTCTCCTCCTTTCTAATTCCCCTTTATTGCAGCAGATAAGGACTGCAGGAGAGGTCACGGCTGCCATTCAGAGCACCAATGTCTGAATGAAACCCAATAAAGCCAATAAGAACCTGGTTGGTTTACAAGCACCCCGGGGACAAGGAGAAGCGCTAATCTGGTTACATCTACTGATAGCTGTGGAGGAAGGGGGGGATACCAGGTGGCTAGAATTAGGTAACCCAATCATCCTCCATGCACTGGCCAAGAGCAACACGATTCCCTTCCCAGGGTTATAATTAAAGAGACAATGTCAAAGTTGCCGAGCCTCTTATTGAACCTGCGGCCACAGTTCCCCCCGCAGCTCCCCATCCGTAATGCGGATATCATTGCACCGGGTTTCCAGGCTTGCTACGCTCCTGGCTTCTCAATAGGCAGGTCCACCAGGCACCGACCGCAGGACCCCATCCTGCTCCTGGCCACTGCTTTTGGCAGCACTGAGCTGAGCGAGGCTGGCAGGAGCCTTTTTTTCAGGAGGGGCATTTGGGCTCCATGAAGGAGCAACTCTGCTTTCATATTAAGCAACATGACAGGGAGCTAGAAGGCTGCCAGCATATATCCCCAGCACCCAGCCTCCACCGAGCACAGAGCAATGAGCTGCAAGCCTCTGCGACTCTCCCTGCCCTATAGAGGTTCGATCCTTGACACATGCACGGCAGTGAGGCAGGAAACCTTGCTCAGTGGCCTAGGCTTCTCCATGTTATGGCCCTAAGGATGGGGATGCGGCAGCTGCTCAGCACAGTACAGGTAGACTAGCCAAGAGCTGGGGATTGGAGCTGAACAAAAACACTGGCTCACCTTTCAAACTCAAAGAAGGAATTTTGACCCAGCCAAAACTACCCGGCGGCCCAAATACATGCCATGGGAAGCATAGGATTATTGCCCAGGGTTTTACCTTCAAAAGCTGGAGCCAGGGAGGCCTGGCTCCCAGGACTGATTCGACTGACAGTCAGGTCGCTCTCAACACCACCGCGGTTGTTCAACATGCATGTGTAAACGGTCGATCCTAGAAACAGGAGAGAGCCGCTGGGGATCAAAACCTCCTGACAGCAGCTAGCAGTTGCAGTGTTGCGGGGTCGGGGGGACAAATCCTGCAATGCAAACTTCCCACTCACTAATGAGTCCCCTCATCATGCGAGCACGCTCGTTAGTCCTTAATGTAAAACAAGGGAATCGTAATGCTGTCGTGTGCCCACCCCTTCTCGCAAAGTTCCCCAGCGGAGGCATGCTCCGTCCTCGTGGGGCTGGGCCTCTCGCTAACAGACGGCGCTGATCGCCTTGGAGCCGTAGGGTGAGAACAAATGCGGACTAGACAGTTTGAGCAACTAGCTTTTCCTTTGAGGTTAAGGTCAGGATTCTGAGCCATCCCTCTGTAAAGGAAAAGGTTAATGAGCTAACAAACAGCAACTTCACCTGCTCAAGAACACAGCTCAGCTGGGTATGCACATAAGATAAAGGCGACCTGTTGGGAAGCTGAGGGAACCGAGATTTAACAAGGCAAGCGAGGCCTCTGGAGGTTATCAAATGGCAGGAGGCTTTTAGCCCCAGATTAGAAATAAAGATTAAGAGCCCGAGGTGTAGCTGGTATGAATCAGCGCAGCTCCCCTGAAGCCCTGGTCGCTGTGCCTATTAACGCCAGCTGCAGGTGGTGGCTTTGCATCCATCTGCAGGTGGGAACTGCATGTAAGCAAGGGACGACCAGCTGCACGGGACAGATGTCCTTTGTCCGTCAGTTTTATGCTACTATTATATCTCTTGGACTTCAGGGGGTGATTCGCAATTTGGCTGGGGTGATATGATCCTGGCACCCCTTCCTGCCTGGGGCATGGGGTCGGACCTGATGATCTGTTTAGATCCCTTCCGACCCTAAGTACTATGATACTATGAATTTGTGTTGTGCAGGAGACATCAGAGCTCCCGAATGATCCAGAGTCTGTCACCGCTACCTATTGCAGCCCGGTCTGCTGCCCAGGTGTGCATTCGCACCTGGGCTTTGAGAGCCAGGTCTCACCTCACTTCCTCCTGCTTCAGAAGTCCCCGGGTTTACCCTGTGTAAATGAGATCTGAATCCAGCCCTCCCAGCAGGCAGAGAGAGCCTTCCACCTCAAATGCTTTCAAACATCCTCAGCGAAAGCAATAATTAAAAAAAAATGACAGTTCAGGCCACAGCGCTTGTTTTGATTAAATATATAATTTTCTGGGGTGACCTTTTTGTACTGTGCTCAGCAGAAATATCCACAAAGCGGGCATTTTCGGAGCTGAAATAACAAGGTTGAACCCGTACCTGGCGACTTGCTAATGTCAGCAGTAAACAGCCAGTCGGCCGCCTTGCTCGCCTCTGGACCCACCAGGTAGAATTTGCCGAAATAAGACATGTCAAAGACGGCCACCGCATTTCTGCAGGTTAAGCACTCCTTCTTGATCTAAAATTAAAGCACACGCAAATGAAGCGGCACCGTCTTTTCTTGCTCCACAAAAGGAATCATCCAGGCAAATTAGAAGCGTTTATGTAAGGAGACAGTGGAAACAATAAGAGGACATGTAACTTGGTGCTTTCTAAGCTTTCTGTAGTGCTTTTAAAGGCTCCTTTAAAAATAGGTATTCAAATGCAGCATCTCTAATGACAACACCGCCCCGCTGATCCAACTCCTTCAATCAATAGCATATCTTCGGAGACTGGTGCTATCCTGTCGAATTAGTTGTTATTTCCCTATAAGATTAATCTCCCAACAACCCGCCAGATGGGTTTAGCTCTGACTCCCAGTTCTCTCATTTTGCAGCAAAGAAATACTAGAGTTTTAAAAAGGGCTCTTCGTTCTGCGTCTGCTCTGAGGTCCTTGTTCAATTGGTAGGAGGACAAATTTAAACTTTTCTCATGCTTTCTCTCGACTCTTCAATTTGGGAGGACAGCAGTAAAACTCCTTCTGGATGCTTTTTTGATGTTTCCGAGCATGGACAAACGTGGGGCTGGTTTCCATATTTCCAAACCTTACCTGCTGGGTTTTGCAAAACCAAAGCAACAGGGGTTTGTATCTGCATCTCATTTGTCTCACCCGACCCAAACCTTCACAGGCTGTGCATGTCATTTTTAGAGCAACAGTTCTGTTTTTTATCTCGCTTAAGTTTTCCCCGTGTGTTTCTCCGATAGCTCAACAAGGAGCTCTTTTTTGAAATGCTCAGCCTGCTGTGGACTCATGCCTCCAAAGAGAAAGCTGTTGGATGTGCTTGAAAACTGATTATTTTGATGGTGAGTGCCTTGAAAGTCATGCGTACACCGGCCCCATGAGATGTTCCATGTTTTTCACAATGCACCGTGGCGTGAAATTTATCCCGTAAACAGGGGCCAGCAAAAAGATTTAGGCACTACTTAAACTAATGGACCAGAATGGATTCCACTTGAAAAGTTATGATGCTTATTGAGCATTTATACAACCCTGCAGTTATGTCTAGTGTCTGATAAAGCAAAGATACAGTCCCTGTTCCTGATTCCTCTTAGCCCAATAAAGCGGTGTGAACCAGCTGTCCTGTGATAAAAGAGATGAGATCTCCAGATAGGGAGTCCATCGACGTCTTTGCTACTTACAGTGTTGTGATGAGGTGGGAAATCAAAGGTGTATTCATTCCCCAGCAGGTGGTTATAGGCATAGGCTTCATGAGGCTTTTGGTCGTAAGCACCGTAATAGTCATAATCCAAAATCTAAAAATAAAGTGGGGAGGAAAGAAAGACAATGAGGAAATACAACCCACCGTGAAGTCTGGGGAAAGGGCAGAGGGGACTTGGAGCAGGTCTGGGCAGCAAATCAGCTTTTGCTTTCCAAGTGATTTGGATGGGATTTTGACCGTATTCAGCCCATACCTGGAAAGCAGATCATGGCAAATCCCCCTCGCCCTCCCTTTTGAAATACAAAGGAGTTCAGATCTGAGGTTCAAGCTGATCTGCTGGTTGTGAACACACACACACACACACACCCTGAAACCAAACTACCCCCTGTTTCAATCACCAGCCTCCCTGTACCATTCACCAGGGCTCCATCGCTTTACCCCACGGTGCTGACGTTTGAAATACTGCCGTGCTTACGGGAGCTGCTCCTTGTGTGTTGAACCAGCCAGGTCTCTCCCAGCCGTGTCTCTCCTGGAACACGCAGCCTTGCTGTAGCAGCTCCTTTGCAAGAAGGGGACAAAACACATCCTATGCATTAGAAAAAGCTGGGCGATAAGCACCTGATCACACTGGCCTCCGTCCAGTCACTTCCAGGCTGTAGCCATTAAATATGGATTCAAGGGTAGACCCCATTGTGAAAGGGCATCTATTAGTTGTTGCATAACATGGAGTTTGCCTGGATGGCTAGGCTCCAGCCTGGCACAAGCTAATGCAGCCTACAGCAGGTGCTATAATCAGGGCCTTACAATCATTGCTGGTATAACAGCAGATACCCTTAATATCCCCATAACAAACTTATTCTTTGATCCAACTGGGGTAAGTTATTCGTCTGACTACTACCCTGTAACAAGGAATTGCACAAGTCCATCATGCCAAGTTCATGTCACGTAGCATCAGTTATGAATTGACTGACAACAAGCCAGATGTTCCCCACAACACGGCCCCAATACACATGTCTACAATGGTAATATTAACAGCGTTTAATATTTAGATGGCCCTTTTGTGCCTCCACCTTCCACAGCCCAGACCTGCACATAGTAATTAGGTGGGCCACGGGGATATATTTGTTTTGTGTTTATGTTCAAAAGAATAGTTTTTGTTGAATATTTTAGAAATGATTCACCTCTATTTATAAAACATAGCACATGTTCTGGAGCACTGTGTATAAATACCAGGCTGTCAGTCAAACAGGCATCACTTATTAGGCAATCTATTAAAAAGCTGCATTCTCGGTAACAGAACAACTGAGCTGTCAACTGAAAGGGGGAACAAGGAAAGGGGGGAAAGTCCATTTTGCTGCTCATATCCCTGCTCTGCACTGGGGAAAGAAAGAGGAAGGGAAGGGGAAATGGTGTCACCTGAACTAACAAGCTGAAACTGGCTTGGGAAACCTGTTTTTTTGATTCAGGCCTTATTCAGACTGGTAGGAAAGCAAATGGACCCAGAACAGTGGAAACAAGACTGGCATCCAGGAGTGAGTCTGAAAATCAGGACTCCTGTCAGGGCACTGCAATTTAAACATTTGGGTCACAAGTAACCTTATAGTTTCATAGTTTCATAGTTTTAGGGTCAGAAGGGACCTAATAGATCTTCTAGCCCGACCCCCCGCCAGGGCGGGAGAACAACAAAAGAACCCTAAACAAAAAACGGGACTCAAATGAGTCCAGCCAGGTAGGTATCCAGCCTCTTCTTAAAGATCCCCAGGGTAGGGGCCAGCACCACCTCCCTTGGAAGTTGGTTCCAGCTCCTAGCCGCCCTAACTGTGAAGTAGTTTTTTCGGATGTCCAATCTGTACCTCCTCTCCATCAACTTGTGCCCATTACTCCTTGTTATGCCAGCGGGGGCTAGGGTTAACAGCGTCTCCCCCAAACCCTTCTGGTTCCCCCTAGTGAGTTTATAGGCGGTCACCAGGTCCCCCCTCAGCCTTCTCTTGTGGAGGCTGAATAGGTTCAGGTCCCGCAGTCTCTCACTGTAGGGTCTGCCCTGTTGTCCCTGGATCATGCGGGTGGCCCTCCTCTGGACCCTCTCCATGTTGTCCACATCCCTCCTGAAATGGGGCGCACAGAACTGGACACAATACTCCAGCTGCGGCCTGACCAGCGTCGCATAGAGGGGGAGGATCACCTCCCTGGCTCTACTCGAGATGCACCTGTGGATGCACGACAAGGTCCGGTTAGCCCTGCCAACCATGACCTCGCATTGTCGGCCCATGTTCATCTTGGAGTCAATAATGACACCAAGATCCCTTTCCGCCTCCGTGCTCTCAAGTAGGGAGTTCCCCATCGTATAAGTGTGCTGCTGGTTCCTACTACCCAAGTGCAGCACCCTGCACTTGTCCGTATTGAAACACATCCTGTTCCTGTTTGCCCACCCCTGTAACCTATCCAGATCCTTCTGCAATCTCTCTCTCCCTGCTAGCGTGCTCACCTCCCCCCAAATTTTGGTGTCATCAGCGAATTTAAACAGGTTGCTTTCCACCCCAACATCAAGATCGCTGATGAAGAAATTGAACAGCGCAGGCCCCAGGACCGAGCCCTGGGGGACTCCACTACCCACCTCCCCCCAAGTCGAGTATGATCCATCCACCACCACCCTCTGAGTGCGACCCTTCAGCCAATCTGCAATCCATCTGACTGTGTAGGCATCTATGCCACAGTCGCCTAGTTTATTAATTAGGATGGGGTGAGAGACGGTGTCAAAGGCCTTGCTGAAGTCCAGAAAGACTACATCCACCGCGACACCTGCGTCCATGGCCTTTGTGACCTGATCATAAAAGGCGATCAGGTTGGTCTGACATGATCTCCCCCTAATAAATCCATGCTGATTGCCCCTGAGCATCATTTCTGATGCCGGCCCATCACAAATGTGCTCCTTGATGATCTTCTCAAAGAGTTTCCCCAGGATTGAGGTAAGACTGACGGGCCTATAGTTGCCCGGGTCCTCCCTTTTCCCTTTCTTGAAGATGGGGACCGCATTAGCTACCTTCCACTCGTCTGGCACCTGGCCCAAGCACCACGATCGCTCGTAGAGCCGTGCCAGGGGCCCTGCAATAACCCCAGCTAGCTCCCTCAGCAACCTGCTGAAGAACGTACAACAATGCATCGTCCAGAAGCTCAGATAGCATTTCCCTTACGGAAAACTGAAGAGCATTTAGCACAGGTTTAAAACCTGTGCCAGGGAGGCCCAGACCAGGTCAAGCTCCAGGCTATTTAAACGTCTGTCTCTCTCTTTGCCTCAGCCCCTTGGTCGTCTCATGTTTGCAGGGTATGCGAGTACTTCCTTTCCTTTTTCATGCCCTCGTGACAAGGTATTTAGCAGATTCACTGGAATCCGGCAGGGCCGGCCCGTGCCGTAAGTGTTTCTGCTATGACCCCAAATTGCAACCTCCGGGCTGTCCGCCATGTGCCTTAGACCCCACGCGAGTGCAGCGGTGAATGATAAGCTGGCCATAGCATGGTACCAATCCCTCGAGACAGACCAGAGAGGAAAAATGAATGTCATCTTTGCAGACCTGCTTTGAGAAACCTTCCTTTTGGAGCTGTTCTGCTACCACATCCTATCAAGGTCGTGTTCAGCTCAAGCCAAGCCGGCGTGGTGTTTCCGAAGGATTCAGAGGTAGTCACAGGCAGGCCGGGAACAGAGAGCCTTGTAATCTGCCACACGCCACTAGCCTGCTATTAATACAGCGCCATCTGCTTAAAAAGCATCGCTCTCCCACACCGCAAGCCCCGCGCGTCACTCAGCGAGGCTGGCGAGACAGCCAGGGAGAGGGCTGGATTTTAACGAGCTCCATCCCAAGGTGGTTCAACCACCTGGGATCCTTTGGAGCAGCTGGGGGAGGAAGCAGGAGACCTGCAATCACTCTGAGCAGGATCTCACCTCCTGGCATATTTCTCTATCTGTCCTACAGCGGCACCAAACCAACCCCAGGACAACGTTCGGCACTAGCCATGCAAGAGATGGCTGCATAGCTGCTGTATTTCATGGAGTTGTGCCTGCCCATGCTGACGGTGCACCTGCAGTCCTGGGGTAGCCCTGCTTCCAGTCTTCCCCTTTCTCAGCAAGTAAGTTGTAGGTTTTTTGTGCTGCTTAATAGTTCCCCTGGAAGCCAAATGAGAAACTGCTGTTACAGATCCAGGGCCATCAATTGCTGCGGATTTGCATGAATGAGGACATGTTGATGGACAAGCTTTGGTTAGAGAGATCCTGATGCCCGGCTCCCTCAAGCCATCCCTTCCCACAAGGGTCGGCCCCCTGACCTCGTGCAGTGGGTCTTTCCTCATGTTGCGTCCGGCCAGCGGCTCGTCATATGGGAAGACGACCGAGTAGTTCTTGGCGTACGACTCGTGGCTTCGCTCCCGTATCCAGCGGTTGTTGTTGGTGAGAGAGTGGTGAAATCTCCTGAAAGGCAAAGAGGAAGGAGCCTTCAGGAGCAAAGCCATCAATGTATCACCCACCTCCCATCAAAAGGAAGCTGACTGCTTGGCTCACCGGAGTCTCCGGCTGAAATGACAGCCCCCATTGTGTTGAGAGCTGTACTTGCACGTAGTGAAAGACAGCCCTGGCTGCCAAGAGCTTGCAATCCAAGTAGATAAGGGAGCACACCCTAAGCATACCCCACATTGCAAGCTCCCAGCCTCCTGGAGACGGATGTCAGGGCAATTTGAGGGAAGGCATAAAGAGGGCATGGGGCCGGAGCGCACTGTGATACAACTGTTCTCTATTTTCCAGGCCCTACAGGCAGCAGAACTGAAGTCACAGTGTTATAACCTGGCTGATTACCAGGTATAAGACTCTTGGGCTCTGTGTAGGCTCCTTGATGGTAGCATTGGCACTGCCCTGAGCCCAACAGGAAGCTTCTTGGCACTCTGTGCTAAAACCTACGTCTTGACCAATGACCAACCTCTGTCTTGACCCTTGCTTTTTCAGTCTTGGCACTCAAACCCCACAGTTCTGCATCTGCACTTCAGTTATAACCATTAGTACCTCTGGTATTTCAGCCCTGGCTCCCCATAATGCACCTGTCACACCTCAATCCCTTCCTTTCACCTGGAACATGGTTTGTCCATAAAGATACCGGTTATGAGCGGACACCCTGCAAGAACGTCCTCCTGGCTGGAGCAGCTGGGAGGTCTCTCCGTGCAGCTACTCGGGAGCAGGGCAGCGAGTCTAGGAAGCAGGAATAGGAATCCTATGTCGTGCAACCTTACCGGGAGCGTTTCACCCCTCTTCACACAAACCCCGGCTCTCATCCTGCAAAGATCCGCTGAGAGATGGGAAATGTCAGCAGCGCCGAGATAAAACCAGCCAGGACTGGTGAACGAGGGAGGTAAAAGGCAGAGAGAACGCTCCTTTGCTTTTCATCGGTATAAAGGTCCCAGTTCAGGTACACAGTCAAGTCTCATTGATTTCAAGGAGAAATAATCACTTGTTTAAAGGGTGTCCTGACTCAAATGTGAGCACAGCGAGCTGAGGGGAAGCCCCGATTGACACCTGGATCTTTAAAGACTGAGCAGAGCCCCCTCAGCCCTTCCAGCAGTCCTGCCAGCTCTGACTTTCTCTCCAAACCCTCTGAAATGCTGGCAGAAGGCGGGGAGAGCAAGGGTGGGTTGGTCGGTTTTATATAACCCTGCTGCTTTGCTTGAACAGAACAGCAATTAGCATTTAGTTCTTGCTGCTCAGGAGCTAACAGCATTGCAAATGCCCACTCTGTGTTATATCACCAGAGATCAGCTCCAGCTGCGGGACTGGAGCCTGGGTGCTGAGTTCCCACACGGCGGGGCAGGGGTTGGCTCGTGTTTGCTTTGGGGCCCTTTGGAAAAGAAGAGACATTCTGCAAAAAATGCTGATTGGAGCTGGGATCTCAAATGCCCTCACTCTTCCTTGTCTCTACCACAAGCCCCGATTGCTTTTTCCTCTAGACCAATATGCTACAACCTGGATACCTTGCTTGTCCTGGACACACACATCTGGGCTTTGTTCTCCACTCCCCTTTCCAGTGGTCAGCACAGACAGCAACTGAACGAGCGGTGCGTTCCCCGTGGGTTTGTGTGCATGGCAAGGAATATGTGGGAGGACATCCGCACAGTGAGGTTTCATGGGTCCACCGAGGCGCAGCCCTGAATAGCAATGACTACCACTAGTGCCACCCTTTTGGGGCCTGTGCAGAGCAAAGGGCATGGCTTCCAGAATTAGTTAACATGGTAAAATTTAGCCAGTGAAATGGGATAGCCCCAGCTCTTCCCCTCTCCCCTCACTAAGCTGCACATCTAGCGCCCTGTGCAAAGAGGACTTGCTCTAGAAGCCAAACCAAAATAAAGAAGGATCAACCCTACTGTATTCACTACATCCCCACCCCAGCGGAGTGTCTCTGCAAGCTAACATTGCCTGCGTAGAGCGTCAGATCCTCCATAGATCTGAGAGGAACACAAGCATTAAGCTCCAACTTCTCACATCAGCATCACTATGCAATAAGGATGCTCAGCTCATTGAAAGGGGTAGGACAAACTCCAGAGCCCATGAGACGCCTGATGCACATCTCCCAAGCAATGCACCTAAACACAGTTTTTAATGGCTCCTGTAAAGTCTCCTTCCAGATGCGAGGGACAAGGAGCAGGAGGAATGCCATCCAAGTGAGACATGGGAAAACTGGCGGGTCCTCCTTGCTCACAACTAGGACTTAATACACATTGTGATCGGGGTAGAGGTGATGCATTCTCCCAGCCTATCTGGCCAGCTCTTTACTACGTGGTGCTCCGACCATCATCAGAAGAGTGCACGGAGGATCGTTGTGTTGTGTACCTCGTCCAAAGTAATAGCAAACTCCCAGTCTCAGCTGGTGAGAATCAATGCAGCACCAGTGAATTCACTGCTTGTTGGCATTGCTGTCCCAGGTCTGACAGCATCCTGAGCCGGACCGTCCACCTTCCTGCACCTGGCATGGTCGCTGCTGCTTGGGCAGGACAGATGCCGTTGTCCATCACCCTACACATTTCCACCAGGGAAAAAGGAGCATTAAATGTCACCATCCGTCACGCTGAGCACAGAGTAACCGCAAGGTGCCCAGCAGTAATCAATTAGTTCTCTCCCAGTATAAATGCATAGAGACTGGGGACCAGTCTCTATGGTTTCCACAATGCGCCCCACGGCAGCCACCTCAGCACAGGACTAGGCTAGCCTTAGTGAGAGACTGGGCAATGTACTGAACAAGGCTTTTTCGACTTCCAAGTGGTTCTTCTCAATTCCCGCGCATTTTGTCCTCATTATCCTAAATTATCAAATGCCATTGAAGCCTCAAGAACAACCTATGAAGGGGATGATGATCTAGGCAGTAGCCTCAGACGCTGCTACATGTTACCTCCATCAAACACGAGCGGTCCGGGAGAGCAGAGAGGCAGTTTGGGGACAAGCAGGACAAACATGGGGAAGGCAAGATACAACCTCAAAGGATCTGTTTGTCAACTCCCCTCCACCCGATCTAAAAATCACTTATTGCAAGGAAAGCAAATGCATGCCACATTATACAGTCAACGTTCTGGGTGCCTGAATATACATCAGGGCTTCGAAAAACAAGTGCATAATTGGCTCTGACTAATGCATAAGTGTCTGGGAGGCAAAGTCCCAGCTGTACCGAAACGTAACAAGTATGTGACACAGTCTCCTTTTAGCCAGTCCCCTAAAGGATAAAAGCCTTCTACTGCAGGCAGCTGAAGGGATTCCTGCTTTAGCTCAGGTTTTGTGACAACGTGCTGCAAAGTCCTAGATTTAAACCCACTGCTGAGCCATGCGTGCAAGCAGCTAATTGTTACTTTTCTAAATCTCTCTTTTAACCTAGTTTTTTTCCAATGGGGAAAGTAAAGCACTGAGAAAGGAAGGGCCTTTCTTAAATTCACCCAGCAGACCAGCAGCTGAGTGGAGAGAGTATAGAGTATAGGTCTTTTAGGCAGAGTCCTGTGCTGTAGGCACTGGGAAAGCTCTGCTTCCCTGATTTCCATGGTCTGCGATGGTGAATTTGCACCAGAGAAGGGAGATGCTAAATTTGATTCTGTGTCCCGCTTCCAGACCTTAAGAAAACAAAAGGTGAGACACTGCCTGTGGATTGTGCTGTACCAAATCAAATGGCAAAAGTCACAGCAGGGACAACGGGCCAAACTGCAGGCCAGCCCACACCTCAGGCCATTGGGATGTGCAGTGAGTTCCCCCAGGGTTGGTTGCCGGCAGCCTGCACAGACCAAACTCCTGGATGCAGATTTACACCCTTGGAGCTGAGTCCCAAATATGGCCCCATGGAGGGGGGAAAGGAGACTTCAGGCAAATTGAGCTGGCCTCTTGCACAACGCTGCTTTAAACACAACCCTGCACAAGTCGAGAGCCATGGACATTCTTCACATTGTTCATCCAATTCTCCCCAGACTGAAATATAAATAAAACCCAAAGCATTTTAAATTTGTTTGACATATTTTCATCTCTTAAACAGAAAACCTCCTAGCAGGAGTGTGCCAGTTCAGCACATGCTCATATTATTATTAACAGAGACCTATAACTCATGGACAATAACCTCCCTCTCTCTTGGTGGTGGCACCTTTCCCATCCACTGATCTTGGCAAGCAGGGACGCGTTTTTCAGAATTACAGCAGGCTTCCTTCCAGCCCAAAGCCCCCAGTTCTGGAGCAGGAGAGCCAGACATCGGGCGAACGGCAAGACAAAGTGTAATTTATTAGGCCCTTTAAAACAATATTTTCAACTTTCTTCCCTGTTCTCTTCCTGCAGAGGAGACGCAGGACACTTGGAAAAGGGCAGAGCTGAGCACAGCGACAAGAGGAAAAGGCTCTTTGCTTAGAGATGGGCCCCTCTCCCCCCTCTTGCCATCCTAGGACCCCCGAATGCGGGAGACTCCCCCCACAACAAGAAAGGAAACCAAAAGACCGAGAGCAACCGTGGACGTCAGGCAGGTCAGCTCCTTGAGCCGCACGAGGTATGGAGATCCGGTATTCAATCGCATGTGCGGCTCCCCCAGCTGCCACCTTCAAAAGCCCCTGCCCGTTGAGCAGGAGGGTGACTTTGTGATAGACACAAGAGCAGTAACAGCTGCCAGGTGAAATATTTACCAGCGAGCATCGTGAAAGGAGCCATGTTTGCATGAGTGGAACAGGGAGATATTGGAAGAGGAACTTAATAAGAAGAGGAACGACAAGATCTGCAACAGAAGCAAATATTGACCCAGGTCTGAAACCCAGAAAACACAAAGAAGCCAAGCAAAGGGCTGGGGAACCAGCTGGCAGAGACAGAAACCGGCACAGAGCAAGGAGGCGCAGTCTGCAGAAAACCCACAGGAGCTCTGCACAAACCTGCCCAGGTCTGCTCCCCGCCCCCCCCAAAACGTGGGGTAATTGTGCTTGACTTCAGACATTTCTCTCAGCCCAAGCTATGAATATATGAATTCATAAAAGTGACCTGTGAGTTTGCATCACATTTGCTGAACAGATCAAACTGAGCCGAAAACAAAAGAACTGCGCTGATTTTTTTCAAATGCCAAAACATTTCCATGCATTAGGGTTTTTGGTTGTAGCCGTGTTGGTCTAAGGACAAGGTTCTTTGGGTAGACGCGAGATATTTTATTAGACCAACTCAATAGCTGGGGAAAAAAATTTTTTTGCAAGGTTTCAGGCACAAACGCCCTTCTTCAGGCTCACTCTCTCTCCCTATGCCTGAAGAAGGGTGTTTGCACCGGAAAGCTTGCAAAGAACAATTCTTCTAATGGTTTAGGTGGTCTAATCAGAGATGTCACGTCTACCCAAAGAACTTTGTCTGCCTAAAACGTGCCTATTGCTTGTTTCACTAATTAGCTGTATTTAATGTTTGAAAACAGGTAGAAAAGAAAAGAAAAGAAAAGAAAAGAAAAGAAAAGAAAAGAAAAGAAAAGAAAAGGGGAGGGGGTGAGTAGAAACAAAATGGGCTTTCCTTTTAGGAGCAAAAAATCAGATACGTTTTGTTTTGAGTTGAACCAAAATGTGTCCCTTCTCTGACTTTTTGCATCATCCAGAGAGCCAACAAATAAGCTATTTGCCCTTTTTCTCTTCTTCTTACAGGCTCGGGCAGCTGTGCTATTCTTTGCTTCCTGTGCAGCGTCGTTGTGAATGTTCGAACACCTACCACCTTTCACTCAGTTGTGGCTGTACATCAGTGGTGGGTGAAGTGATGCACAGACACATATCCATGTTGTGGAAAACTCATCCTCCACGTAGCTCCCCCGAAGCCGGAAGAGTTACGTGACGTCCCGAATGGCGATGTGGTAAAGTGCCAGGGGATCTATCGAGATGAAAGCTTCCGTCTTTGATGCTGGATTAATTACTACTATGTCTAAATGTTTCTGCTTACTCTTTCCGTTGCTGCTAACATACAGACACAGATGTCTGAGCAGGCAGCTGTCAACCAAGGGACTGGGAGGATGAGGAGGAGATAAAGGCCAGAACTGAAATCCATAAAGAGTAAAGACAGCATCTTCAGCAAACCTGAACCTGCCAAAGCCCAGAAAGCTTGGATGTGAATCACATGCCCTACTGAGACCCAGACTCCATCCAGGAGCTGTTATAAGGCACACATAAGAAGGCAGAGACAAGACAACATATGAACCTCAGGTGGAGATGTAGCTCCTCACTGTAGGATGCCGGCAGATGGACACCTGCAGTTCGCAAGAAGAGCGCTGCACGAGAGGGGAAACGAGGACAGCAAGAAGGAATAAAGATGCACCATGGAGAGGGGAAGGAGGAGTGAGTTGAAATACAGGACCATGCATCTGGGGTTTCATAACTCATGCTCCTCACTCCGATACAGGTTCCTCCTACGGCCTTTGCCAAAACACTGACTCCTCTTCTGGATCTGGGGTTTCCCTCTAGTAGATGCAAACTGGGAAAACACCAGCATCGCTGGCATACTGTATATCATGTCAGTAATGTCCCCTGATGGGGAAGAACGCAACACAAGAAGGCGAAGCCCAGCCTTGTTGAAAAGCAGCTTCAGGGTTAGATGGCTCTCCTGTTCAACCAGCGTGAGATTGAGAGGTGGGCTTGCGAGGGTGGGAGTGCAGGCCGATAGGACGGGCCGCCAGTTTATAGCCGCCTGGGCGCTCCACATCCCTTCAAGGGATTTTCAGATCTGAAAAATCTCAGAGTGGCAGAGTGGGAACAAAGCTGCGATGCTCCCTTCTGGATCTTGAACCTCACAAAGCTTTTTGCTTGCGTGTCGCTCCTCTTGCAATGTTGCAGCAGGGGCCAACCTAGCAGCCCCTTTCATCAGGGAGCCGCAGAATCCCGAGGCACCGAATACGACACAGGACGTCTTTCTACTGGCCCCTACTGGAAGAAGGGACGGACGGCATTTGCCTGGTTCCAGGAGTTTCTGCTGGGCTTCCTCATATTGCAATGTGATTTGAAAAGCTTTGCCTCTGACAAGTTGCTGTTGGCATTGCACCTGTGAAAACCCAACCCCAAGAAAACCTGACGGAGAAAGAAAAGGTGATTACAGAGCCAGCGACGGCACGGTGCAAACCTCCCAGCCCCATCAGACTGCAGAAGGCGGAGGGGGGAAAAGATCATCTTTCTCCAATTGAAATCTTCACCTCGTTTATTAACTTAGAGGACTAGGCACGGTGCTAATTGAACAACAACAAAACCCAAATGTAATTACCCTGTCCTCTCTCGTCATTACAATCTCCTCGTGTCTGATGGAAGCTGTTTGCACGGAAACGGAATGAGGGAAATGAGATAAAACCAACATGTAAATTCATTAAAGCTATTAAGCGTAATTGATTCCAGCTCCTCCGAGACAGAGGCAGCTGCAGAGAGACCAACCCTATGTTCATAGAAAAAGTGACATTGGCCTCCCCGGACACCCGGTTCTGCCTAAGACCCCGTGCAAGCAAACCTGTTTTAGCAATAATGGTCCCAGTGTGGTTACAGCACAGCCTGAAAGCAAGAAGCTCCCAGCCATTCGCTCCAGGGCCTTGCTCTCTCAGCTCTCAATCCCACAGCATGAGACTACTGATCTGAGAAGCTAGACGAGCCACGCTAGAGAACAACCCGCTGCTGTCAGAGGCAGGTACAATCTACCTGGAGTAACCATATGACCCATAACAATACCTCACCTTAATCAGCAGGCCTCAAAGGAGGTCGGTATCACTGGTCCCCATTTTACCGATGGGGAAACTGAGGCACAGAGCTGGATCATGCAGCAGGTCAACGTGAGAGCTGGAAATAAGTGTCCCAGCCCAGTGCTCTCTGCAGTACACCGCCCTGCTGTGTTTGAGGTTGGACCCTGGCTCTCAGATGCCAAAGGGTGTGAAACTGGGGTGAAGGTAAGGGGCAGAAAGAGCCTTTGGGTTCCTCTTAGGACCGCATTCCTCCACCTGTTCAAGCATCGGGACAGACCCCAGACCCCAAATCCAGAAACGGATGCAGCCCTGGGAATGCAATCTGTAGTCCGCGCCAGCACCAAGCCAACTGTCTCGCTGTTTATAACCGGTAGGAAACTTCTCTGTTCCCAATGTGCTGCTCTGCGTCCCACCTGGCTGCACCGGAGGGAGATGGGAAGACCCTGGCATTGAGGCCAGGCCCAGGATATCACCTTGGGAAGGGGTTTTTTTTGGAAGCTGTTTCCTTACTTTGAGCCAAGCTCTAACTCCTCCACCCCATCAGAAACCTCTCAGCAGTGGGAACACAGCACACGCATTATCAGCACCAGGAGAGGCCCCTGATATGACCGCCTCTCCTTGCCTGCACAGACAAAGCCCCCACTTCTTGTGGGGCGCAAGGGATGCATTGCCGTCCTTCTGGATACAGAGCAAAGAGCAGCACACTGCCCCTTGGGCCTAAATGACCTAGTGGCTCAAACCACCATGCGCACAACTGGATTGCCAAAGGCCCTGATAATTCAGAGGTACTTGTAATTACGGCTACGACAACGGCACCAAAGGGCTATTCTCACAAAGCAGTGCTGCAAACTCTCACGCTTTCTCTATGACTCTCACAGTCATCGGTGCCTCCTTTAAAGCCCCAACCTTTTCGAAGCACGTGAACACACAAGCATCTGAGCTTTCAGTCAGATCCCACAATTCCAGCCTTCCTGGTTTCAGAGATGAGCATGGGCACGTGACCCAGCGAGCCCCAAATTTGCAAAGGCCAGGAGGGACAAACAACAAGAGCGCCAAATTCATTATGTTTAAGATAAGCCTGCCCCATGAGTTGGGTATCGCACGCTTCGAACACGCCTGTTACTGGTGAACGCTCGTATCCATCTCTAAAGCCGACCACCCTGGCAAAGAAGAACGGGATTCTCCATAAGGTGTTTCGCTGCTGCTGATGAAGATGCTGAGTGGAGATGTGGGTTCAGGTCCTTGCTCTGTATCTGGTCCTGCGCATGGCCTTGGGCCACGATACGCCATCTCTGCAGAAAGGGAATGCAATGCTGCCTTTCCCTTACTCTTTATCTATCTCTTCTATCTAGATTACAAGCTCTTTGGAGCAAATCCTGCCTCTTGCTGGGAACTTGTACCATGCCTAGCACAATGAAGCTGTCCTCTGGTTGAGCTTCGCTGCGGCCTACCGCTCTCTTCTACCCATCTCCCAGTAATGACGGGAGGCATTTCTAGCCCAACTCACCCAGGTGGAGATGCAGCTCCCAGCCCCTTTCAACCAAAGATGAGACCCTTTCAACCAAACCAGAACAAAACTCTTCTCCTAAACACACAGTTTCCTTTCAAATATATTTACAGCATTTAACAGGGACACAAGGCTTGGGGTGGGAATACGTGCCTGATATCATAGCCGTACATATCCTTTTCAGGACGCCCGTGAATAATCCAGTGGGCTAATTCCTTCCCGCAGCCACCTCCAAGCATCATTCCTGAGGGAGAAGAGAAAGGAGAGAGGGGTGCTGGTGACTCAGAGGATCTATTTGAGTTGCTCCGAATCTGCCGTATGTGCAAATCCCTGCTGAGGTTGACAGGAACCTTGCCTGGGAAGTGATGGCAAGATTAAGCCCTTATTGCCTCAAGCCAGAAGTATTTTACAATGGCCTTGATTGCACACCCCACAAAGTGCACTGGGCTAAAGGCAGGCACTTGGATTTATTTTTTTTAAAGGTCTTATCTTACCTGCACTGTTGAAGCCACAACCAAGGAAAAAGCCCCGAACTTCTGGCGCTTCCCCCATGAGAGGCTTATGGTCGGCTGTGAAGGATTCTGCAAGACAACAAAGACGACACAGCCCATCAGCCAAGCCATGAGCTCCCACAGCAATTCAAACAGGCTCTTTCCTACGTGTTCGACACTGGCTTGCTTCTGGTCCTGCCGTGCCAGTACTCAGCCTCCGGTCCTGCCCCCTTTGAATTTAAGATGCTCTTTTCATAGACTCATAGAAAATTTGGGTTGGAAAGGACCTCAGGAGGTCACATCGAGTCCAACCCCCTGCTCCAAGCAGGACTAGCCCCAACTCCATCATCCCAATATCATCGCTATATAAGCATTGCCATTGCAGGAACACCACCAGCCTGGCCCTTGCCATTAAAACTCCTCATCTGCGTGTTGCCCTCAGGGTATCCAGAGATCTCAGTGGTATTTGTCTTCCCCTTCGTACCAGGAGGATGGTTTCAAAAGAAGAGGCCTTCAGCGACATGGGTAAAGGGTGAACTTCAGGGGAATGCTCTACACTAGGGCATCCGTGAAGTGCAATGGATAATATGTCTCAATCTAATTAAATTAGCAGTTGCTCTCAGGCTTCCTCATTCCTCCAAGATCATTAGACT
>NW_005842399.1:0-18098 GCF_000455745.1 Alligator sinensis | reverse complement strand
CCCCTTATCCCACGCAAGTCAAAAAGTGGCGTCCCTCCATGAGTCATCTCTTCAAGGGCTGGACCACGTTCATACTTTTTTTTTTTTTCTTAATCTGTTTCTGCTGATGTGCTCCATGCATTTAAAATAAATCCTTCTTTATAAATCTAATGGACTGCAGCTGAACAGCTGCCCAGGGCTCCTGTGTTAATGATGTCTCCTTCTGCCAATTCCTGTTCCAGATATGGCCGTCAAAAAAAAAATTATATATATTTGCCAGGCTGGGATGGAAGAAGAAGAACGCCCGGCAGGTCAACGAGTTGTTTTTAACCTTTGTGGAATAGCTTGGAAGACAATCTCTCCATCCACTGGGGTGTCAGGTTTGGTTTATGTGATCCCCCTTTGGTTTTTAGCTCCACCCGGCAATTTTCAGCTAATTCATGTTGTCTCCCTCTCCAGGGAAGGGAGCATTAGCATGGCAAAGAGTAATCTCTTCCAGGCAGGAACCATCTCATCAGTTCTTTGCTTGCCCAGCACCCTGCATAGTGGGTCCTGTCCACCACTGGGATGTCCGGGTGATGCTACCAGAGAAACGAACCATTAAAAAATGCAGGAACAGGTATAATTGTGAGAGAGTTTAGGGGCACTGAACAGCCTCACAAAAAGATGGCCTCAAACAGACTGCAGTAAAAGGGACATCTTAGCACATTATCAGGCTTGGCAATGAGGAGGCAACTCCTGCTGTTTTGGTACCCCCAAAGTTTGGGACCGGGAAAGAACAAGTATAGTGTCGTGAACTGGAATGTCACCATCCAAAACAGGATGTCGTCTGGATGCCAGGCTCGTGCCTGTATTGTTTTTTAAGAAACCACCAAGGCATCTTACTGATGACATGCTCTGGACCCTGCACCAACAAGTCGTGTGGTCAGCGATTTGACTCTGTGCTGTGAGTGATGATCCAGTGTTGACTCCAGGGATGCTGGACAGACACCTCTGTAGTGAGCGGCTCTCGTCCAAGAACTAAGTGACACCTGTCCTGCTTCTCTTGGGTGATGATCCACTAAGACTACAATCCAGGGAGCCCTGGCTGCAATTATTCAGGCTGAACTCTTCCCCGAACTTTCCCTTAGACTTGCTGCTTCTGCTTGTACAAGGGACAACCCTGACACAAAGCCCCATGTTTGGCCACTCATTTCGGAGCTGCAGGGGAGGCGTGGGATCTGGATCTGGAGCTGAACCTTGTGGGCTGGGTTCACCTCCAATGTCTATGGGATCTTTAGAGCAGTGGTGCTCAAGCTTTCAGCTCCATAGGCTAGATAAGTGGCATCAGGGCAGACTGCAGGCTTATTTAGTCTGGAGAAGGGAAGACTAAATAGGGATTTGATAGCAGCCTTCAGCTCCCTGCAGGGGGTTGCAAAGAGGATGGAGCTGGGCTGTTCTCAGCGGGGGCGGATGAGATGACCGAACAAGGAGCAATGGGCTCATGTTGCAGTTTAGGTTGGATATTAGGAAACTTTCTCACTAGGAGGGTGGTGAAGCACTGGAACAAGTTACCCAGAGAGGTGGTGGAGTCTCCCTCCTTGGAGGTTTTTAAGGCCCAGTTTGACAAAGCCTTGGCTAAGATGATATAGTTGGGCCTGGTCCTGCTTTGAGCAGGGGGTTGGACAAGATGTGACCTCCTGAGGTCCCGTCCAACCCTCATTTCCTATCTTTCTAAGATTTGAGGAAGAGGACTTGCCATGACGGCACTTGCTAATCCTCCTCTACAGCAAATCCCTTACAAGGCAAGTGAGAATCTTTAACATTCATTTGCCCAGCAAGTCACAAAAAGTAGGAGCTCAGAAACCTTATTTTCCAAAGCACCAATTATCTGCACAGGAACGGTTTTCTTTGAGAAGGCAGGCTTGTGATAGAAACATCTATCCGACAAAGGGAAAAGCCAGCGTGGTTTGGCTTCTGCTGCCCAGGCCATGTATCAGATCATCAGCACAGATGCACGGTACACCCTTCACCTCCAGCATGGAAAGTCTAAGCAAGTGACAAGGGAGCCAGGGGAAGGAACAGGAGGTGAATGCTTGGGAACAGGATTCAGGGCAAAAGTTTCTGCAGAGGGGAGAAGGAAGTCAGTGGCTGTTAAAGCACCTCAGTGTCTAGCATTCACCAGGAGCAGAAGAGCAGAGAGATAGTGTTTCAGATTTTCCTGCAGCGCTCTCCTAGATAGCCAACAACTCGTTCCTAACCCCTGCTGCTCCAGCTCTTGGCCCCATCCAACCTGAGCAGGACATGTGCCCAGGACGAGCGGCTGTGGATCCATGATTTTGAAATGAGGGGGTCTGAATTCTGCCCTCACTTCTATGAGGACGTTCCAGCTCCTCGCAGCATCCAGCACAGTGCTAGGCCTGGCCTGGATCTGTTAGCATGCAGGATCAGCTAGCATAAGTTAATTAACAGTTAGCAATCTGGGCTCATGGTAGAGGTGATCTCTTTTATTAGACCAAACAGATTTTGGCAAAAAAAAATCTTTAATTGCAAGCTTTTGGGCACAAACACCCTTCATCAGGCTAATATGCATCATCACAGAACCTCACAAGAGAGGTGAGAGACTCTTTAACAGATAAGACCTGCCAGCCCAGAGGAGTTTTCCATCTATCGACTCCTCTGTGAAATCCTATGAAATAAGAACTTGCATTTCAACCCAGGAGGACTTTTACAATCTTTTCTCTGATGCCTGATGAAGGGCGTTTGTGCCCGAAGCCTGATGAAGGGTGTTTGTGCCCAACAGCTTGCAATTAAAGGCATTTTTTTTGCAAAAATCTTGTTGGTCTAATAGGAGAGACCACCTCTACCATAAGCCCAGATTGCTTTCTCCTCTAGACCAATACAGCTACAACCTGGATACCTTACCAGTTAGCAGAAGTTTGCGTAAGACTGAAGCCTGCTTACCTGGGCTATGTTTTTACCCTCTTCCCGAAACAGCACGTACAACATCGAGCCCTCTGTAGCTCCTTCCCAGTCTCCAGCCCACTCTGTCAAATCCTGCAACACTTTTGCCAACCTGGTTTCTTATGGTCCAAGAACTATACAAGTACTGAGCACATGCACTCTCCCCCCTGGATTCCCCAGGGGCCAGGCAAATTGCAAATATAAAAAGGACTAGATCACCCTGCTTATAAAATATTGACCATGAAAGCAAACAGCCCTGCTTTGCCATTGGTTCACGCATTCCAGCCCCAACATGGCTCAGTGTTTTTGCAGAGCGAATAGATGTTGGTTTAAAGCCCAGCGCGGGCTCAGTGACCCTTTGGAAACTACATTACTGGGCTACACACATCTTACACAGCTCTACAAAGAGCTGATTTCCCACTGGAGAGCGCTGGCCGCACTCGCACTTCAACTCAATCAAAGCCGCCCTTCTTCGGGCCGACGCATCTACCCTGTAAATGTCATGTTTTATCTGGTATGGGGCAAGAGATGTGTCCTACTTTCCTACCGAGCAACTGTGCAGCTCCATCCCTGAGGGGCTGGAGGGTTTTTCCTTTTAAATGATTCAACAAAATGAGAGATGTCTTTTTTTTTTTAAACTTGACGGATTGCACTGGGGGAATTTCCTCAAGGCTCTCAGCCTAAGGGAAAAGGCTGAGCGCAATCTAGAGCCAGGGCTTGGCTCCAGGCAGATGTCATGCAAACCTCTCCAGAAAAGGTATTTCCATCCTGAACAGGATGTCTCAAGCTACTGCTAAGGCTCCCACAAACCACTGCCACCACATCTCATCCCGAACCCCATTTCCTTCGCTATCGGCCAGGCTGACAGTGCTGGAACTGGCAGTTGCGTCAAAATGGCAAATTTGAGAACTCTTTTTCCATGCCAAGCCCCTAAAGAAGTGGATGTCAGACTTTTTAGACTGAAGGAGCCCCTTGTTAGACACAAGGCACCCCTGATTAGACAATGCACCCCTCTTAGTTTTCACTCTGTTTGCAACTAGGGAAAAATAAGAGAGCCATTCTCCTATTGCAAAGAACTCAGCTTTGGGGTTTTCTTGTGAATCATGTTTGCACACCTACCAGTGTTAACAATGAGTGGCAACCTGAGGGCCCCCTGTAAAGGTCTCAAGGCACCCCAAGTTGTTGTGGCACCCTGGTTAAGAATCACTGCCCCCCAGTATTCAATTGAGCTGACTGAGGACAAGACAAGAACATTTCTGCCAGAAGGACTGGTCCAAGTCACCGATGCTGATATTACCAAGTGCGGTCAGTAGGTTTCAGAGGGAATAGCTCAGAGCTGTGAACCCGTCGGGTGTCAGTGAGTCATTTGGTCCTGTCCAGGGGGCCCCAGCACCACACAGGTTTGCAGCCAGGAGGGGTTTCAGTTTGAGAAATGGAAATGGAAATGCTGCAGCAGCCTTATTGCAGATGTGGAGCAATTCCCTAGTGAACACGGGCCTGCTCTGACCGGATGGAGACCACCTTCCTCCTAGCTCAGATGTCAAGTGAGGAGCGTGGAGGTGAGCGGCTGCCTAAGGCAAAACACAGGGCTGTTCCTGAGCTCCATACGACTCCCTCTGGAGCCTGGCAAGGGGAGGGCTAGCAGAAAAGACCCAGGTGCAGGCTGCAGCAACCATCAAGGTAACTAGGCTTGCTCAGCTGGGTTTAATGAAGCCATCTCCATCTTGTTCTGAAGAGCCGCAGCTGGCTCCATCTTCTAGCTCCCTGGAAAAGCCCCTTGCAGCGTTTAATCCTTGCTTGCAAACAGCTTTCTCTTATCTATAAGCACTGAAGCTTTTTATGGTTTGCCTACAAGCACAGGAACATTGGCTGGATTTGAAAGCCTGCAGGTGGGCTCTGAGCTCTGGGTCCCAGGACCTAGGCAGCCTCTATGCCCATTTTCTTTTCCAAGTTAAGTCATCATCACTGTGCTTTTATAGAGAGGGCTTGACTCTGACGCCTGCTGAAAGCAATGGAAAGTCTCCCCAGGACCAAAGCCATTCTACGTACCCTAAGTGAGCTCCCTTTCTATCCCCAGCCTCTAATCCAGTCTCTTCCTGCCCTTAGACTAGTGCTGCAAAACTTCTCCTTTGATGAAGCTTTCCCACCATCACCAGACCAGCATGCATTGCCTCAACCTATTACCCAGGAAACCCTGCCCCAACCAGAGCTACCAATAACTTGCCAAGGAAACCCCAAGAAATTCATTAGGGACTTGGCTACTGGCAAGCTGGTTTGGGTGGAAGGTGCACAGATACCACGGCTCTGCTGTCCAAGAGGGCTGAGAGGTCACAACACAACGGGCTCCAGCCAGCACAGCAACTGTTCAGCAGCCCAAAAGTCAGGCCATTTTGGGGGCATATTTTGTATGAATGGCTCATCCCCTTGGATATGGTGCTGCACAGGTATCACCGACCCACAGCTCTCTGGGGCAGCTCTTCTGCTTGTTCAAATCGGTGCAGCACCATTGATTGCAGCTGGGGAAGGATGCGAGCCCTCAATCCAAAAGCAGTTGCAGACTCTCATCTGTAAGACCCTGCTGCAATCTAGTGCAGGGAGCTCAGGGTTAAACACTGGGTGCAATGCTGTCTGTCCATGTCTCTGTTACTGCTTTGCTATGGGACCCCGGGCAAGACACCTCACTTTTCTGTGCCTCAGTTTCCACATCTCTAAGCATGCTAATGCTGACTTGCTCTTGGGAAGGTTGTTCTTGGGAAGAGATGAATTGCCCTCAAGTCCTGATTAGCAAAGGCATCTAAAGAGGTTGGGATTTCCCTCCTGTAGCCAAGTATCTAACTCTACTTGGGTTCCTGTCTGCCTGCTTAGGTATCTAAATGCCTTTGAAGCTCTGGCTCTAATACAGAATAATATGATTGTTTCCTCTAGGCATCAGAAAACTACCCTGTGCCTGCTTAGGTCTCCACATAGGAAGCAATTTCCACGCAACAGAGAAGATGAGTGCGTTTTGAACTCAGCACTTTCCTCCCTTACTCAGGGTCTGCGTTGTTATATTACCCCTTTGCCCTGTCATCCTCGACTCACGGACCCCCATGTGCCCACAACACAGGGACTTAGGCCTCCTTTTGCAGGGAGCCTTAGCGACAGCAACAAAATTTCAGGCTTGCAAAAGTGGAGGTCAGCGTCTGAAAAATCAAGCCCTCGGTCTTCAAGCGGTGGCAGCAGCATTAGCTGCAAAAAGCTACCACGTTAGAAAACAGCCAGAACCAGCTTGTCAGGGATTCATTTTGCTGCAAACTTTTAGCAACCAAACCACAGAATGGATGTAGCTGGAGAATGAGTGTAGAGTAGGAAGAAAGCCGCAAAAGCAAACTGCAGGGATTTTTTTTAATTATTATTATTCCTTCTGCTAAGCTTCTGGCACCACCTTTTGGAACAGGACATTATTACATCCAAGCTCATGCCGGTTTTCTTTGTGTGTTCCAGCGGGCTCCTCTCTTGCACAGAACGATCAAGCATGGACAAAAGTGACTGAACAGAGGCCATGCTTGCAGGGCTGGTTCATTAGTTGCTGATAGCACTCACATCCCTCAAGCCCCAGCACTTTTGCAAACAAGATGAAACTAAGGGCATTCAGAGATGCTGTACTTGTCACAACCTGCAACTGGGTTTCTATGCTTGGGACCTTCCATCCTTGGGCCAGCTAAGTAGGCTGCGCGCATGTATTGTGTGCAAGCACCTTGGTGAGGCGGACGGGAGCTGCAGTAGGAGCCCTGAGGGTGTGCACTGTGCAGTGATGATGCATGGAAGGATGGAGCAATAAATCCACACTGAAGTTCGGAGGCATGGGACGATCAGCTTCCCCATTCCAGTTCCCAATTCCCTCACCCACCTTACCAGTTACAGCCCCATGATCATTACAAGTCCTCCAAGTCTGACACGTGCAAGAAGCAAAAGTGTCCCCCTTGCCAGGGCAGAGCCAGCTCTGCCAGGCTTTTGAGTGCTAAGGCAGGTCAATTAAACCAATATTGGCTCTAATTAGCACTCCCACCAGCTGTTTGAAGTGGACATGGCCAGATTCTCTCCCGCCTTGGAGGACATCAAAGAAATCCTTCCCATTCCTCCCCTGATGGCTGAGAGCCACGCACTGGGGGCAAGCCAGGGGCAAGTGGAGCATGGAAAAGACAGGATTGATCACTGCATGTGATGACCATGGGGTGTGAAGCCATTTTCCATTCCTCTCCCTCTGATCGGCGCACCGTAATGCTTTCTCTGTCACAGGGTCTAAGCTAATGCTCATCTAGGTTAAGCTGTTCCTCCATCTCTTTCATACATGATCCTGGCCTGAGTGTCTTAAAGGGAAAACTGAGGACAGCAGGTGGGTTATCTTTTCCTGACCTGTCACCTTATGTGGGTGGGCTGGACAAAACAACCGAATCGTACTAATCCTACATGCAAACACAACACTTCCTAGCTCCAAATGAGGAGAATACCTGTAGAAAGTCAGCACAACCTTTGCAAGCCTCATCAGGGAGCAAAGCTGCTTTGATTGTATGTGGCAAATGCTACTGAAGTAGTACCTGGCCCACAGACTGTGGACTTGATTCCAGTTTTCTCCAGCGCTGGGACTCTGTTTATAGCACCTTCGATATGCTGCATGAAAACATCCCAGTCCAGATCAAAGAGGCCAAAGGCGAATTTGTCAGATACCTGGTGGGGGAAGAGGAAGACAGCTGAGTGAAGAGGGTTCTTTTATAACACATACCCTTATTTTGGGAGCTCCTGATGGGCTGTTTCCTGTAGGGTGCCTGCTGAAGCCAGTGGGAGCTTAGGGATTGACGCCTCGAAAAACCAGTCACAAGGAGCAACCTCAGGGACCCTTGAAGTCAAAGGGAGTTTTGGCATTGTCTCAAATAGTGCCATGATTTTGCCAGAGCCCATGTTAACTGCTTAGTGAAGGGGCAGCCCCCTTGTGATCTTGCCCAAGGTCACTCCTGGGATCTTTGGCATGGGTGAGACTGGATAAGGGACTTTTGAGATCCCTCTCTCCTTGCTGGCCCTTTTCAAGCGGGGTTGCTTCTTGTGCAGACCTTTCCCAGATCCAAAGACCACCAGCTTTCAAATTGCATCCTACCCTACCCACGGGACCCAGCTGATTCAATACAAAGGGTCCTGGTTCCTGGCTTTCAGGCATGAGCGAGAGCTCAAGGACTCATTTCTGCCCCTTCTTTGTCAAACCAGGTTTCCCAGGAATGTGTTTCATTTCTTATGAAAGCCTCTCCTCACTACTCACCTCCTCCCAGAAGATTGGATTTGACTCGTATCCGCCCACAGAGAGGGCATCGCCTTGGAGACGAAGATACAGGAATGTTCTGGAGATTTGCTTTGCAGTGACATTATAAATTAACCATATAGGGAACCTAATTATTTGTCCTCATGGCCTCATCCACCTCGTCCCCCTTGGGTCTCATTGCATAACCTGCCAGAACATCAAACACAGCCCTGGCTTTTCTGGCGTGACAGGTCCACAGTGCAAAGAGTGGAAGAAGACAATTCTGGCAGGTCATTCATTATCTGCCTCACTTCTGGCCAAAAATTGGCAAAAGGAACTGTAGCATCCTCTCCCAGCAATCCTTCTTCAGCTGTATTCCTCCACCGGCTCCCTGCTCCTTTGCCCATATTGCCACCCCCTAACTCTATGCCAGCACTGGGCTAATGATATAATTACCGAGCTCCCTCAACAGGAGAGAGACACTAAGCCACTGTTGCACAGCGTGGTGTTTATAGCCACTCTGATGATATTGCTGTATTTTTTTTAACCACAATGTTTTCCCTCATTATTTACAATCCCATATTCCCTTTCGAGTTTCCAACCATATGTTCGCACTGGCATGCACTAGTTTGTTACTTTTGGGTTGCTCAAGAGTGATGGCACTGAACACACCTAAATGTCATTGCAGGATAGAGACAGAGCGGACTTCCATAGTATGGCTGTGACCAGCTCGAGGCACACGAGGGTTAAGCAGATAGCACTGTTTTATTTTAAAGCATGGCAGTCTCTTTTTTTGTGTGTGTGCAGACTTGGCAAACAGGCATTGAGAAGAAAGACTGGCGGCAGCCAGTCACGATGAATTAGCTTCAGTGCTGGGCCCTTCCTGAGCCCCCTGCCTGGGTCCTGGTTAGAGTACGGCTCAGACACCAGCAAAACAAGATTAGCAGCAGACATGATACATGTGGAGCTCTGAGGTGTGCACTGCCAGAAGGCAAAGGGAGGTTAAGCAGCTGCAGAAGATGTTGATACGATTAAATAAGCTGAGTCTTAATTCGCTAAGCAGGTTCCCCGTGTGTGCCGGCCCCAGACCAACAGAGCAAGCCAGGCCGGGCTGAATAGAAGCTGGTTTCTATCCTGACGGAGGCTGAAGATTAACCACTTACAAAACAGTCCCAAATTGACCCCATAACTCCTTCCCCCGAACCACCCCTGAGTGGCTATGGAAGGCATGGAGATGGCACTCAATTAGTACAATGTCACTGCTACGATTGTATTAAACACAGCGATGGGACCATCATTTTCTAGGCGCTCCTGTAACAAGGCATGAGAAGATAGTCTACTGAGAACTGGCCGACTGGGGAACCAATGCGTTTCAATGCAATTTATGGGAAGACGTATTTATTTCTCTCCTACCCCACTAACACAGAGAGGTGAAGGGGTACAACGATCCTGTCTCTCATGCATGGAGAGCAGTGGACTGGTTTTCTTAAACGGTATACATGCAGATGTGTAAGTAGTACAAGTAGAATGATTATAGGGTCTACTATATTATCCACTAATATCCAGTATTATCCACTAATAATTCTTAGCATTTTAATAATAGACGCGTAGTTAGTGGATAGGGATACCGCCCTACAAAACCTATTCTCAACCCAGCCATTGACTTGCGAGGAAGCCTTGGGCAACAGACCTTTTCCCCCACTTCCACAATTTGTCTGCCTCATCATCCATGTGAGTTGTAAACTCTTCGGGGCACGGACCATCTCGGAGCGTATTTGTTTGGCAGCACAAAGGGGGCCCAATTTTGGTCGGGACAGCTAAAAACCGGTGTAATATAAATAACCATCTTATCAATAAATGACCCCTTAACATCAGCTGTCAAGGAATCTAAATGTAAAAAATAATACTCATCTTGGTCAAACACTTTGCAATTGCCTGTAGAAAACTCTAGCCAGGGTTTAGTAATGTTATGACACGATGCGAAAGGTATCGCAGTGTTTAGGCTCTGACTCAGCGAAGCGTTTAAACACACATTTGCCTTAAGTATGTGTTTAATCAGCTTCTATTCAACCCAGTGTCTAAGCACATGTTTAAATCTCTCTGAAGCCTGAAAGAGAAGGCGAATGACATTTCTACATGCTCCAGGTCCAATTTTGCCCTGCTTTAATCCTCTCTGTAGCCCCACTAAGCCCTGTGGGCAGGTCTGTGGCAGAGCCAGCCCCTCGGTATCAATTTGGCTGATGCTTTGTGCAGGACTGGCCTGCCTAAACCTTCCCACGTTTGAAGCCAGTGTAGGTGGATGATCGCTGAGGTTTCCTGAAAGACGTCCTTCTCTGTACAGAGCTCGTGTTGCCCAAGAGAGACATCTAGCTGCAAATGGAGGGATGAGCTCTGCCCAGGCAACATTTGTCTCGGAAAGGTACAGGTTACTGCGCGGAGATGGCGCAGGGGGCACAGGCTCAGACACAACTGGGATCTGCTCACACAAGCACTGTGTGAAACAGGTGATGTGCTCTTTCCACGGCAAAGAGAGGGACCAGAGAGGGCGTTCTCAATCTTACTGCTTCGTGATGCTCTTAAGTACCCACAGAGCACTGTGGGCAAAGACAGCCAGTAAGCATTTGCACAATCATCTTGCAAAGAAAACCCACGCCATGCATGTTCCCTCTTATTTCCTTATTCATGCACGTTTGGGGGTAGGAAAGGAAAAAAAAATGTTAGAGACTTGGATCCTAAGATTTGGGAAAATCAGAAGTCCCCACATCCTGGCCCAAGTCCCTTCTGCAACATGCCCAGTAGCACATGGTGGGTCGCAAGCCTGCCAGGCACAGAAGAGGAGCGACGGACTAACCTGAATGCCCTCTATCCGCTCGGTCACCACATACGCATGATGCATTGCCACCAGGGGCACGCTGACGCCAGCCATCTGACCTAGGGCCCGGGCCCACACACCTGTCCAAAACAAAAAACCCCACTAAAATAATCTACCTCTTAGTGAAGAAGAGTGTCCATCACTCAGGTCACCACTGGACTGCGTGGGGATCTTCAGGCAGAGACCTGCAGCTCAGAGAGCATTCAGACAACCGCCAGATGGGTTTAAACAGGGAATGAGCCAGGCTCTTTGACTCGCATGCAACCCAAAACCAGGTCCTTCCCCTCCCTGATTATAGCTATGGTCAACCAAAGTGTGGCCCGTATATGTCAGAGGCTAGACAAACCCTAGTAATCATTGGGACAGGAAGGGTAAGTGTCATCCTGGCATGTCCCCAAGGGGAAGATCGATGGGTAAGTGGCTTTTATTCCCTACCTGCACAGTTCACCACGCAGGGAGTCTGGATGGTCCCATAGCTTGTTTCCACGGCAGTTACCCTCTGCACACCAAAGTCATCAGCTCTGACCTGGATACCGGTCACCGGGCAATTCTCTATTACCTGCAGACACATAAATCACCTGTGCCACTGGAGCTGGAATGACGTGCCAGATCATCAGACCACTGCTATTGCCCAGTCCAGGTCTGCAGCCACGATGCCTTCGTTCCTATCTAGGAAAGGCTTGACCGAAACAGAGATCTCTCACTGATCATTTTCTTTCACTTCCATAAAATCATGACTATCCCTGGTGGGTAATTAAATCCTCCTCTTTAATTGGGGGCTTCAATTACTTGCCAGCACAGTTACTTATATGTGATTTTAAATTGCAGAAAGCTCTTATTATTTATTTGTATTGTAGCAGCACAGAGGAACCTCAGTCCTGGACCAAGCCTCCGTTACAGGAAGGACGGTACCCGCATGCAGCAATATGATGATCCCTGACCCAAGGGGCGTAGTACATGTTATCAACTCGATAGTCCTGAAAAAGCTGTGTTGGGATCTCTCCCATCTCATCTGTATTTCCCCGAGTCTTGTAGCTCCTTTACAAATCCAGTGCTGTCTCTCTACCCGATGAGATACAGTTGGGCTGTCCTTCCAACCAAGCCAGTCAGGGCTGTATCCTCATCACCCAAAAGAAGTGCTGCTAAGCAGAGCAAGACAGCTCAGAAAACACCTGGAGCTGGTTCATGAGTGCCATGGGGAAATTGTTTCATCTGTGTCATCAAAGGTGTCAAGAAGAGGTTGGATAAGTATTGATCGGGAATGATCTAGGGGTAGCTATGCCTGTGCTATGCTATGCTTCGCTTCCCATGCTTCTCGCCTTTGCTGGTTGCTACAAGGGGCCTGGAAGGGATTTTTTTTCCCTTCCTGTTGCTACATGTGGGGTTTTTTTGCCTTCCTCACTGGGTGGTGGCTGAAACCCAGGCTGGACGGTTTGACCGGGGGGCCAGTTACCAAAGCGCCTCTGGCAGTTGCTGCCCTGGTAAGTGTTGTGCAGGTACCAGCAGGATCCATTGTGCCATCCTTAGGGACGTAGAGCGTGCCATACAGGTCATCCACATTCATCAGTGGATACAGGTCCTTCGTTTCTGCGGGGGACAGGACATAGGACTCTACGCCATACACCTTACCCAGCTAAAATGAGATACAGAACAGATGTGTTAGAGCAAGCAGGATAGACCGGTGATGTGTCTTCGGTTTTCTGCACAACAACCGACAGTAATAATGAGACAACACAATGCACCTCTGGGTCCCAGATAGCAGACAGGCTAGGTCTAGCTATGAGCACTGCTGCAGTGCGGCTCTAACTGGCTCCTGTGGGATTCTCAAAATGCAGAACATGGCAAACACCTCTAGCAAGCTCCCACCCCATTGAAAGAGATAGGGCCCTCTTCCTATGCACCTGTGCAACTTATGATGTACTAAACAGACAGTATTTTGATATGTATGTTAGGAATGTATGGAGAAAATTATGATGTACTAAACAGAAACGGGCAAAACTCCAGGAATAGGTTTGGTTGTGCAAAGCCCAAACTGGGGATGCGTTTGATTTGGGGATCTGTATATCTAAGACCTATGTATCTTTTGCATACATAAATATATGCATGCGTGTGTGTGTATACACACACCACACATGCACACGCACAATATACAGTGGGGCAGGAGGATACCTAATGGGCCATGACAATGTGCATTTTTCCCGTACCGGGGAGGATGATAACTTGTGAAACCATGATCCCTGGCAAACCTGCACAGAGAGCTGTGTCACAACCCAATTAAGTAGTGCCCATGTCACAAGCAAGAGATACCAGTTAAAGCAGTTCTATTTTGCACTAGGTTAACTAAGGGTTAACAAAATGATAACAACAGCCTTCTTTGCTCTGCGTGTCAGCGAAAAGAGATTTATAACTGCGACACTAACTAGAAATGAAACTTAGCCTTCTGTGCTTTACATAAATCATTATAATTGGTCAAAGAAAACAGGGAGTAGCCCTATAAAATTACCCTAGCGAAAACCACTATATAATTGGTGATTCTAATTAAATTTATGACGTGGCGAAAACCAATTGGCTATTACACAAATAAAACCCACATACACTTCCGCAAAGACGAAGAAGGGGAACCTCCGCACACACCTTGGAGACCTCTGAATGTACGTGTCAGAGTAACTAACAATTTGATCACTTGTCAGTCGTCCCCACCCCCGTTTCGACCCAATCTCAGATGTAAATCAACGACTGCTGGCCCGACCATTTCTGCCCAACCATTTCCGAACACTTATGCAGACCGACCTACGAACTCTTACACTGTAACTAACCAAGTACCTCTGACCTCCGTTATTCACCACCTTGACGGCGTGAGTAAACAATCTCGCTTTGTAACCGATAAGCGTCCGCCTAATTAATTCCACTCCAAGCGTCACAAGTACCCGCCTGACGGCCTTCTAAGGCTCCCGGACTCCTTGCTGCAGTGCACGGCAGCGACAAGCTGCTCCCTTTCATTTCATTACTGAGAACAGCATAGAGGTTTTGTTGGCTTTAGTACTGTGACTCTCAGCTCGGCAGCATGGGAGGCCTCTTTCACCATGCATGTAGTAGCCACCAGTGGGATTGGTTTCTAGCCAAAACCGTCTCTCAGCTATAATGTGAGTCTGCGCTAGCACTGCACAAGATAACCATGGTCTGTGCAAACTCAACTGTTAGGAATCACAAGGTGAGCTACAGCCACCCTCACCTCTCTGGGGTCTCTGATCCCCACTCCCACCTCTCCCCTTCCTCAGTTATCATCACTGTGCTTTTATAGAGAGGGCTTGACTCTGACACCTACTGAAAGCAATGGAAAGCCTCCCCGGGACCAAAGCCATTCCATGTACCCTAAGTGAGCTTCCTTTCTATTCCCAGCCTCTAATCCAGACTCTTCCTGCCCTTAGACTAGTGCTGCAAAACTTCTCCTTTGATGAAGCTTTCCCACCATCACCAGACCAGCATGCATTGCCTCAACCTATTACCCAGGAAAACCTGCCCCAACCAGAGCTACCGATAACTTGCCAAGGGAACCCCAAGAAATTCATTAGGGACTTGGCTACTGGCAAGCTGGTTTGGGTGGAAGGTGCACAGATACGGCGCGGATGGGCAGCAGCACACAACCCCCAAGTAATTAGACCTCCCCAAAATCCCTTCACATGGCTAGTGGATAACATCCACCCCAACTCATTTGGAGAGGAAGGCAGGATGACTCCCGCTTACAGACATGAGCCTCTTGTACTCGTCCAGCCAAGCTGGTTTGGGTGGAAGGTGCACAGATACCACGGCTCTGCTGTCCAAGAGGGCTGAGAGGTCACAACACAACGGGCTCCAGCCAGCACAGCAACTGTTCAGCAGCCCAAAAGTCAGGCCATTTTGGGGGCATATTTTGTATGAATGGCTCATCCCCTTGGATATGGTGCTGCACAGGTATCACCGACCCACAGCTCTCTGGGGCAGCTCTTCTGCTTGTTCAAATCGGTGCAGCACCATTGATTGCAGCTGGGGAAGGATGCGAGCCCTCAATCCAAAAGCAGTTGCAGACTCTCATCTGTAAGACCCTGCTGCAATCTAGTGCAGGGAGCTCAGGGTTAAACACTGGGTGCAATGCTGTCTGTCCATGTCTCTGTTACTGCTTTGCTATGGGACCCCGGGCAAGACACCTCACTTTTCTGTGCCTCAGTTTCCACATCTCTAAGCATGCTAATGCTGACTTGCTCTTGGGAAGGTTGTTCTTGGGAAGAGATGAATTGCCCTCAAGTCCTGATTAGCAAAGGCATCTAAAGAGGTTGGGATTTCCCTCCTGTAGCCAAGTATCTAACTCTACTTGGGTTCCTGTCTGCCTGCTTAGGTATCTAAATGCCTTTGAAGCTCTGGCTCTAATACAGAATAATATGATTGTTTCCTCTAGGCATCAGAAAACTACCCTGTGCCTGCTTAGGTCTCCACATAGGAAGCAATTTCCACGCAACAGAGAAGATGAGTGCGTTTTGAACTCAGCACTTTCCTCCCTTACTCAGGGTCTGCGTTGTTATATTACCCCTTTGCCCTGTCATCCTCGACTCACGGACCCCCATGTGCCCACAACACAGGGACTTAGGCCTCCTTTTGCAGGGAGCCTTAGCGACAGCAACAAAATTTCAGGCTTGCAAAAGTGGAGGTCAGCGTCTGAAAAATCAAGCCCTCGGTCTTCAAGCGGTGGCAGCAGCATTAGCTGCAAAAAGCTACCACGTTAGAAAACAGCCAGAACCAGCTTGTCAGGGATTCATTTTGCTGCAAACTTTTAGCAACCAAACCACAGAATGGATGTAGCTGGAGAATGAGTGTAGAGTAGGAAGAAAGCCGCAAAAGCAAACTGCAGGGATTTTTTTTAATTATTATTATTCCTTCTGCTAAGCTTCTGGCACCACCTTTTGGAACAGGACATTATTACATCCAAGCTCATGCCGGTTTTCTTTGTGTGTTCCAGCGGGCTCCTCTCTTGCACAGAACGATCAAGCATGGACAAAAGTGACTGAACAGAGGCCATGCTTGCAGGGCTGGTTCATTAGTTGCTGATAGCACTCACATCCCTCAAGCCCCAGCACTTTTGCAAACAAGATGAAACTAAGGGCATTCAGAGATGCTGTACTTGTCACAACCTGCAACTGGGTTTCTATGCTTGGGACCTTCCATCCTTGGGCCAGCTAAGTAGGCTGCGCGCATGTATTGTGTGCAAGCACCTTGGTGAGGCGGACGGGAGCTGCAGTAGGAGCCCTGAGGGTGTGCACTGTGCAGTGATGATGCATGGAAGGATGGAGCAATAAATCCACACTGAAGTTCGGAGGCATGGGACGATCAGCTTCCCCATTCCAGTTCCCAATTCCCTCACCCACCTTACCAGTTACAGCCCCATGATCATTACAAGTCCTCCAAGTCTGACACGTGCAAGAAGCAAAAGTGTCCCCCTTGCCAGGGCAGAGCCAGCTCTGCCAGGCTTTTGAGTGCTAAGGCAGGTCAATTAAACCAATATTGGCTCTAATTAGCACTCCCACCAGCTGTTTGAAGTGGACATGGCCAGATTCTCTCCCGCCTTGGAGGACATCAAAGAAATCCTTCCCATTCCTCCCCTGATGGCTGAGAGCCACGCACTGGGGGCAAGCCAGGGGCAAGTGGAGCATGGAAAAGACAGGATTGATCACTGCATGTGATGACCATGGGGTGTGAAGCCATTTTCCATTCCTCTCCCTCTGATCGGCGCACCGTAATGCTTTCTCTGTCACAGGGTCTAAGCTAATGCTCATCTAGGTTAAGCTGTTCCTCCATCTCTTTCATACATGATCCTGGCCTGAGTGTCTTAAAGGGAAAACTGAGGACAGCAGGTGGGTTATCTTTTCCTGACCTGTCACCTTATGTGGGTGGGCTGGACAAAACAACCGAATCGTACTAATCCTACATGCAAACACAACACTTCCTAGCTCCAAATGAGGAGAATACCTGTAGAAAGTCAGCACAACCTTTGCAAGCCTCATCAGGGAGCAAAGCTGCTTTGATTGTATGTGGCAAATGCTACTGAAGTAGTACCTGGCCCACAGACTGTGGACTTGATTCCAGTTTTCTCCAGCGCTGGGACTCTGTTTATAGCACCTTCGATATGCTGCATGAAAACATCCCAGTCCAGATCAAAGAGGCCAAAGGCGAATTTGTCAGATACCTGGTGGGGGAAGAGGAAGACAGCTGAGTGAAGAGGGTTCTTTTATAACACATACCCTTATTTTGGGAGCTCCTGATGGGCTGTTTCCTGTAGGGTGCCTGCTGAAGCCAGTGGGAGCTTAGGGATTGACGCCTCGAAAAACCAGTCACAAGGAGCAACCTCAGGGACCCTTGAAGTCAAAGGGAGTTTTGGCATTGTCTCAAATAGTGCCATGATTTTGCCAGAGCCCATGTTAACTGCTTAGTGAAGGGGCAGCCCCCTTGTGATCTTGCCCAAGGTCACTCCTGGGATCTTTGGCATGGGTGAGACTGGATAAGGGACTTTTGAGATCCCTCTCTCCTTGCTGGCCCTTTTCAAGCGGGGTTGCTTCTTGTGCAGACCTTTCCCAGATCCAAAGACCACCAGCTTTCAAATTGCATCCTACCCTACCCACGGGACCCAGCTGATTCAATACAAAGGGTCCTGGTTCCTGGCTTTCAGGCATGAGCGAGAGCTCAAGGACTCATTTCTGCCCCTTCTTTGTCAAACCAGGTTTCCCAGGAATGTGTTTCATTTCTTATGAAAGCCTCTCCTCACTACTCACCTCCTCCCAGAAGATTGGATTTGACTCGTATCCGCCCACAGAGAGGGCATCGCCTTGGAGACGAAGATACACTGAAGCATCGTGATCTCGAACATTCGGCATATTCTAAAAATAAGTAGAGAGGAATAGCATCAAGCCGTGGCAGGAGAAAGCCAATCATGCCTAGTGGAGTCACCTGAGCAGCTTCTGTCCTGGGATCCTGCGCCAGCGGGCACACCAGAGCTGCGTGGAGAACCAT
>NW_005842398.1:1412873-1414307 GCF_000455745.1 Alligator sinensis | reverse complement strand
ATGGTTAAGAGACTGGAAATAAAATACAGAGCTGCAGTGTCACTTGTCTGATTGCGGTGCCTAAAAGACAAATCCTGCCTGCCATGTGTCTGCTATAGTATAAAACTTGAACACATGGTATTTTTACAAATCCAGCAAAGGTATGATTGTAAGCAGGTTATACAGTTTTCAATTGACTTCAACTGTCATTGCTACTTCTTTTAGACCCTTCCTGTGTTTAATGCAGTATAACCCAGATTATATATCAGTGGAAAAATAAGGCTACACAAGAAATACTGGTGGAACCTCCTCTGCACTATGCATGAGTTGAGACAGGTACTGGTTACCTTGTGATCTCCTGTGAGACAGTCAATTGCAACCTCTGAGCAAGCAGCTCCATAAACAAAATATGTAAATGGGTGTCCGTAACAGGGGACCTGCTCAGGGCTGCCTTCCCTGCAGCCCGCCCACCTGTTCCTGGGCTAACCGCCCACATTCTTGCCCACCACACTGTGATGAGCAAGTTTGTTATTACCCTGAAATAAAATCTTTTTTTGATAGCATACTGTTAGGTTAACAATAATTTAGATTATTGAAAAGTATTAGCTTTGCAGCTGAATACAAGGCATGACCTGTGGCCTAGCAATGCTGCTGACCACAAGCCAGAATGATAGCTAAGCGTTTGTTTATGTTAAGTAATTATTTTAACTGTGTCAACCATTTTCTGAGAAAAAAGACAACGAACGTAAATCTGTCTAGGTCTTTGCACTGAGGACCAGTTACAGCATGGAACGTGATGAGATAAGAGGGGCCCATAGAGGGAAGTGGAGACTAGCACCGCTGAGGACAGAGAACAGATTGGAATGTAAAAGATAACATGTTACCGTTACTTAATTTCTGCCTTTGGAAAAGTACTAGCTATAATAGATAAATGTAATGTTACTATGACGATTTGTGTAGCACCACAGAAGACCATAAGTATTGGAAGGAGATGATGACCATAAGTATTGCATATTTAATGACCTTGTAGTTTTCTTTGTTAGAAAAGGTATAAAAGACAGCCCCACCCTTAAGTTGGGGCCATTTTGCCTCTTTGCTGGTTTATGGTCTTTGCTCGAGCAAATAAACTGCAGTTAACCCTTTACCCATGTTGCCTGGTTCCTATGCAGCTAGACAACGGACTCCAGGGAGTTTTCTCCCACGACAACACCTTGTTGGAATTAATTAAAATAGATATTAATAAGCAAGAGGCTGCCCATTTCCTGCCCTGATGCCAGGGGGCACTATTTGCAGCTCCATGCCTCCCCTACACCGCAGCCCAAGACTCACAGATGGCATCTCAATGTTATCATCATCACCGGCCCCTGCACTGGGCCCCAGAATCATCCTAATTGAACCCTGCCTGGATTCCTCCCCTCAGGCAGCTTCTTCAGCCGTCACACCGGGCAGCATAGC
>NW_005842398.1:1398978-1412842 GCF_000455745.1 Alligator sinensis | reverse complement strand
CCCCTTCGGGTGTGGTCCCCCCACAGGGACCTCTGGCTCACTAGCCCTGGCCCACCTCCAGGCCAGTCAGGACCCTCAGTGCACAGCTCTTGGGCGTCCCTCGCGGTGGCCCCCCCGGCCCTTTGACCCTTCCAGTCCTGGCCCCAGCATGGGCCAGTCAGGGGAAGTCCGGACAGGCCTGAGTCTATGGCCCTTACTCTTTTGCCATGGGGTCCACCTTCCCAACCCTCCAACAAAGGGGTAACCCACCCAGTTGTGGGGGCTAGGGGCAACCTGCCTTTCACTGGGGTGGTCACTGGCCTGGCATTTCCTGGGGGCTCCTGCACCACTGGGAGCCCCACCCGGCCACCCACTTCTGGCAGGGTGCAGTTTTAGGTCATGCCCAGGACCAGGAGCCTCCTTACTATCCCCCACAGCTCCTCCCTTACCTCCAGATGATACCAGCAGCCCTCCAGCCAGGCAGTGTTGTTGCCTGGCCTCCAGCAGCAGAACTGCCCTGTTTATATGGGCAGCCCTCAGTTCAAAATGGCTGCCCTCATCAGGCACCCAGCAGCTGCCAGCTCCAGGCCCTTACAGTGGTAGGCACACACAGTGCCCTGTCAGTGTCCTTCTCCCTTCTCCCAGTTCAGATCTCCATCATAGCCTCTAGCTGAAACAACAAAGTCCACATAAATCACAGAAGTTTAGGTTGTTCTGTCAATATCTGAATTACTACAGTAAACTTAATGACCAACAAGTTGGAAATCACTTGAAGTGGAAACTTCGTAATGGGGCAATTACCAGAATAATACTTTATGAAAGTCAACAGAGCTATGCTAATTTGCATCCCCTGGGAATCTGTCACCATGTCCATATTATAGTCAGGCAATCAATATGCCAAACAAAACACTCCAATCCAGAAATGTTCATAACAAAATCCCAGAATGGTTCTGACAGAGGCTGCCCAGGAAACCATGTCTAAAAGACCAGTTTAAAGTTATAATTACATTGCCGAGGGTCAATAAAAAAATCCAAGTTGTCAATAAAAAAATGCTGGTGTCAAGTCCTGTTCATCTGGTTCCACTGCTTGAGTTATTATCCTTAAAAGCCACTCCTTAAATTCATGCTTGCAGTTTTATTGAGACATATCTCCGAAACCCATAATCCTAGGGCGGTCTAAAAATACGTTACCTGAAGTACCCAGTGGCTGAAAGACTAATGCTTTGCTTAAAAGCTTCTTTAACCTGAAAGAGACAAAAGACATTTGGGTAAATGAATCCTATAAGAAGGAGTTTGCATTCACACATATGCATTTAAAAATCAAACTGTCCAACAGAAAGCTGAGAAAGCACTATCAAAATAGAGAGAATAACATCTGGACTGTCTTATGTGAGGAAGGCTGTTCAGGCAGGACAAATGCGATCAGAGTTTCTAAAGCTCTGTTCCAGGTCTAAACGGTGCTTTGTTCTGATCAACAATTTTACACGCTTCATGTGTGACAGTCCTACTCTAATGATAATCATTAGGGAATGTATTTGAAACTTGGGCAATGCAAGTGTCATGTATGGCTAAACTCAGACTTGATATTTTTAGGACTATAATATTCTGCTGGGATCAGGGGAAAACAAGATAAAAGTCAAGAAGTTTCCCCTTCCTCCTGTAAGAAACACAGAGGTCTTGTCATAAGTGCCTTCATCTTCCTCCACTGTATAAGGATTAGATCAGACTCTGGGAAACCTTGTATAGAGATAGACTTGCAAGGCCAGATTCCTTGTTTTTGCTGACTAAGTGTTTGACCATAGTAACAAACAAACTGAAACCCATTACCATAAATCACGTCTGACCAACCTGACTGCCTTCTGTGATGAGATGACTGGCTCTGTGGATATGGGGAGAGCAGTGGATGTGCTATACCTTGACTTTAGCAAGGCTTTTCATACAGGCTCCCACAACATTCTCGCAAGCAAGCTAAGGGAATACTGGTTGGATGAATGAGTCTATGTAAGGTGGATAGAAAACTGGCTAGATCGTCGGGCTCAGAGGGTAGTAATCAATAGCTTGATATCTAGATGGCAGCTGGTATCAAGTGAAGTGCCCCAGGGATTGGTCCTGAGGCTGGTTTTGTTCAATATCTTCATCAATGATCTGGAAGCTAGGGTGCCCAGGCAGTGGGGCTGGAAGTTAGGGTGCAGGGTGCCCAGGCAGTGGGGCTGAGTCCAGCGGTGGTAGTTACACTGGCAGCAGCTGCTAGAAGGAGCTGCCGCTGCTGGGGCTGTTGGGAAGCTGAGTCTGGTGCCACCCCACCCCACTGCATGCCCAGGGGTGGTGAGCTGCCGCTGCTGGGGCTGTTGGGAAGCTAAGTCCGGTGCCACCCCGCTCCAATTGCATGCCCAGGGGTGTTGGGACTGGCTGCAAGTGGCATGGACCAGGCTGCCCCCATGCCTGCACTGGGTAGGCATTCTGCCACAGACTGGATAGAATCCCTTGACAGGCCAAATTTGGCCTGCAGGCCATATTTTGCCTACCCCTGATTTAGACCAAGGGAGTCAAAAGATATGTCCTGCAGGCTGGATCCAACATGTGGAGCCAGAGTATCCAATCTATAGGGCTTCCCTCAGGGCTAAAAATTTGTTGGCTGGATGATCGGTGGCAGCATTAATTGCTGCAGTTCCCAAGCCACAGTAATTAACACTGCTGCCACTATTCCCACCACCAAATATCTGGCTCTATGGAGAACCCTGCTGGCCAGTTCCAGGGCAAAAAAGTTATGTTATCTAGTTTGCAGGGCTGCCCACGTGGCCAGAAATTTGGCTGTGGAGGGAACAATGGCTGCCACAGCTCCAGGAACCACAGCAGCTAACACTTCTACCAACAAGTTTCCAGCCCCATAGGCCAAGATGACATGGCTGTGCACTCCAGATCCAGCTCAAAGGGCCAGATATGTTTGACACCTCTAATTTAGACTGAATGTTTCCCTGGGCATCAACTGTCTTTTAAGACAGGTCTGTATGCTGACAAACCTAAAGGGATCTCTCCCACATCCCGCCCTGCTCTCCTTGTGACCCTCTTGGAAGCTGGTTGAGGGAGCAGCTACATGACTATGCAGATGCAAGCCTTTTAGCCTCAGCTTTTTTTCTCTGCTCCTGTTTGTGTCATTGGCAAGGGGTTATGTTGGTAAAAAATTGCTCATGACAGCTATTAGCCTAATTACACAAGAAGGAAAGCTCCTCAGTCTTGGCCTGTGTTACACACAATGCAAAGGGCTAATATTTGAGTTCCATTACCTGGATCATTTTGATATGGATGCCTTGTCCCATTTCAATTCCACCATGAGTCAGAAGCACTGACCCATCAGTGTAGATATGAACCAGAGCAGCAGCCTAAAAAGAAAAACCAGGAAGAGACTACAGAGTGCTGTTCCTTACCTATAATGTAATGGAAAGTGACTCTGTATTTATAATGAAGTAACGCATAAGAAAGTTAGTAGAAAGTATACAACCTTGAAGGGGATTCTGATGTTACATAGGTATCTGCTGAGATTTCATGCTTTGGAATCGTAGTCAACCTGAATTACAGCATTGGCTCTGCCTTTACATTAAACTTAGAATAGCTGATAGCAATTCTTGATCTTCTTTATCTGATCACACTAGTAACACAAGGAAAATGGCCCTAACATTACAGCCCAACAGACTCCAAGAATGGCGGGAGAAGATTCAACCATGGATTCTTGTTCCAAGGTATCTATACACACTTCTGCAAATTTCCAAGCTTTGGACTGTTTAGGGAGCCATGATTTACACAGGCTGAGAGGGCTACTCCATGTCAGCCATGTCCTAAATTAAGGTCTCTTCAAAACTCAACCAGAAGCTGCAACACAGAGTGTAGTAGTCCCTGACTTTGAAACTAGAGTAGAGATTGCTAGTGGAATGAGAGACATTCATTTTTCAGTTATAAAATTATACTCTATCAGATCTCCCCTATATTAAACAAACCACACAGCTTATTAATGTTGATATAATAGCTCCCCCACCCTTTCTTCCCAGCGTCTACCACCTATAACCTCTAAAGTGACATGTCTGAAAGATAAGCCTTCTGCAGACCTGCTTCTAAATAGCCTTGAAAGAGTGCCACACTGAGGCAGCTATATTGCTTCTTGTTCCTAAGCTTGCTCACTCAGGCTGCGTCCATATGAGCATGGACTATTGGTTCCCTGGGTACAAATTGGCAGTGGGACACCTTGTGCTGCTGCTAGTTGTCCCTGGGGAATGCCTGTGCCACACACCGTCTGGCACATGGCAGGTTATCCCGGGTGTGGTAGGAGAGGCTGGGCCCAGCACTGGGCTGGCCCCAGCAGCCTAACCTGGGATTCTAGGGGCCTCCTGGGGCTGCAGCAGCAGCAGCAGCGATCCTGCTGCTTGGAGCCTGGTCAGCAGCTGGAGCATGGCCCCGGCCAGCCAGGCTCTGGTTTTGAGCAGTGCATGCTGCCCCCACGTGTGTTGTTCTGCTTTTTTTTTTTTTACCTCAGGGTTTAATTCCCCCCCACCCCTGCACTGCTCCCTTGAACCATGCAGAACAGTTGAATGTGTAGCATGTGGCACCACTGACTTGTCTGCAGTGCCAGATACTGCATGGCCATGCTCGTCTGGATGTGGCCTCAGAGTCTGTTCAGAGCTTGCTCGTTAAGAGGGTGTGTCTACACAAGATGTTTACTGCAAAGCTGACTAATTAGCTGCACAGTAAAATGTCAGCCTCATCAGGTGCAGTGCTATTAGGCCATAGTAAACTAATACACACCACCACAGGATAGTACTGCTTAACACAAATACTATCCTATGGCAGTGTTTCTTTAGTGTGCTGCAATGCACATGTAGATGCTGATGGGGTTAGCTGTGGTAGACGGGTGCCTCAGTGTGGGGGCTGCCTGCCAGTTATCCCTGCACTGAAGCACCCTCATGCCCCAGCCAGCCCTTCTGCAGCATGTTGACCTGGGTTGGAGCAGCCCCAGGCTGGAAAGCTAATCTCTGGGACCCCCTGTCAGCTAGGGCTGCTTCTGCCCCAGCCCAACACGCTGCAGTCCTGGGCGCACATGCAAATGCGGCACCTGGGAGCAATAAACTTTGGCACAAATTATGCTGGAGTCTATTCAGTTGCATTAATTACATGTGTAGACATCCCCAGAGCTAGCCTTAGTATCCCTATACAGCGATGTACTGAGCCATACAAACATACCAAGAGAAGCAGTGCAGCCTCTATAAAATGGTTGTTATGAAAAAAACATTTTTCCACAAGGGATCTAAATGTATATGTTTCTTTGTGATATAAGCCAAATCAAACTTTCCAAGGGCAAAGCCATCAGCTCACTATACGAGGAAGTATTTTTAAAGGCAACTTAAAGAAACTGACCTGACTAAGATAACGTGAGCCAAGTCCAAATGGATACTTCATGGGAATTATGGCAATTCCTTTCTTCTTCCAGTAATTTTGTCTGTTAAATTCTTCCACAGCTTTTAGTCTGCTGTAGTATGCAGACTTCACCATACATTCATTCCAACACCTTATCAGGTTCTGGGGATCCAACTTTTGTTTGTAAGGTGTTTGTTCAGTTTCTTTATACATGTTTATCTCCCTTACCTGAAAAAAGAACATTAGCAGAGATCCCAAAAAAACAAACTGACCTGCGTTTTGGGCTAGTGGTGCAAAAGTAAGCATGAAAGGTTAGCTTCAGTATGATTTGTGGGGCTGTATTGTTCATTCTTGCAAGGACTTAGTCCTTAACTGAGAACTATTTAAGAATTTTATCAAAAAAGATTAGAAATTCATATCCAAAGCACATCGCTTGCTAGTCTCAAAGTTAAAGTATTCTGCATCCAATTTGGAAACAGACAGAATATCATGTAACTTCAATGGACAATCTCAATAAAACAGGAATTCAGAAACAAAAAAATGCCAACATCAACACTTAGTGTCAACAAATGATTTGGTCAAGCAATTCAGTTAACTCAAAGGACCTTTTATTATATGGTCTGCCACTGAATAAACAGACTATATAGTACAAAGGAACTATCTTGGAAAGAAAATCCATCTTTCATTAACCTGCCAATAACCCTTACTTCCTTACCTTTTCTGGTGACAAACCAGTTTTCTCTGCAACACTTGTTATCCAGGATTCTGTAACCAGAGCTGACTGGGGGAAGCCAAATCCACGGAAAGCTGTGTTTGATGGCAAGTTTGTCTTGCAAGCGCAGCCCCAGCATCGCAGGTTGGAAATCTTGTAGGCATTATCCATTCTTAGCAAGGCTAGCTCTGTTACCTGTCATATGTGAACAGACAGAAAATGTCAGAACAGGTCTTCTTTTATAATTACCTTCACATGGAAATTATGTTAATCTTTCTCTTATCAAAGAGAGGCACTGACTTAAGAAAATCAGGTATAGGATAGAAGTATTACAGGCAGTCCTCAACTTACGTTTCGAGTTACGTTTTGCACTTACAACGTTTATAAATTGACACCCTGTTTTAACTTTATGACATCAGTTTCGACTTTACAATGCTTGAGCAGATGCGACGCCATGCCAGCAAACAAGTTTGCTGCATCACTCATCTCCCTGGAGAACATCTGTTCAAACTTCCTTGGACACTTTCTTTAAGAAAACAGACAAGATTCCAGAAAAACCTGCAACCAGGACTCCTGAGAAGACTCTAGCCAAGAGCCCTTCAAACAGTCCAACCAAGAGCCCTCCAGCAAAGTCACCTCAAAGAAGTCCTTCCAAATCAATATGATTGCTATTTACAATATAAATACATTTATGTAGGTATATTACTCATCTATAATTGATCAAGTGCAAAATTCTGGGGTATTTTGGTGAAAAGAGGGTATCGGGCCTTGGTTCAGGAACCAATCCCACATTTATAACATTGTTTCTTATGATAAAATTGGTTCCAAGTTACAACGTTTCGACTTAAGACACGGTTTTCAGGAACCAATTGTGTTATAAGTCCAAGGACTACCTGTATTAGCTTGAAAACTGGAGCTTCTGTAAACCCTTTGTAACAAGAATAGTCTGTGGTCATATCTATGAAGTAAACTTATTGTGCCTTGAGCACACTGCACTGCCCCAAACTGTTGCACCTGGATTTATGACCTAGATACCTTGTTCCAGGCAGACCCAAACCATCATACTGACCATGACTTCTTCATTCGATAATAGGCAAAATTTATTGATACACAGTGATAGCAAATAAGAATAACACAGGCAAGGCAAACAAAATAACTCTTCTGATTCTATATCTGCCAGTCCTAGTGCTGTCACAGAGGGAAAATATGTCTGGCCAGTATACAAGCTTCACCCTTTGATTGTCTCTTGAATGTCAGATGTCAGTGGCCTCGAGGTTGAGGGCCAAAGTCCATCCCACTCCAGTGGGGTGGGTGATTGTGGCAGCGAGGTGCCCCCACAGACTCCCAAAGGGGAGAGGGTAATCCCTGTGGGCCCCAAACCCCAGAAACAGCCCCCCCCCTCCCCCGCGGGGAAAACTTACCTTCTGATGGGCAGCCAGAGAAGGAGCAAGAACCACAGCCATGGCCGCGCGAGCCGGCATTACACCCACTGTTTAATCAGCTGTTTCCTGGGCGGGGAAAAGCTGGACCAATTGTAGAAGCCATGCCGGCCACCGTGGGAAGATTTAAAAGCCCCACCAGAACCCAGCGTGGGGGCAGAGCCAGAGAGAGAGTGCGCTGGTGTCCAGCACGCCAGACGTGCTGAGGCTCCTGCACGGGAGGAGCAGTACAGCTGGTGCAGCGCCAGCAGGCAGAGCAGGGGAGGCATTTGAGCCCCCTGTAGAAGGCAGAGCAGGGGAAGCATTTGAGCCCCCTGCAGGAGGCAGAGCAGGGGAGGCACTGGAGCCCCCTGTAGGAGGCTGGGAGAAAGGAGGCAGCTCCACATTCCTCTCCTCCCCAGGAGTCTATTTCTTTTGAAAAAAAAAGAGGAAAAATAAGAGAGAGGGAGAAGAGGCATAAGAATAAAGCGCCCTACTCAGAGGCACTGCAGTAGGCGTGACATTACACCTAGATAGCCTTACAGCCTTGAGGAAGGGAAGACTATGCATTGAGGCAGGAGGGACAAATACCACCCGAGCCCACTCAGACGTGGGATTCCTCTTGAAGCAAGTTGTGGTCAAGCCAGCAAGACCAAACCACCATTGTGCTGACGCCCATCTGGTTGGCGAGTGGATGGGGTGTAGTGGAGGCGGAGCCCCGTGGAATACTGCGCCTAAATCGTGAGTACTGCTGTTTCCCGGGGAAGCCCTTCCAGGAAGAAGATCTCCATTGAACCCCCTCTCTTTGTAGAATAATATCAAGTCACGGCAGGCGAGTTGAGGGGAGGGGCTACACACCCGGCAGGCAGTGCAACAAGCAAGGCGCCTTTTATCACAGTGATACAGGCTGGTGGTGTACCCTCTGTCCATGGTGATCTTGAGTTCTCCCTCGGGGACTCGTTGCTGCTTTGAAATCCCTCCTTTTGTATTCTTTCTCCCTCTAATGACTCTTCATTCTTAGAAATTGTTGATTGGTTTCCCTGCAGTCATCATACTGTTCTTGTTTTGTCCTGTCAGCATATTCCTTTGTTCCAACAAACCCATTACATGCACACATATTAATGTGGGCATTTACCAGTCTCCTAATTTGGTCTGTCCACTAAAACTGGAAATCCCAAGGGCTCTGCAATTGGGCATTGTGACATAATGCCCTCTTATCTCATGTTATTGAACAGTGTGGTATATGTTTTCAATATGCTGACTCTGCCTGCTCCAGATACAATGGGCCTTGAAGGAAACTTTGTCACAAACAGGCTTTTAGAAACCAATTAACTCTTGCCGTTGCCTTGGACAATTATTCTAATACATATCTACTTTACCTACAAGCCAATTCCTAAAAGCAAACCTCTAAATACCATTTTCTAGTCATCACAAACAGGATGCCTCAAACTCACTACATCCAATTTGAGCAGGCGAATTCACACTGCTGACTGCTAGTGACAATTTGTCCATACTTATACTAATAAGCTGATCCATGCTGCCAAGCTGACGAGGCTATAATGCTTCTAGATTCCAAGGCAGTCTGCCTACTGCAGTGCATCATGCCTAATGGAGCTACCCACAGGCATCATAAGTTTACTATATAGTCATGGCCCACCTTCATTATTCACACATCTCCCAAGCAGCATGATCTTACATCTCAATATTCTTATTTGGACAGAAGAGGAACAAAGCAGACAGTCATGGCTGGGGGGCAATTACAGAGTGACAACAGTCTCTCCCTAGCTGAAGCTGTAACCAAAATTTCATTATTAGCCTCATTTTGTTCCCATTCTAAAGAAAATGTTATATTTGAAGTGTTGATAGATCTGGAACGAAGCAGACAAAGCAGTCTCAATAACAGTGTACTTCTCTACTCTACATTCTGCCAAATGATGCCATGAATGTGTTCAGACTAAATGTTTACTTCTTAAAGACGGCACACAAGTTCCACAGTTTACGAAATCTTCTAAGATTTGTAGAAAACCATCACAAAATCATAAACAGAAAGAGGGAAAGCAGAGTTGGATTCTTTACTGAAATCCTCTAACTGGTTTCTAGTGTCCAGCACCAAAATATATTTGATTAACATCAGCTTTCAGAAAGTTACTAGCTTTTTAGTTGGATGCCTCACCAGAGGGTGCTGGTTTCCTGAATGTGACAGTTTGGGCATTCTCTTAGAAAGGTGCAACCTTAAATTCTACATTTATTTTGTTTTTAATGAATGAGCACTTGTTTTAAACAATAATGATTGTAAAAGGTATTGCTACAACAAATAAGAAGAGTTTGGACTCTTAGTTTTGCCCTAGTGAAGCAGTGTGTGTGAACATTGGAAGATCATTGACAGAATGAAAAAGGTCAGATTTTGGCTTCGATTACATACATGAGCTGGGGACATAAAGTGAGTTGGGGCCACAAACTGATTGTGCAGCCTGTAGGTACAATGCAATTCTAGGCAGGAAACATTTAGCTGCCACTATAAACCTGCACAGAATTCTGAGCAATAATCCAGCTTATCTGATGGAGATATTTTCTGACACCTGCCCAGAATCCCTACAGAGCAGATGACAGGATAATGCCAAAACAGTTTCAAAGGAAATCTGGCAATTCACTTTTTCCAGATGGCAAGTGCTCCATACTAGGAAATAGGTTAATTTATAAAATCCTTACCAGAACCGACTCATCAGGGGAGCATCCTCCATTAATGTAATATTTGACATCCAAAGCCAGGATCCCACCATTATTCATGAAGCCAACCTAAATTGGATTAACAGAACTTTCTTAGGCCTTTGCACTCATTCACCTGTTCTTTACTTTTTCCATCACAAAGTTGAAAAAATACAAATGTGACAGGTCACACTTTCTAGAAATAACAACAAACCATACGATTAGGTCAGTACTGTGCTCAACTCGCTGAAACTAGAAAGATAATTTGCACCTAAGCAACAGATTTTCTAGATCCCATATTGATCTATATTATATGGTACATATTACATGCCTCTTTAGTTGAGCAACATACACCCCACCTGGCGTGCAGCTGGAAAGCCTGTTGCATATCTGCATATTCCATGGGAGATGGCTAATGTGACATCTGTGCCACAATTTGTAGATGTCAACCGCATGCAAAGTGAAGTCCTACTCTGAGAAGTAACTGTACAAATGGCACCTGACAGATCTAGAGCACACTGACAGCTTTCACTTATTTTACTGACAAAAATAAATGTTGTCTACATTGTATTTCTGTTGTCATTCCTATTGGTGATTGAACTGGGTTCTATTTTTGCTCCTAATCATCAGTAGAATTGGTAACCATGTTCCAGCTTTAGGGACCAGTTCAGCCCTCTGTTATGCCTACAGGACCCTGATGTTTTCAGTTAGTTTCTGCAGGAGTAATGGAGGGCACATTTTGTCCTGCATAATTATTACTGATGACAGCATGCACCTGAGCAAGGAAACACCCAGTGTACTCTCTAAGGATGAATTTGCAGGCCTGACAGCTACAAAACTCCTCCTTTATTGGGTAATGGAGCAAATCTGTTTTGGTGTCACCAGCAGCTTCTATTATTATCTTTATGTTGGATTTGTACTGCAATATAGCCAGAAGCCCCAACCAAGAGCAGGACTGCATAGTGCTAAGCACTGGATAAATATGCAGGAAGAGTTTGATCCAAAGAACGTACAGTCTCAATTGACAAGACAAATTAGGAATGGCAGGAAGAAAGAAAAGCCTATCAGGGTCAGGGTCACACAGCAAATCAGTGGCTGGGGACTGCAAATTAAATTTGAATTTAATACTGTTATTTGGATAAACAGAACAAATGGTCACAATATTAACTAGTGGTATTATGAAAATTCTATTCACATAAAATGCACAAATGGTGTTTTGCACAGCTTTCTTCTACACTTACTTTGTATTTGGCAACAAGAGGATGCCGGCCCCCAGTGATTAACATATCCTCACCCCGGCTCAGGATAAGACGGACTGCCCGACCAGTTCTATGTGGGGAAAAAGGTGGGGTTTTCAGACCCAGATGCTACTAAAAAGCAAATATTCACCATGGGCCCAGATGCACCAAAGTGCTTAGGCACATGCTTTATTTCAAGCAAATGAGTAATTTCATTGAGGTTACGTAGGTACTTTTGTCCATCCCTAAGGAGCAAAGAGATTAAGCCCATGTCTAAACTTAATTTAAGCTTAACAGGACAATTAATTCATTTAAATTTATGCCTCGTTGGATGCAGACCTATGATAGAGGCTTCTTTCCCATTCTTGAAAGACAAGGTAACTCAGTGCACCTTTCCTGGGTAAACAGGCTCAGTCTGACGTTAAGAGCCTGTTAGGTATCAGCGTAAATCTACAGACTCTTAAAATCAAAATGAGAGCATTTACACAAGAAAACTGCATCAAGTTAAATTATTTGCTTTTGAAATTGACTTAGTTAAGTGAAAGTGAATGCTCTGTGTGGACAAAGCCTCAGTCTGACAGAAGGTACATACATCTCTAAACTTGCTAAGAGCTTTGAGAATGTTTCTAGATGACATCAGGCTTAGGTCTAGTTAGATCCCAGCAGCTTAGCCCAGCCTGGAGCTTACACAAATAATGTCTAATAAGACTCTGTAACAGACAGGATTTTATGGTACATTAGGTAGTATGGAGGCAGTATCACCAGGAATGGTAACGCCATATCAGCCATGGTGGGTAACTATTGCCCTCCTTTCCCCTTCATGCTCCAAAACATATACATCATACTTACTTGTTTGCTGCCACTGCAGCAACTGATGCCAACAGACCAGTTTTGAGTAACTTCCCACCAAAAGCTCCGCCAACTCGTTTTACATGACACATGATCCTATTTGCTGGAACACCTAAACATGAGGCCACCATTTCCTGTAAAGTCAATTTCCTTTTTATTCCAGTTCAATTAAAGCAGGATTTGCAAAGAAAAGTTCCTACCCCTCCTCCCCAGAAAAGGCTATATGAAATGCTTCCAGAATGATTTAAAAATACATTTTCCATTTGAATTTAGAAACAAACACACCCCCACGCCTTCTGTGAAAGTAAACCTGACTCAAACAAAAGAGAAACACCATTGCTTTAAGCATACTAAAAGAAATGCAGGCTGTCAGCAAAGGACACTGAATTTCTAAATATTTTATTTTAGTCATCTAAGGCCTTGCTGGTTGGTCACAGCAATAAGACATGTTTGTCTCCAATATCTTTCTGGCTGTGCTCCTCATCTTTCTGACTGGGCTCCTCATTTGTTTATAACATTTACTATTCATGACTACCATTGATAAAAAAGAAACATGAGGACAAAATGAAAAGCAGGTCAACAATGGGAATAAATACACCCCAACAAAAGAAAAATTGACATAAAATTACAGCATTTTGTCTAAACTGCATTCAGGTCTACAAGCCATAGCTGTAGCTAAGCAGAGACCTCAGCTTTGTCAGATTCCTCCTTACATTTTGGCAAGACTGCTATCACTGATCCAGCTAAAGCATTTACAGAGCCAAAGTTCATCACCAAGGATCTGACCTGGCAAAGCAATAAACACTCCCCCATATTGAAGTGAACGGGTGTGGAGAATACTCAGCATTTCAGAAGGTGTGGTCCATAAGTTAACATTTTGTGGCCTGATTTTGTAACTATACTCACAGAGCAACAAGAGGCTTTTACCCTGGAAGCAGAAACCAGTGAACACCTAGCTAACAAGAGATGGGTTTAGTGCTGAGCTAACATGTTATGGCAGCACTGGAAAACAATGGTTTCTGGGTAGCTTCAAAGAAGACATACAAACAACACACAAAGAGCTGTATTATCAAGCCTTTAAACTTTCTCAGAAAAGCTGTTACCTGGATGAGTGCTGGATGCTGTGAGGACACATACACATCCATTTCTTTAGCTTCTCCTTTTGGAACGACAAGCACGCTTTGAGTCTCCATATAAAAATGTTCCTGTCCCCCAATGTGGAGTTCCTCTGTTCCAAAGATAAAGATCAAAATGTTACCGAGAGAAGGGAAATGGAGAAGGAAGCAGTGCAGGAGAGGTATACACATCATGCAACTATAACAGGCAGTATTTTTGACTGACATATCTTCCCAGACTGATAAGATGCAACAACACAAGAGAAGCTACTCACGGTAGATGCACTATGCAAAATTAAAGCATAGACCCAATTCTCTACCAGTGTAAATTAGACCAGATTTGTGAAAATCAAGAAAACTAAGCCAACTGGCATCTGTGGATTTCTGCCAACATAAGGTGTCAACATTAAACTAAGCATCTTGAGCCTGGAACATAGAAGGCTG
>NW_005842398.1:1374869-1398947 GCF_000455745.1 Alligator sinensis | reverse complement strand
CAGCAGGACAGAAGAGGGAATGGTTATTTTTCTATGCAAAGAGCAGGTTTTGACAGTTGCACAGGGTCAGCAAAAAATGGGTGTTTATAATGCTGAGGAGGAAAGGCAAGGATTTGGTGGTTGAAAGGGGAAAGACAAACAGGAGGGTAAAATCCAAATATCAGAAGCCTCCCAGCTCCCACCCAGCAAATCCTGCAATTTACCTTCAAGTATTTGATCAACAGTTTTAAATGCTTCATCAACATTCCCATGTTCTAGCTTTCTTTTTGGCTCAAAGAATGAATTGTGCTGAATGGCATCCTAAAGCAGGGGGGAAAAATACACATGCTTAGGTATTTAATTCATTAATTAGTCTACTCTTTAAATGGCTACCTACCAGTTGTTCAGTCAGACACTCCCTAGGATATGGTAGAAGTCCGGTAGTGATGTGGTTATGGACCTGTCTCAGACTAGATGCGAATGGAAAGAGACTGCTGAGGTAGCCCTGAACTGAAGATATGGTTAAGATGGATATGGTTGATATGAGCTTTTCTGTGCATTGTTTTTCTTCCTGGGATGTGTGAACCAATCTCTACCATATCAGGGGAGTGTATACTTCTGTCATGCAACCTATCAACAGCAATGGCTGCTGTAACTCGAGGATGAGTTTCCAGCTGACCAAAAACATAGTCTCTAATATACAGTACAAAATGGAAGAGCACTCTTTTGGAGTGGGATCTGAGCTAGGCAGGAGAGGATAAGTCAACACTTGCCCTAACATTGGCCAGGGTGTTGTATGGGCTATATTATATTTATTTATTGAGGCAGGAGAAGACAAAAATGTGTGAAATCTTATCCTACCCTAATTACAGAGTTCCCAGATAGGGAATTATGAAGTGCATCTTTCCTGGAGTTGCTGTTTGATCAGGAGGGTCAGAAAAAACACTTAGTAATTTTAGAAAGGACAAGCAGGGGAATCCTTAGATGTGAAAGATTCCCATTTGCTAATATTGGAGGCTCTTCTTTCAGATCTAACAAACTAAACCTAAGTGAAAAGTACTGGCCCAGGCCTTTTCTTTTTATATCATGGACTTCACTGGGGTTACACTGGTGTAACATGGCAGCAGAATTTTTCCCTTGGTCTTTGATAAAAGAAACTCAGTCAGACATCACTTGCAATAAAGAAAAAACGTTAATCAGAGGTTGAAGAGTAAACAAGTGCCTACTCTGCTCAAGAAGATAAGCAAGTGAAAAGCAAGAATGAAGAAGCTGATTATTACCTCAACTGTCAGGATCACTGGCTCCAGGGCTTCATACTCTATCTTCACTTTTGCAGCTGCTTGTTTGGCATGAACATCAGAATCTGCAACCACAGCGCAAACTATCTGACCCACACAAATCACCTGCAAAGTACACGGAGTCTAGTGGGAATGCTGTAATCAAAAGATTCCCATATGTGCTTATTGAAACCTGTCCTTAAACAGACACCAATCACATTCCCCATTTATTTTTTTGCTTTGGTTTAGGTCTTACTGGCTGTAGAGCTTCCCTGAAACCAATACTTTTCTCTGAAACCAACAGTGGATATATTGATGTAATCTGGGAACTAAGGACTATAATTTCAAAGGCCCCTAAGTGACTTAGGAGACCAATTCCCAGTGATCTTCAGTAAAACTTGTATTTCCAAGTGACTTAACTCTACCAAGATTCAGGACGGACTTGGGAGAAACTCTGCCAAGCCTAGGGTCAGGGAGGACTGGGTTAGAGAACTTCTGGAGGGGCTGGACACGTTCAAATCAGCAGGTCCAAATGCTCTCCACCCCAGGGTGTTGAGGGAATTGGTAGGGGTTATTGCGGGGCCCCTGGTACGGCTTTACAAGCACTTGTGGTGCTCTGGCCAGGTGCTGGACGACTGGAAGAGGGCCAATCTGGTCCCCATCTTTAAAAAAGGGAAGAGGGAGGACCTGGGCAACTATAGGCCTGTTAGTCTTACTTCAATCCTGGGGAAGCTCTTTGAGAAGATTATCAAGGAGCAAATCTGTCATGGGCCAGCAGCGGGGATGATGCTCAAGGGCAACCAGCATGATTTCGTCCTACTGGATTAGGAGCAGGTCCTGTCAGACCAATCTGATTGCCTTCTATGATCAGGTCACAAAATCACTGGACACAGGTGTCGTGGTGCATGTAGTCTTTCTGGACTTCAGCAAGGCCTTTGACACTGTCTCCCACCCCATTCTCATTAAAAAGCTAGGTGACTGTGGCATTGATGCCTACACAGTCAAATGGATTGCAAATTGGCTGAGGGGTCGCACTCAGAGAGTGGTGGTGGACGGGTTTTTGACTTGAAGGGAAGTGGGCAGTGGGGTCCCCCAGGGTTGGTCCTTGGGCCCAGACTGTTCAATTTCTTTATTAGTGACTTGGACAATGAGGTGAAGAGCAGCCTGTTTAAATGCATAGACGACACCAAGATTAACATACCTATAGGCTAGGGAACTCCCTTCTTGAAAGCATGGTGGCAGAAAGAGATCTTGGAGTCATTATTGACTCCAAGATGAACATGGGCCGACAATGCAAGAACACAGTCAGTAGGGCTAACCATACCTTGTCGTGCATCCACAGATGCATCACAAGCAGGGCCAAGAAGGTGATCCTCCCCCTCTATGCGACACTGGTCAGGCCACAGCTGGAGTACTGCATCCAGTTCTGGGTGAAGCACTTCAGGAGGGATGTGGACAGCATTGAGAGGGTCCAAAGGAGGGCCACTCGCATGATCTGGGGACAGCAGGGCAGACCCTATGAGAAGAGGCTACGGGACCTTAACCTGTTCAGCCTTCGCAAGAGAAGGCTGAGGGGGGACCTGGTGGCCATCTCTAAACTTACTAGCGGGGACCAGCAGGGTTTGGGAGAGACCTTGTCCCCCAAGCGCCTCCCGGAATAACAAGGAATAACAGCCATAAGCTGCTAGAGAGTAGGTTTAGACTAGACATTAGAAGGCACTACTTCACAGTCAGGGCGGCTAGGATCTGGAACCAACTTCCAAGGGAAGTGGTGATGGCTCCTACCCTGGGGGTGTTTAAGAGAAGGCTCAACGTTTACCTGGCTGGGGTCATTTGAGCCCAGTTTTCTCTCCTGCCCATGGCAGGGGGTCAGACTAGAAGATCTCTAAGGTCTCTTCCGACCCTACATCTATGAATCTATGAACCTATGAACTGTTTTTGCAAATTTTACCCCAGTTTTTACTAGTCTGATCTATCTGCTTTAAAAGGAATGGAAGAGAATAGTTAGGAAGATGCCCCTTTTTGAGTGACCAAATGATTCCCAACGTACACACACTACAACAATTCAAGATCCAACAGGTCATGGTTTAGTTTAATTGTGAAAGATGTTAAAAACTGAAGAGACCCACTCAAAAAAGTGTGCCTACTGAGTAGGCATGTTATACCTTCTCTTTTGCAAATATAATCTCTGGATCACTGGCATAGTAGAATTCATTTGTAGCTGGGACATCATGAGCTGTTATGACATCAAACACCCCTGGTACCGCACGGGCCTCCAATGTGTTAATTGATCTGGGGGGGAAGCGGTTAATCTCAGAATGTTGCAGAAGGAAGACAACAATACATCCATAGATATCCAGTACCACGTGGCTCTGCACTCACACTTCTCTGGGCAGCTGGCTAATGGCCATTCTTTTCTTTCCCTTAGGACAGCAAGATTAGGTAGATGGAAAATAAGGCTCTTGGTGACCTGTCTCCTTTCTTGGCTCTGGCCATCATGGCAGGACTTCTATCTCCAATGCTGCTCTCCCCAGAGCCCTGGCTGCCACTGTGGGAACCCTCACCACTGTAGCCAAAGCCAGGATAAAAATCTTTGAGCTGGACAACCTGGTGAACAGGCCAGATCTATCCTGCAGGCCAGATGTTTGATACCCCTAACCTAGAGTGCTCAAAAAATCCCAGCTGTTGTTTTCATGGTAACACATCTCTCAGGTCTTTATACACTTACACAATCTTTGCATGTGCTTTGGAACTAGTGACCACAGCCAAAAAGAGCTCTTCATCCACCACACGCATGTCATCACAATAAATAGCTTCGCCACTGGCATGTTCAAAGCCAGCCTGGTGCATGATGGGTCGTCCTACTGGATCTTGGGGAACCTGCCCAGAGTCCACACCCTGCCCAGTTAAAAAAAATAAAATAACACTCAGTCCAACAAAGGAAAGCCAGGGGGCCTTAGATTAGACGAAGAAATTTAGATACAAAATTCAGTGTTTATAAACACGTACCTCTGGCTTAACACTAGAAAATGATAAAGATGCATTATTCACTAAACTCGGGTCTTACAAAGCTTCTTACCCTTCCTGAGGGAGCGTTCAGGGAGGAGGGAGTGCTGGTGCTGCCCACAGGTTGGGAATCAAGGGGCAGAGCCCCAACCCGGCAGCCTAGGCCTGCACAGTGGGTAGCCCAGGCACCAAACAAAAGTGCCATGTACAGCTCTTGGGTGCTCTGAAGTTGGACACTCCTGCTGTAAACAATTAGTGTCACTGCCAGAGATATCATGCGATTACCAAAGTGGGGTGCAGCTGCTATGGTATAATCAGCAATAGAGGTGAACAGATACATCGGTCCAATATAAAGATCAGTACCAATATAACGAAAACTGGCTGTATTGGATACTGGCCTGATGGGGCAGATGATTTAGCCAATAAATGCCCATGCTGTGCACAGCCACAGTGCAGCACTCAGTCAGTGAGGAGCACAGCCGGCAGCATGGAGAGCTGCCTCCGGCTGGTAAGTCCAGTGTGGTGGAAGGGGAGGTGGGGAGGGAAGGGACATGAGGAGGGGCCAGATCAACACCCCCCGTGGTGAGGGAGGGAGCAGGGGCAGGTGTTACTCAGGCAGGCAGGGGGCGCGGCTGGAGCTGTGGCTCATGGGGGAGGTAGGGGGAGGCAGCTCCCACTGTTGCTTGCATCCCGGGAGGGCATGGGGGGGCATGTGCTCCCTGGATCTGTGCGGTGCAGGGCGGGTTGCAGCTGGGGCTGCGTGGGACTCTTCTCGGCGGAGTCTGGGCTTGGAGCAGGTGCCAGTGGTGCTGGGAGGATGCTGCATCCATCCCAAATTTCGATGCCGCTCCATTCCCAGTGCCACCGCCACCAGCTGCCCGGCACAGCCCCGGCTCTTCCCAGTGCATGAATGGAGGTGGGGCATTGACACTTCCAGGTCTGCTGCTGAGCAAGCAGCCCCCACCACGCTCCTGTGGGATGTTCCATTCGCCCCACCATCTCAGCATTCATGAGCCACACCTGGTACCTCGAGGTATGTAGAAAAAACATTTATAACTGTGTCTATGGCTGAATTGCTGATTCTCCAAATCAGCATCGAATCTTCTGAAGCACTTCAGGAGGGATGTGGACAGCATTGAGAGGGTCCAAAGGAGGGCCACTCGCATGATCTGGGGACAGCAGGGCAGACCCTATGAGAAGAGGCTACGGGACCTTAACCTGTTCAGCCTTCGCAAGAGAAGGCTGAGGGGGGACCTGGTGGCCATCTCTAAACTTACTAGCGGGGACCAGCAGGGTTTGGGAGAGACCTTGTCCCCCAAGCGCCTCCCGGAATAACAAGGAATAACAGCCATAAGCTGCTAGAGAGTAGGTTTAGACTAGACATTAGAAGGCACTACTTCACAGTCAGGGCGGCTAGGATCTGGAACCAACTTCCAAGGGAAGTGGTGATGGCTCCTACCCTGGGGGTGTTTAAGAGAAGGCTCAACGTTTACCTGGCTGGGGTCATTTGAGCCCAGTTTTCTCTCCTGCCCATGGCAGGGGGTCAGACTAGAAGATCTCTAAGGTCTCTTCCGACCCTACATCTATGAATCTATGAACCTATGAACTGTTTTTGCAAATTTTACCCCAGTTTTTACTAGTCTGATCTATCTGCTTTAAAAGGAATGGAAGAGAATAGTTAGGAAGATGCCCCTTTTTGAGTGACCAAATGATTCCCAACGTACACACACTACAACAATTCAAGATCCAACAGGTCATGGTTTAGTTTAATTGTGAAAGATGTTAAAAACTGAAGAGACCCACTCAAAAAAGTGTGCCTACTGAGTAGGCATGTTATACCTTCTCTTTTGCAAATATAATCTCTGGATCACTGGCATAGTAGAATTCATTTGTAGCTGGGACATCATGAGCTGTTATGACATCAAACACCCCTGGTACCGCACGGGCCTCCAATGTGTTAATTGATCTGGGGGGGAAGCGGTTAATCTCAGAATGTTGCAGAAGGAAGACAACAATACATCCATAGATATCCAGTACCACGTGGCTCTGCACTCACACTTCTCTGGGCAGCTGGCTAATGGCCATTCTTTTCTTTCCCTTAGGACAGCAAGATTAGGTAGATGGAAAATAAGGCTCTTGGTGACCTGTCTCCTTTCTTGGCTCTGGCCATCATGGCAGGACTTCTATCTCCAATGCTGCTCTCCCCAGAGCCCTGGCTGCCACTGTGGGAACCCTCACCACTGTAGCCAAAGCCAGGATAAAAATCTTTGAGCTGGACAACCTGGTGAACAGGCCAGATCTATCCTGCAGGCCAGATGTTTGATACCCCTAACCTAGAGTGCTCAAAAAATCCCAGCTGTTGTTTTCATGGTAACACATCTCTCAGGTCTTTATACACTTACACAATCTTTGCATGTGCTTTGGAACTAGTGACCACAGCCAAAAAGAGCTCTTCATCCACCACACGCATGTCATCACAATAAATAGCTTCGCCACTGGCATGTTCAAAGCCAGCCTGGTGCATGATGGGTCGTCCTACTGGATCTTGGGGAACCTGCCCAGAGTCCACACCCTGCCCAGTTAAAAAAAATAAAATAACACTCAGTCCAACAAAGGAAAGCCAGGGGGCCTTAGATTAGACGAAGAAATTTAGATACAAAATTCAGTGTTTATAAACACGTACCTCTGGCTTAACACTAGAAAATGATAAAGATGCATTATTCACTAAACTCGGGTCTTACAAAGCTTCTTACCCTTCCTGAGGGAGCGTTCAGGGAGGAGGGAGTGCTGGTGCTGCCCACAGGTTGGGAATCAAGGGGCAGAGCCCCAACCCGGCAGCCTAGGCCTGCACAGTGGGTAGCCCAGGCACCAAACAAAAGTGCCATGTACAGCTCTTGGGTGCTCTGAAGTTGGACACTCCTGCTGTAAACAATTAGTGTCACTGCCAGAGATATCATGCGATTACCAAAGTGGGGTGCAGCTGCTATGGTATAATCAGCAATAGAGGTGAACAGATACATCGGTCCAATATAAAGATCAGTACCAATATAACGAAAACTGGCTGTATTGGATACTGGCCTGATGGGGCAGATGATTTAGCCAATAAATGCCCATGCTGTGCACAGCCACAGTGCAGCACTCAGTCAGTGAGGAGCACAGCCGGCAGCATGGAGAGCTGCCTCCGGCTGGTAAGTCCAGTGTGGTGGAAGGGGAGGTGGGGAGGGAAGGGACATGAGGAGGGGCCAGATCAACACCCCCCGTGGTGAGGGAGGGAGCAGGGGCAGGTGTTACTCAGGCAGGCAGGGGGCGCGGCTGGAGCTGTGGCTCATGGGGGAGGTAGGGGGAGGCAGCTCCCACTGTTGCTTGCATCCCGGGAGGGCATGGGGGGGCATGTGCTCCCTGGATCTGTGCGGTGCAGGGCGGGTTGCAGCTGGGGCTGCGTGGGACTCTTCTCGGCGGAGTCTGGGCTTGGAGCAGGTGCCAGTGGTGCTGGGAGGATGCTGCATCCATCCCAAATTTCGATGCCGCTCCATTCCCAGTGCCACCGCCACCAGCTGCCCGGCACAGCCCCGGCTCTTCCCAGTGCATGAATGGAGGTGGGGCATTGACACTTCCAGGTCTGCTGCTGAGCAAGCAGCCCCCACCACGCTCCTGTGGGATGTTCCATTCGCCCCACCATCTCAGCATTCATGAGCCACACCTGGTACCTCGAGGTATGTAGAAAAAACATTTATAACTGTGTCTATGGCTGAATTGCTGATTCTCCAAATCAGCATCGAATCTTCAGATTCAGCTGAATTGAATTGGGACAGTGATGCAAATCAATGAATCAAATCACTGTCCCCTAAATTGGGCTGAATTCGAATCGAATATAGCCCGCTTTGTACACCCCTAGTATGCAATGATTTGTGCATCTGCCCCATCAGAAACACTGCCTGGCTGGAACGCTGAATGCAACATCCTGGAGGTAAGGACAGGAACTTAAGGGGATGGTTTGGAGGCTCCTGGTCCTGGGTGTGACCTAAAACTGCTCCCTGACACAAGTGGGTGGCCTGGTGGGGCTCCCAGTGGCACGGGAGCCTCCAGGAAATGCCAGGCCAGTTACCACCCCGGTGAAAGGTGGGTCAGGGTGCCTTAATAACCCCAGCTCCCACACCCGGGTGGGTTACCCCATAGAAGGGCCAAGAAGGCAGGCCCAGGTTAGAGAGTGGGCTAGAGGCTCAGAGACCTGACTTGAAACACCCTCGACTAGTCAGTGCTGGGGCCAGGACCAGAAGAGTCAAACAGGCCAAGGGACCACTGTGAGGGACGCCCAGAGCTGAGAACCTGGAGTTTCCAACTGGCCTTGGAGGTAAGGCCAGGGCCTGTATGGCCAAAGGTGCTGGGGGGACCACACCTGAGAGGGGGAACAGTTCAAGGAGCTAGGCAGTCTAGAATGAGGGCAGAGTAGGCTGCCTGATTGGAGGGATCCAGTTGGGGTCTGACTGGAAGGATTCTGGGGCCCAGTGTGGGGCCAGTGACATTAAGAACTGTGGATGCCATCTGTGAGGCTTGGGCTGCGGATGCCATCTGCGAGGCTTGGGCTGTGGTATAGGGAAGGAATGGAGCTGCAGATAGCGCCTCCTGGCATCAGGGCAAGAATGGATAGCCTCCCGCCTAACTAATATCATAATTATATATATACCATCAAGGCATGGCAGGAGAGGAGGTGGGCGGTTGCCCATAGAAACAGGTGGGCGGGCCGGCATGAGATCTGGCCCCGAATGTGCCCTCCGTTATACCACCTCTTATCTCATACTTTCCTAGAGGGTGATGTATCACTTATCTTCCTTTTAGAAGATGTATTGCACCATCCTCAGAAGCTTCTGGCACTGGCCACTGTCAGGGTGCTGGAAAAGATGTATCGCACTGATCCCTCCAGTATGGCAATCATCATTGTTCCTAACACCAACCTAAGTACAGCTTAAGAACAGCTAATCATATTTTCTGCAACACAGATAAAAGTGTTGCCAAGATCTTGAAATTTTCCAATATCTTGTCATTAGCTACAAATAAACTTTTAGAACCTTGTGAATGACTAAGATAACAAGTGGGGCTCTGTGCTTTCTGTGAAATGCTCTCAAAAGGAAAGCTATTCCTTTTGTGACATGGTGTTCTGACTGGTTTTTCCTACACCATATAATTATGCAGGTATTGTGGAAACTGGTTCTGTCTAAAGCAAAAACAAGTCTTCAAGATTTTCCTCATTGCAAACATGTTGTGGTAATGGAAATACTCATGATATACTGGCTCTGATCTGGATTTGTTTAGATAGGAAAATACAATGGCTTTTTCTCCTGCGATGAGTCCTACTTCAACCAGGCACTGTTGTCCTAACTTTCAAATTTGTTCCTCACTTCTGCACACCACTGCATTTTTACCAAAGAGGCATCATTCTACATTATTGCTAGAAAACTGACCTTTAAGTAGCATACTATTTATTGTACCCAATTTTGCTTTATCTTAAACCAGCAAGAATAAGGTGCAATGCCAAGTAAGTCTGTGTTAAGCCAGAAAACTGTCTCCTCTTGTAATTCACAAGTATATAAACTAATTTAAGATTTACTGACAGTAGCCCATCATCACAATAGACACTCCATGCACTCTGCACTCCTCCCACCCATTTCTTCTCTCTGCTCTTCCAAGTTTACAGATTAGCACTGAGTTCTTTCTGTTCCTTCATCATCACTGAAGTAAGAGCCGTCTCCCTGCAGCTATTGCCACCTGGATCTGCCTTTCTGTATCTCTTTACTTTACTTATTCTCTAGCTAAGGGGTGCTCAACATCTGGCCCATGGGCCAAATGTGACCTGCAGAGCCATAGGTATCCAGCCTGTGGGGCTCCCCAAGGACTAGGACATTTGGTGGCTGAAGAACAGTGGCAATAAATACAGCCACTCTCCCTTACTGCCTAATTCCCAAACTCTGAGCCCCACACAGCAAGTTGGGGTTAGGTCATGCCCATTCCCTCCAGCCCCATTTCTGGATGAGGCTAAGCCATGCCCCTTCCTCTGGGCTGGATGGGTCTGGGTCACACCCCCTTTCCCTTGAGGGGCCAGGTTGGGATCAGCTCAAGCCCCCTTTCCTCCCTGCAGGACTGGGTCGAGACCCCTTCCCCCCATGAGGCTGGGTTGGGGCTGGGTCACTCTCTCTCCCTCCCCGCTTACCCCCCAAGGTGGAGTGGAGCTGGAGCCAGAATGCCTTCTGCCCCACTCTGAGCAGCTAGATGGGGCTCTACCATGACCGCTCTATGTCAGATTGGGACTTTCAGCTGGATCTAATCCATGGACAGCCTGGGTACTGCCCATCTGGCCCACTGGCCAAAAAGGTTTAGCACCACTGCCCTAGCTCATTTTAAATTTCAGCATCTCTTCCCATCAATTACACTGGATTTTAAATTTCTCTCCCACTCCTATGTCTTTGATCAAACTCAACAAATATTAGTATAAGATTACAGCACAAAATATTTCAATATAAATGTTATCAAATTTCCATTATTTCCCATTTCTTCTGTTAGGGAACACTCCTAGGCTATAACATAATCAGCAGTTGGTCAGGATTTTTTTAAAAATCAATTTCTCAATAGATAATGCTGATTTGTCAAAGCTGAGCTTTTTCATAGCAAAGGGTCAATATTTCAGTGGATTTCTCCATTTTGAAAACAAATTGAAAAAGACCTGAGATTATTTAAATAGCCTATTTCAAAATGCTTAAATGAAAAGTTCCATTTGTTTGTTGGAAACAAGTTTAAATTTCAAGTTAATATCTAATAAGAGTTTGAAAGAAACAAACTCTTTTACAACTGATTTACAATTGACCACTTTAAGATTCATGATCTGCAAACGTTTGGGAACGATTGTCTGTCTCATTCGTGGCAACAAGAATTTTTCTCAAAATTTCTTGCAAAGGGAGGAAACTGCTTCCTGGACAATTCTAGCCACCCTCCTTATCTATACAAGGGCAAGGATAGAAAAAAGGACTCTTCTGCCCTCTATTGCTGAACTGTCCTTGAATGTTCTTGATTATTTGCACTGTATCAATCAGGTACCTGTCATTTACTAATTCTAAAATAACAACTGCATCCTTGATTTTTTTAAAAATATCTGTATCTGACCCTCATAGCTTCGGACTCTTTGCAAACCCTAACTTTTTAACCATTTTCTTTTGACATGCATAAAAGTCTTAGAATAAAGGTGCTGACCTGGTACATTTGTACACTTTGGGGCATTTTGGTTGAGAACTCTTGCAGGACACTCCCATATTTCTCCGGTATCTCAGGCCATTGATGCAGGTCCTGAAAGCGAGGCATTATAATAATGTTAAAAGTCACACTTCTATGTAACAAACATTTTTATTAAAAACAAACAAATGAGTTTCAATCTTAGCATTATAATAATTCCTTTAAGTTTCCCACTGAATTAGAAATGAAGCTGAAAATGAAGTAAAGAGTTTTAAGCATTCATAAAATCTTATTAAAAAACTGCATTAAAACAGTACAAGGACCTCAGGAGACCAGTTAGAAAGAAAGCAACGGAAAGAGGCCAGCTTTATTTTGAGATGAACAAACCTGGCCCAGAATTTTTGCTGCCTGTGGTAATGAGCAAGAAGACTGAATAATAATACTGCCTCTCAAACTGCAAACTGGGCTTGTAGGTGTCCAGTCAGAGACTGCAACCTTTTCTTTGTGTTCTTTTTAACTGTGTGAGGTGATTTAAAGTTGTGTGTATAGGGCACTTCTGGAGCATCTGTGCTTCCCTCATTAGCCTTTGGCTTTAGGCATTATCCCATTCATTTTGATTGGAAAGGAGAAAATCTGAATGCAATTCTCTCTAGAGCTCACCAACAGGATCTAACCAATTTCACAAATTAGCTCTTAAATCAGTTTGCATGTAATAAGCCAAACTAGGTCAATCTAACGTAGGCAGTGGTGCTCACTCCTGGCTAGCTGCTTCCAAGCTCCAAACGTGCCATTTTGAAACAGAAGAACAGGACAGTTTGACCCAGCTGCAGCAGTAGCAGCATCTTGTAAAAAAAAAATGTTTCAGGTTTTTGTCAGGTAAGTCATATTATAGGGATATGATTTCTTTTTATAAATATATTTGGAGTGTGAATATCAGAGAAAGAGAAGAGCCATTTAAGTTTAGGGACCACAATGGTACAAGATCAAGTATGTAACAAAATGGTCATAAACTAACTGAGACAGTACAACAATGGTTCTCAACCAGGATGCTCCTAAATTCAGAAAAGTTATCGAGGGGGTCCCTTGAATGTAAAAGGATTGAGAACCATTGCTTTAGAGATTATGGTCAGTGTGGTATATAAACTAGAAGGACAAACATTAGCCAAGATTTTACAACTGATGCCATGAAAACTGACACTAGGTATTAAGTTACCATCCTCTTCAATGACTGCAACACTTCCAGGTAGAATTTGAAGAGGAAACTGACAATCAAAGTTCTTCTATATTCCACCTTTCCACCTGGGGCTGAGCCTGGGAGAGAAACTTCTTTAAGAACCATTCTGCAAGCTTCATCCAGCATCTGCTCATTCCAATGCCTGGAACAATGAATAATAAAAGATAAATTTGTCAGCTGCAAGTTAGAAAAACTAAATAGAAATCATCCGAATTCCTTTCTGTACAACCCTGCCCACATTGACTTCACTGGGAGCTTTGATTTCAGTGGGAACAGGACCGGCACCACGGCTTTTAATTAGAGGTGCACCAGTACATTGGTCCATATTGTATCGGTACCGATTAACGTCAGTTTTCCTTTTTCGGCAATCCACTTTTTTTGGCTGATGTAGTCGATAATGTCACTGATAAATGTTGTGTTCATGTGTGCAGCCGCAGCATGAATGTGGCCAGGAGTGCAGCCCAGCAAACTGGAGAGCACCATCCAGCTGGTAAGTCTTTTGGGGGGAAGAGGTGGGGAGGAAAGGGGCTTGGGGCGCAGATCAAGGCCCCCACAATGACGGAGGGAGTGGGGCTGGGGCTGCCCAGGTGGGGCATGGGACAGAGCTACGAGTAGCTCACCTGGGGAGCGTGGTGGGGGAGTGGCTCCCACTGCTGTGAGCACCCCCTGGGGGGAGGCATGGGGGGGATGTGCCCCCCAGATCTGTGTGTGGGGAAGGGTGGGCTGCCGCTGTGGCTGGGGGCAGTGCTGGGCTCTTCCTGGTGGGGGGGGGTTGGGTTGGGGCTGTGCTCAGGCTGGGTAGGGGCAGCACTGGAAGGGGGAGCTATGGGGGGAGGCTACAGTCACCCCAGAATTTGCTGCAGCCCCCACTCCCAGTGCCGCCACTGCCCACAGCCCCAGCCCAGCCCCACCACCAGAAAGAGCCTGGTGCAGCCCCTGACCCCAGCCTACCCTTGCCCCATGCTCAGATGTGGGGGTCACATACCCCCCCCAGGCTACCCCCAGGGGTGCATACAGTGGTGGAAGCCATGCCCCCCCTCCCCACACCCCTTGGACAAGCTGCTTATAGCTCCACCCCACAACCTGCCCTGGCTGGGCAGTGCCTGGCCCATCACTGTCCCAGCCCCACTCCCTTCCTCATGGTGGGGGCCTCAATCTGCCCTCCCATGCCCCTTCCTTCCCCCACACTTCTCCCTAACAAGCTTGTGAGCTGAATGCTGCTCTCCAAGCTGCTGGGCTGCAATCAGCAATCAGATCAGTATCAGCTAATATGGCTGGTTAATAATAGGCCATCGGTATCAGCCCAAAAATCTTTATCAGTGCACCCCTACTTTTAATATCCTACTAACATTACTCACATGAGTAATTTCAATAAAGACAATAGAACTGGTAATAAAAACCAGTCAGCTTTTTTCTTGTGATTAAAAAATACATTTAAATACTGTTGTAGAGCATCACTGTACACTAGATCATGCACTGAACTTTCAGAAATGATTAGTGATTTTTAGATGCCAATTGGAGATGTTTTCAAAAGATTCAATTATCAAAGGTTATACGCTCAGTATTTTCTAGAAATCCTGTTCTTTTGGAGTGTCCCGCACATCAACTATTGAGGGAATTAAATCCCAAACTGTCTAAATATTACAGAGCTTTACTAGTATCTGTCAGAACAAGAAAAAAAATGGAGGGAATAATTTTGAGAGAGATCCAAGAGGCAGTAAAATCTGACAACAATAATGGGAACTTCAACTGCCCACATGTTAAATGGTCAAATGGTCTAACAGGACACAATTTGGAAGTACAATTTTTCAACATCTGAAGTGTCTGACAGTGGTCACCCTGCCTCTGAAAGGCTACTGCACAACTAGAGTGGGGTTCAGTATAAAATAAGAAAAGTGATCAAGGTTCCAGAAAACCGGACAGATAAAGAGGCATGTATAAGACTAAGGGTATGAACAGGTGTTCATTTCTGGGAAAAACTGCAGCACTAGAAATCGTGGCAAGAAGAGGAGGGTACAGATGTTTCAGTCTGCAGCTGCCATCTCACCTCTGTGGGCAAACCAGGGCCTTGGAAAAGTGCCCTCTGTGTCATCCCCAGACTAGTGTGATCCTGGTCTGGAAAATGGAAGGAAGCCATATTATGGTGTGAGACACTTTTGCACAAGCAAAATCTTCCTCCATCAAATGTGGAAGATTTTGTTGTGGATTCACCATGTTTCCTCCATGAGAAACCACATGAATGCCTGTGCATTTGCAATTACTAGTGGGATAGCAGCATTTCTCCACCTAGATGCGTAACACATGTTCATAGCCTGACATCAGATTTCTCCTCCTAACTCTATTAAGCACATCTGAAAACCAACCAACTGCTTTTCTTGAGCAAAGCTTGATATGCAACAGCAATAATGTTAACAGTGACCAGCTTAATAAAACTGCCAAAGAAAACCAGGACTGAATACAAAGAGATCTATTAAAGGTTAATGCTTTGCTCCAAGAACTCAGGCATCCTTCTCTCAACTAAGGATATTTTTATTATTTTATATTTTTGGGTCATTTATCTTTAGCTTTATTGTTTTGGATAAACTGGAGGTAAACATAAATTATATAAGCACAGGCTCTTGAAGATTTAATTTTCTTTGTTTGCACATTTTAACAACAAGGCAGCTATTGCTGGTTGTTGTTGTAATGCAAAGGAGCATGAAATAGTTCTAGAAATGATCAATTTTAGGACCCAATTCAGCAAGCATGCGTAAAACTTAGCAGAACAGTTACAGACCAAGGTACATGCTTCTGCACTCTGTACATAAAGGGAACTGATAACATGTAGAGCACTCCCCACAAATCCAGACAACCATCCAGACCAGTGCCTACATTTTTCTACACTAGACAAGCATACTAAAGATCCAAAGCTTATTTAACAAAAGCAAAGTCTCCCATTGACTTTAAAGAGCTTTACGTTAGACAGTATTTTCACTGTGATTAGGGTAAGAAGTTGAATACAAATCTAAATTAGTATGGAATTTAAAACCCTATTCCAATCCCACCCCACTCTAGCTCGCAGAGCTGTTGGATTATAAAAGCCACAATCCTCCAAATTACAAGACTCAAATGTCTTGCATAAATGGTGAGCTGACAATTAAATCACATCAAGTAATTTGGCAATGAGAATCTTATTAGTGCAGGGTCAAAACAGGATTGAATGCAGTGCAGAAGAAAGGGTTCCCATGGGTTTGCAGGCTCTGAAATATGAAGAGGTTCAAGCTGTAATAAACCCTTTTTCTAGTGGTTAAGTTGTTTCCTCCAGTTTGGCCCATGCCATCCTTCCACATAGAAAAGTATCCCAAGCAGAAGCTTGGAACCTGTCTTTCCCCCACTGCAATGCATAGAGAGAAAAGCAGCATGATAACATCTACCTAGATGCTAAACTATTGCTTGGTTGGCTAGAAACATTTATCTGATTTCTCATTTGTCCAATTTCTCCTGGGACAGCCTTTTGTTCTGGGATCTTACAAACATAAAAGTCCATTATCTCACTTTAAGTACATATACCTGTGAAGTATTTAAATAACACTTCTCTCCCTCCCCCACCTCTCCCCCCAAACCCACCCTGGACAGTTGGAGCTTTTGAATTAACTGCAGCCACCAATCAGAGGAGGCATGAGCCATCTCCTCTCAGTCTCTTCTTGTAGTGCCATAATGAAGCCCTCCATAGCATCCACTAGAGAATGCCCCACTCTCTTAAAACTGGCACTAATTAATTAGCAACTCTTTGGATATCTCCACTAGTGACTAAATAGATAATATAAGGAGGAACATGAAGGAAACTCAGGCAGTTATTTTCAAATTTTGACTGGTAGTTCTTCCTACGTATATGGAATTAGCAGCAGTCTGTCCTGGTCAGGTCTGGGTGACAACTAAAATGTGGTGATGGTAATTCAGCAGTTGTAACCATCCTGTGGAAGACATTCACATTCACCCAAAAGCTTTAAGTATTTAAAAATATGGTAATATTAAATGTGCCATTTGATAATGGATAGATGACTCAATGATCAGGATTGATCTGGATCCATTTAATGGACTATAAATGTTACCATATAGGCATGTAAAATCCATTGGGGGGGAATTATTCAGAGAAGACATACACAGTCGACAGGAATTCATACAGTACCTCCCAATGAGTGCTTGGCAGGTTTGTTTTGCACAAACTGTGGTAGATCCAATGCCTCCATAGAAAATGCTGAAATCCAGAATTAAGTCTGTGCCTTCTGCAAAAAGTACTCTCATCCCAGCATTAACAATTGGGAGACAGTTTTCCCGGCGCTGAGCTTGTCGGAATGCAGATACAAACTGCCCCTGAGAAAAATCAACAATTTTCAGAAATGTAACATCCTGAAATGAAAAACTATTGTGGCAGTTGCATGAACTAAGGTAACAAATACCACAACATAATATTTTCCACCAAAAACATTTAAACACATTCACCCCTTTCCTCTGACCTTTCAGGAATTCTCTCTTTACTTCTGTCCTGCCAGCAGTCCTGGTCTTACTACCACCGTTTGCACAACTTAGTTGGCCTGGTACCCACTCCCAAGCATAAGGTATGCAGTAGGAGAATCTGTGCAGGGGAAAGCAGCCCTGCATTTAGATGGGGACCAAAAGTCAGGAGCCTCAACATCTGCCCGTGCACTGGCACAGAAGTGGGGGGCAGTTCACTGCCTGTGTAATGGTGGGGGCTATGCACAGTGGGGATTTCCAGTGGCCCACGTGGTGTACAGCCCCATGCCATGCAGCCCACACGTTGCGAGGCCCTCAGCCACTCAGAAGCTGGATAGCCCTGTCTGCTCCAAAGGCACGGAAGCAGAAAGGGATCTTGGAGTCCTAGTGGACTCCAAGATGAACATGAGTTGTCAGTGTGATGAAGTCATCAGAAAAGCTAATGGCACTTTATCGTGTATCAGCAGATGCATGATGAAGAGAACCAAGGAGGTGATACATCCCCTCTATCGGGCGCTGGTCAGACCGCAGTTAGAATACTGCGTGCAATTTTGGGTGCTGCACTTCAAGACGGATGTGGATAACCTGGAGAGGGTCCAGAGAAGAGCCACACATATGGTTAAGGGCTTGCAGGCCAAGCCCTATGAGGAGAGACTAGGGCACCTGGACCTCTTCAGCCTCCGCAAGAGAAGGTTGAGAGGCGACCTTGTAGCTGCCTATAAGTTCATCATGGGGGCACAGAAGAGAATTGGTGAGGCTTTACTCACCAAGGGGCCCCTGGGGGTTACAAGAAATAATGGCCATAAGCTAGCAGAGAGCAGATTTAGACTGGACATTAGGAAGAACTTCTTCACAGTTAGAGTAGCCAAGGTCTGGAATGGGCTCCCAAGGGAGGTGGTGCTCTCCCCTACCCTGGGGGTCTTCAAGAGGAGGTTAGATAGGCATCTAGCTGGGGTCATCTAAACCCAGCCCTCTTTCCTGCCTATGCAGGGGGTCGGACTCGGTGATCTATTGAGGTCCCTTCCGACCGTAACATCTATGAATCTATGAATCATCACATTTATTGCTACTGTTACAGAACCACCCAAAGTGGACTATAGGGTACAATGATATTCATGGAAGTATTTCTCACTAGTCCAATCCTGTAGCTTACTGGTGCTCAGCCTTTTGGTCTGGAGGGCCAAATGGGCAGTGCCCAGGCCATCTATGGGTCAGATCTGGTTGATGGTTCCAATCTGGCATGGGACAGGTGTGGGAAAGGGGCATTGCCCAGCCCCAACCCAAGCCCATGGGGGAAAGGGGACTGGCCCCAGGCCAACACCACAGGGGAAAGGGGCCATGGCCCAGCCACACGCAGCCTGAGGGGGAGGGATGTGGCCCCAGCTTTATCCAGATGTAGGGGTCGAGGGAGAGGATGTGACCGGGCCCCATCCTGCTACACAGGGCTCAGGGTTTGGGAATTTCACAGTGGGGGAAGGTGGCCCTATTTATTACCACTGCTCCCCTGCTGCCAAATTTCCCAATCCATGAGGAGCTCCACAGGCCTGATACCCATAGCTCCATGGGCTGCCTTTGGCCCATGGGCCGGAGGTTGATCACCCTTGTTGTAGTTCCTATTTAAGCACAATCTTCAAGAGACAGCAGCTACCTCAACTGCCTAATGAGTGGATCTCTAGCACTACCATAAGAAGACAGGGTTCTGGGAAAGAGAGTACAGCAGTGTCCTCCAGCATACTTCACTGCTCTGCTGCCCCCAAGAAAATACCATTGACCTCATCAGTTTTCTCAGCAAGAGTAGAACTATTACATCAGCATTTTATTGACTTTGTTTTTCAGCTCTAAATGTGGCAACTGAACCAGATTGGCAATGTCCAGTGCCAGTATTTCTGGCTGCAGATGCTAAGGTTTTTTATTTTAATCACAAATGATGTCTTTCATGTATTCCTGTTTTAATGACATACAATTATGGTTCAATCATTCTTAAAAAAGAAAGCCAAACATCACTTTAACACCTACCCTCCTGGAATGAGGGATATAGACTGAGACTAAGACCTCTTCTGGTTTAAGGGCATTGTTACTAACTCCACCTGCAAAGATGTCACTTACAGGGATCTGCCGTCTTTCATCTGTTGGAGAAATCAGAAATGGTAATTTTGGACACTGAGAATAACACAACTAAAGTTTACATAAATAAAATGAATGCATCTGAGAAGAAACAACACACAACCCTTGGGGAAAAAGGATTACTAAAAAGTTCATGTAATGCTTCCTCAGGAGCGGGATCTTTATATACATGTTATCCCTCCATGTTTGCAGTTACTTCTGCAGAGGAAGAATTTGCATTTTTTTCCTTTTTCTTTGTGTTGAATTGTGCTGAGAATAGAAATGAAATGGAATGTATTGAAAATGGAAGTTGATGAGGTCAAATCTGAGATTTTTAAAGGGCCTACAGGAGGGAGGGCAGTAGAGCTCTAAGGGGAGTTGAATTGACTTCATTAGCCTTAAACCACTGTGAATATATAAGCCTTGCCTATACAAGAAAGGGCTTGTTGGTACAATTATGTCAGAAGACCTATACCAGAGTTCCCTCCTTGTAGATAACTTTCATTGGGAAAAAAATTCCTTTGCTGGGAAAGTTCTCTGAAATAAATAATCTCTTGCAGCAAAAGTATTTTCTGCCAAAATAAAGAGGTATTAATGAGAGTTTTTTCTGGCATTTCTATATAGTATATTAGTCATATGAGGGCTTTTTACCAAACTGTGGCGTCTTTTGTTTTTGCATATGCTAGATAAAAGACAGAATTAAAGGAATTAATTTTAATTTACTATTTAATATTTATATTGTTATAGCATTCACAGGCCTCAGTCAGCTCCCAGACTTTTTATAACCAAGGGACCTTTGGTATTGCTTTTACTTAAACCATAATTTGAAACACTCCCTCATAATCCAAGGTGAACTTGGATGATACAAGTAAAATTTCAGCAATGACTGCCATATTAAGGAGATTACTTTCCAAATACCACATGCAAGAATGGCACTGCAAACTATCCATTCCATTATAAAAGAGAAGAGCCCTTTTTAACATCAGGGGAAGAGCCCTTTGGAAAGGTAGAAATATAAACTGCAAACATTTAGTAAAGAAAACAATGAAGATCCCATCTTACATAATGAGTGGTTCGGAAAACGAACCTTGTAAAAAAAGAAAAAAAATAAGGAAAATGACCCAGTGCTCTTGATTTATAGTCTCAACAAGTCCACAGTGAATGTGCCCAGTGTACATATTAAAAGACTGCCTTGATGCCAACTAACAACTTGCCCTGAAATCCAGTAGTCTAGCTGAGTTCATTCTTTCTTGGCAGCTGCTACCAGCATGAAAAATCCTGTGGCCCAATAATATCTGTGCAGCTCCTCTTTCTTCCATGAGTTTGCCAAGGTATCACTGATTGGCATCTGGTAAACAGCTCTGTGAATGATGTGCAAAAAGGAATACATTCCTCTCCTTACTGTGTTAACTCTGTAGGTTTAACAGGAATGGAAACCAATGAATTCTCCTGCTTTGCACTCAAAAGAGTGATGGAAACCAATGAATTCTCCTGCTTTGCACTCAAGAGAGTGACTACCTGTGAGAGGCATGTCAGCTGAGTAAGAAGATGCTATTTTTACATTGTCAATAGTTAGAATGAAGCTGCATTCTGAGAGAAATACTTTCTCTCAACCTGTGCATGCAGGAAAAATGCGAAAAGTAATAGTGTACAATTAGTTGTACATGAATGCACTGGTTCAGCAAATCCTAGCTGAGGAACAATTATGTGGGGAATGTGTTCTACAGGGTGATGACAAATATGTAAGGCAAGAAAGAATTCTGATAAAGGCCAAAGTATGGATGATCCATCTAAGAAAGACAACTTGCCCTTCCAGCATAAAGCACTCGCTTAGTCTACTCAACCTTGTCTCAGAATTAAAATATAAGAAGAATTATGTGTACAACTGCCTGAATCGTAAGATTTTGAAGGTGCTTTTAATAAGTCACTGGGCTGGTGGCCATGTATTTTCTCATCTTCCACATCCCTTCCTGACAAATGTGGTTTCGTGTGTAGCCAGGAAGTAGGTTTCCTAAACAACACTCATTGATTGTAATTTTCTTCCTTACAAGACTTACTGCAACTCTTGGAGACATGGAGACAGGCACCCTGAAACTTACCTCTTGATGCCAGATTGAGGATACAGTTGCCAGCTGCTAGAACGGGATTCAAGTCAGATGTTGACTTTCTGCTTATAATGTTTCCACCTAAAGACTGAAAAAACCCAAAGATATTCATGTCTTTTTCTCACAAACTATCACGTTTATGTAAGCATATACTGTGAATGCACATTTTAAAAAGTGTATCAAATCAGCACTTGCTAACGTCACAGCTAAATAATAATAGTAATAATGAAAATAAGAATAAACCAAAATGAAATTTTAACAAGCTGAAATGCAAATTTAAAATGAATATGCACTTCATGCTAAGGCAGAGAATTTCCTAGTTTAATTTGTTACAGCAAATATTACCAGTGGCTTAACAAGCAGGGTTGGCACCCTGGGAAAACCATGCAGCAGGGGCAGGGTAGCTATGAGAATGGAGGTGGGTCACATGCAGTTCCAAGAGTGGGACAGTGGAGGGGGATGGGGTGCTAGGAGCCCATGGCAGGAACACTAAAATAGTCCCTGGCTGCTGCTGCTGCTGCTGCATGTTCTGCCTGCTCCAGCCCTGTCTGTGCACTGGCTGCTGTAAGAGCAATGTTGTGGGGCTGCTCTTGTGGCCAAGGCATGGACTCCACAGGGGTAGGGGACAATTTTGGTGCCTGGGCCTGGTACCCCTCTTGCCAACCCTTAGTTGTGCTACTGAATATTACACACTTGTTATTGCAAATAGCAGACAACATACAGCAACATTCCTGATCTGTGGTCCTCCCAGAGATTTTAACTGATACGAGAGAGCCTGGAAGATCTTTGCCTTTTCCTGAGCCAAGTCTGAGACTGCATTTGTCAAGGTGTCTTTCACTAGAGCAAGGCTACAAGCAGCTCCTAGGGTTAGTCCTAAAACCAAGTTGTTAAAAAAAGTAAAATGTGAGCATGCCATTGCCAGGTTTATAAACCATGTTCAGATATTACAGTTGTGATATAATCAACCTTTTATCACATTTTTTTCTCATTAGAAGATGAATGGACATACAGAACTATTTTAAGTTGACAATCATACTTCATTTTAGGCAATAAGGTAAATATGGAAAAAATAAACAATAGCTTTAAAATATTATCAAAATACACATGGGGGGGGACTTTGAATGAAATAAAAGTGATTTAAATTTCCTATTTTAACCATGTGTTAAACCAGCAAACAATAAATCTTGAATTACACATGCAATTTTAATCTTGTTTTGTATTTATGCTTTTTAGAGACTTATTTTCCTAAAAGAAAGATCAATCTTTGGTTGGTAACTATGAACCCTTCTTAACTTGCTACAGAATATAGTCTTTATACTTTTCTTTTTGAAAACAGGAATATATCTTATATCCATTTGTCTAAACATGTTTTCCACAGAAAATGGATTTTCTTTAAACAAGTATTATCTATAATTAATGAACTGAACTGAATGGAAATTTCTGATTACTATACCCTTCAGGATTTTAGAATTAGTAGATCTCATTCTCCCACTATTTGGATTCATGAATAAATAAGCTTTCCTGATTTTTTTAATTACTGGCTGGCTTCTCAGTTTTGAATGAATCAAGTATTGAACTGAAGCATCTGAGTAAACTGCACTTATAAAAATATTCTCTCTGCAGTTGATAAAGACTTCTGATATCAAAATCTGATTTAGAATATCAATATATTCTTGTTTTAAATGCTTAGCCAGACTTCTATTAGATCTATGGATCAACTTCCCTTAAAACTTTGGCAGCAAACATATACTGATTTATATTATTATTTTACTTCATATACATAATTTTGATAGATTATAGGAAGTTTAGATCACAATATAGGTTGTTCTGATTTCAATATTAGGCAGAAAAAACTGTTTCAGAAAATACACTTTTCTTTCAAAAGTGTATTTGAAAGAAATGTAATTTTTCTTTAAAATTTATAAGCAATGTGCAGACAGTCTATAGAAGAAGAATAGGTTAAAGGTCTGTGGAAAGTCCATCATTGAAAAGGTATCAGTTAAACACATTTGGAAATGGGAAGATGCTGTCTAATGTTCTGAAACTATGTCTACACTACACATTGCAGGACAGGTTGGAGGTACTGCACGAGCGTCTTTAGAACTAGCTCGAATATCAGAGCAGTCTGCATTGGTATGGAATATGGATTTGAATAGAGCAGTGTGTGGGCTAATCTATCCTGCTAAGACAAACAAATTATTTCAAGCTCTGGCCAGCTTGTTTAGCACTAGCTTGGGTATCTTTATAAAGCATCATAGGGTGCGTCCAGACAAGCGCGCATGTGCCTGTTGCTCCACCTCAAACCCCTTTGAGGCAAAGCAACAGGCACGTGCAGGAACAAAAAAATGTTCCCCATGCTGCAAACTTATCCAGGGGTCTAAAAAACTTGAAGTTTAGAAAAGCGAAGCAGGGCACAATCCCCGACCGTGCCCTGAGGCAACCAAAGGCTGGGTTCTCCATGGAGATGCTCTGGCTGCCAGAGCGTCTCTATGGTTGGCCCTTGCCCTGGTGCTGAAACACATGGCCGGTGAGGCTGCGTGTTTCAGCACCAGGGCTCCGGTGCTGGTGAGTAAGGGGTTGGGGGACTGGAGGAGGGGAGAGGGGACCATGGGGGAGCCCCCCGACAGTCCCGCCCACTCCCCCAACCCCCCGGACCTCTGTC
>NW_005842398.1:1348718-1374654 GCF_000455745.1 Alligator sinensis | reverse complement strand
CCACACAGTCGAGGCCTAGCCCCAATGGCCCCAGCCCGGGCCCTCCTGCCCCCCGGCTGTCCTGTGCTGCCGGGGGGGGCTCTGCCAGGAGGCCCTGGAGCCCCCCCACCCCTGCTTCTCAGGTAAGCAGAGACTTTTTTTCCCCATTTTTTTTTCTGTTTTTTTTTCTGGGTTTTGTGATGGTGCCTGAGGTTGTAGGGTTAGCCATGGTGGACTGGGGGTGCAAGTTGGTGGGTGTGAAGCTGAGTGGGGAAGCCATTGTGGGGGCTGCAGCAACTGGTGGGGGATGGGGCCGGGGTGGCAGCAGGTGGGGGGGGCATGTGGGCCTTGCAGGGGGGGTGGTAGCCCCTGTGGGGGCCATTTGGCCCTCATTGGGGGGGCATACCCCTTGTGTGGGGGCTGAACGCCCCATTAGGGGGCTGAATCCCTTGTTAGGGGCTGACTCCCCTGTTGGGGGGGCCAAACCCCTTGTTTGGGGGCTGTAACACTTGTTTGGGGACTGAAACCCCTGTTGGGTGGGCAAACCTCTTGTTTGGGGGCTGGACCCCCTGTTGGGGGGCCGTAACCCCTGTGTGGGGGCCATCGTCCCTGTGAGAGGGCAGCAAAAAATATATATTCATGAATTCATGAAACATATATTTAGAGTTCACTTTATTACTGTGATAAGAGACTTGCTTTACCACTGTAGATATATCAATAAAACATTGTCTAACTGATTGCTGTCTCTGTCTTGCTCTCTTTCTCTCGTTATAGTGGTGTTTTGTTTTACTTGTGGAGGAACACGGCTTTGGGGGTATTTTACAGAGTGACTTTGGGATTTTTTTTATCAGGGATTTTTCAGTTTTCCAATAGGGAACACCAGAATTCCTACTAGGGAGGCCAGTGGCAGGACTCTGCCTGCTCAGAGCTGGCACCTTGGACCCAGCTGGCTGTGGCTGACCTCCTGGCCAAATGGGGCCACGAGGACATGCTTTGACAGTTCAAAGCAGGCCACCACACCTGGAACATCTTCTGGGCGATAGCTGCCCAGATGGCTGGGCAGGGGGCACACATGGCAATAGTGCCATACAGAGGCCAACCCTGCAACTACAGTCCACTGGCAGCTGGCCCAGAGGGACAGATGCCTCTCCTGGCTGTGCAGTTCCCATCCAGATCTGGCAAGTGCGCAGCAGGTCACAGCCAGGCAGCAGCCCCCCTGCAGTGGGTAGAGGGTGCAGGGAACTCTCAGGGCTGCTTCAGCAGTCCAGCTGGCACAAGGGGTAGTGTCCCCAGGAACCAATTGGCTGGGACCCAGAAGCTCCTGAGAGCTAGTAGCCCTGAGCTACTTGCCAGGGCGGCTTTTTATACTGCTGGAGCCAGGACAGGGAAGCTTTTATACTGCTGGGGACAGCACAGGTGTTGGCCCCAGGCTCCAGCTCCCCCTGGCTGCAGATCTGGGAGGAGCCAGGCAGGGTTATCTTGCCCCAAGTGGCACAATTTGCTCCACACCAAAGTGCATGTCCGAGCATGTGCATTGAAGCAAAAAGCCCTGGCTCAAATTTGCACTGCTTCTACTTGAGCTGCTGCAAGCACACATGCTTGCATGTGTGGATGCACCCATAAAGTGCAGTGCTGACTTACCCTGAGCCAGAAACTCATGAACTTTAATCCTAATTCTGACAAAAATTCCCTTTGTGGTCACGGGAAACTGCTTCAACTTCCTGACTCAAGGCTGCACAACCCTGCCCCACTGCCTGACTACCTCACTTATACTGGTAATAGTAATGCATATCTTTACAGAGGGAACTTGTGAGGCTTAATTAATGTTTATTAAAAGTTTGGGGATCTTTGCATGGACTCTCCAGCAGGTGGGATAGGGTGATAGTCCATGGCCCCTGTGAACATCTGCTCATTCTTCTACTAGCCCATCCATTTCCTATCTTTTCCCAAGTACAAATGCTGGATCCAAAGAAAACCTCTGTGGGGTTCAACAGAGGGAACAGGAATGGTGTTGGAGAGGTAGCACAGCCATTCCTTCCTGATACTGTAGAGGTGCCACCTTCCTGGGATACAGAGAAGAGCTATATGACCCTCCATAAGCAGATTTTGGAGACCAAGGAGGCAAAAGCTTCAGCTCTGTTTCTCCTAAGAGCTGACCTCAACCTGCTAAACTGAGGTAAAAGGTGCAATAAAGAATTGGTCCTGGTTGAGATCAGGGTTAGCTAATGTGCATTAACTATCCCAATATAACTTCAATTTCAGGATTTGTAGAAACAAGCACATGCATCTCTACATATGTTTGGACAATCAAGGTGTCTGTACAGTTATTTGCACACTCCTCACTGGGAAAAAGTCCAGCATTAACTAATGCAGAGCAATCCCATGCATTTCGGGGGGAGGGAGGGGGGAGAAGGGTCCACTAACCGTCATCCATGTATGTCACCACATTCAAATCCAAGATCCTTACTGGAGAAATGATAACTGGATGGAAAACTCCTTCATATTTCACCTCAGGGCCTAATAAGTAGAAGATTTAAAGAAAATGAAGATCACTACTTTTTTGGAATATAGCATCTGATGAAGTAGGCTTTTGCCTATGAAAGCTTATGCATCTTTGAACCAGTTAGTCTTTAAAGTGCTACCCGCTTCTGCCTGACTTCTGACAGAGGCTGTATACACACATTCAAATGATCTGGGAGAATTCTCCCAGGTTTGTTCTCCTGGTAGATAAACTTACTCAGAGCTGCATGTATATATATTTGAATGCTGAGGCTCTGAAGAGTGAAGAGCTTGCAATGCTGACACTGCAAATAGTGGGGACATCTCAGCATACTTTGCAGGCAGCAGATGGCAGCAGAGCATATGACAGCTCTGACTGGCTGACCCAGACTGCCCATGGTCAGCCTGTGCTTCCCTGCAGCACAATGTGGGAATTGTGAAGGGGGCATGTTATGCTGTCTACTGGAGCAGAGTCCAGCAAGGGACACGAGGAGTGAGTGGGGGGATGCTGGGAGGCCATTCTGTCTTATAAGAGAAAACACGGCATATACAGACATTCACTCTCCTGGGAGTGATTTAACCCTGGTTGTTTCCATGTTATTTTTCTCGTGGAGTGGCCATTTTTACCATGGGAGAAAAAGCCTGGACATCTGTACAATCATGGTTTCTCCAGAGCAGCTCTCCCGGGAGAAACTGAATTTCTGTACAAAGCCTAACACAACAAACTACTTATCCCTTGTGTTTTTATCATTGTTAAGTCTCAGTTTAAGAGCATAAATACACAAGACATTCTAAATGCTGTTCATACACAAGGACCAGTCTAACAGGACATACTCTAATGCTACATACCTACACTAGTGTTACCAACAACCAGAGGCGCTTTTGGGTACTTGGCTTTCAGCTCCAGAAGCTCATCAAGGCTAGTAGGAGAAATCCAGGTAGTTCTTTCCCCATGGAAAACCAGAGTTCTTTTTGGCAGACTTTCAGCCATTCTCTGTAGAGGAAAATATACGACAATAGAGATAGAGAGGAAGCACGAGCACTGGGCAGAGCCTGAAAAATCCCTTAAGTATTCCTCAGTACTGTGGTATATAGATGACCCTTCAGCATGGTTACTGCTGGTAATGCTCTCTATAGTTAAGCCTGCTTGGTAATTTCCACTACCAGCCATTGTTTTCAGCTGCCTGTATATCTGTCAAAGTTTAATTTTGGTCTGAAGCCTGGGCTATGATGAGTGTCTGCCTGAGACTGAATTATTGGGGCTGGGGGGAGGAAGGGGACATGTTAATGTAACCAGTACTTAGAATGTTTCCAGATGTATTGTTTAAATACAAATTCTCATTTGCAGGATGGTCTCCCATACCCCTGTGTTTGACTGAAGAGTTTCTGCCTTAGCAATGCCTGTAGAGAGCAATCTAGCCCCATCCCTACCCATCCAGCTAGCTATGTCTTCTTCATTGGATGTTTATAAAAGGTTAGACAAGTATCTGTCAGTAATGACTTCAAGGCCCTTCCAGACCTATTTTCTATCATTCTACTATTCTGTTGAAACAAAACAAACTGAAAGATGTCAGACATCTTTACAGGTCTTTTTTGAAAATCTGTGATATTTTCCCAGATGATGTTAGATGGGGCATTAAAATGAGTAAGGAGATATATGTAAACATAATGAATGATATAGCAAAAGCACAAACCAAGAAAATCAAAAGATGCTTCTTACCATTAGCTCTGGGGGAAATATGAATTCTTGGGTGGGGTCCAAGGGCTGAAAATCATCTGCTGAAAATAATTTGGTGCAGATCTTAAAAGCAAAACAAACAAAGAACACAGGACTTTTTTTACTTTGTCATCCACTATAAAAAGGAAAGCATTGTAAGGTCTCATCTAAACCCCACTTATGTCCATGGAAGTCTATATAATTACTCCAAAAGCCTTTGGAGTAAATGTTAAGCAAGATGCCATACATAAGCCATGGTTGCTACACAACTCAATCACCCTCCCTTGTCCCCATTGGGGTTGGAAAGTAGAGATGAACATACCTGAACACCCAAGTGCAGGCTCCCTTCTATCAAGTGATAATGAGAAGGGATGGATTCATTCCCTATTCCCTCTACTTGACATACATAATAATACAGCAGAGATCATTGAAAGGCAATTTTGAATAGCTTCAATTCTTTATACGGATGGGAACTGTCTCATAAAAATCAGTTTCATGGCTCTGGTTTAGTTTCTGAAGGAAATTCTATATCCCCAATCCTATATTAAACATTCCGGAGGCATCCACACATGCAGGCACATGCACTTGCAGCAGCTCAAATAGCAGCAGCACAAATCTGTGCTAGAGATTTGTGCCTCAGCACATGTACCAGAACATGTGCTTTGGTGTGGGGCAAATTGTGCCACTTGGGGCAAACTGATCCTACCCAGCTCCTCCTAGATCTTCAGCCAGGGGGAGGTAGAGGCTGGGGCCAGCACCTGTGCTGGCCCCAGTAGTATAAAAAATGGCCCTGGCAAGCAGCTCAGGGCTACTTGCCCTCAGGTGCTTTTGAGATTCACCCCCACCTTTCTGTTTTTCGTCACTCCATTCATGACCACACCAAGTCCCGGGACCTCCTGGTCAACCTCCTCCTGGCCCTGGCCAAGTGGGCCCTATACTTGACTAGGAAGGAGGCTCTGGTCAGGAAAGTGCCCGGAGACTGCGGGCCGCTTTCCTCTCAATTGTCTGTGCAAGTTTCCAGACAGAGCACCAATGGGCGGCATCCATTGGCTCCTTGGATGCCTCTGAGGATGGGTGGGTGCAGCTCAGGGGGGGTCTGCTCAGTGTCCCCCTCAAGCACACTTATTTTCATATTTTGACCCTTTGACCCACATGACTCTCCTATCCCATTTTTTTTCATTAGTTGTCCCAAGAATTTAGTTGTTCCATTTGTCCATTAGCCCCCATAAAAAGGGGCTACTAGTTAGCCAGGTGGGCCTTGCCCATGGTAATTGGATGAACAAATACACAGGAGCTTCTGGGGCCTGGTTAATTGGTATTTGGGGACACTAGCCCTCTAGTGTCAGCTGGACTGCTGCAGCAGCCCTGACCTAGAGTGGCCCCTACATCCTCTACCTACTGCGGCAGTCTGGAAGCGGGGACTTCTGCCTGGCTGTGACTTGCTGCTGCCTGTGACAGCATCCACCCCCTTGGACCTGCAACCCTATGGTTGTGCACCTGTCAGACCTAGATGGGACCACACGGCCACCTGGGCTGTGGTACAGGCACTACAGCAAAGCCACCTGCACCTCTGGGCCAGCTGCCAGCAGGCCATGGCTGCACAGTTGGCCTTTGTGTGGAACTGCTACCATGTCTTCTGGTGCCCTGGCTCTGCCATCTGGGCAGCTATCACCCCAGAAGATGTACTCATTGTGGTGGCCCACTTTGAACTGTCGTAGCATGTTCTCCTGGCCCCAAATAACCAGAAGGTCAGCCACCTCATCTGCCCTCCAGCTGAGTCCCATGTGCCAGCCCTGGGCAGGCTGCTCTGCCGGTGTCCTGCCACTTGCCTCACCAGCAGGGATCCTAGTTTTCTCTATTTAAGAATTGCAAAGTCTCTGATTAAAACCACAAAATCCATGTTTTTCTATGATTAAAATGAAACATCACTATAAATATATAGGTATCAGTTGAGCACAATGTTTTATTGATATATTTACAATTTTAATGAACTCTGGAAGCATAACACTGCCTTAATCATTATAATAAAAAATAACTATATATTTTGGCATTTGTTTTGGGGTCTTTTTATCATAGGAAATCAGAGCTCTCTCTGCCCCTTTTGCTCAAGAGGATACAGGGCCAGCTGTGGCTGTCCCCACAGCTGCTTTGTGGTGTTGAGCAGCACTGATATGCTGGTGTCCTGCCCCTACCCATGCCCTTGCTCTTGCCCCTCACTCCCAACTCACAGCCCTACCAATGCCCCTCATTCCTGACCCACAGCCCCAGTCTGCCCCCCACTGCACCAGGACACGGGTCCAGCTGCAGCTGTCCCACCTGCTGCTTTGTGGCTCTAAGCAGTGCCAGCCTTTGATGTTCTGCTCCCTGTGCCTGTGCCCAGGCCCCAGTGATCCCCATGCCCTTCCTGGGAAACCCTTGACTTGGCAAGCCTCTTCCCTTCTAGGATGGCTTCCCTCTGCAGACGCTGCTTTAGGGGCGGAGGGCAGCTCCAAGCCCAGCTGTGGCAGCCACTTCTACCTGAAGTGCCCCCCTCCCCAACATCTGTCTCTCTCTCTCTCTCTCTCACACATCCCTGCTGCCCCCCTGGCCCATATACAGATATACCCCACTGACACCTCAATCCCTGCCCCCCACCCATCCTTGCTGCCACCTACCCCCCGGCCCATCATATCCCCCAAGTGGTTCCCAGGACCAGGATCCCCCCCAGGCAGAAGGTTGGTATCGGCACAAGGCAGGGCTTCAGTGTGGCAATTGCCCGTGAGGTCACAGCTCCCACCATCAGGTTCAGTCATGTCTGGTGGCTGGGCATGCAGGGTGTGGAGCTTGTAACAGGGGTGTGGGGTTTGTGCAGGGGTTGTAAAGGGCTGTGGGTAGGTGTGGGGTTTCATAGTTTCATAGATGTTAGGGGCTCGAATGGACCTTACAGATCATTGGGTCCAGTCCCCTGCACGTGGGCAGGAAAGACTGCTGGGATGAGATGACCCCAGCAAGATGGGGTTTGTGGGAAGTGTGTGGGTATGGGGTTTGTAGAGGGGTGTGAGGACCCCTGCCACACGGCCCTCATCCCCATGGTGCATAGCCCCCAACACTGGCAGCAGCACCAGCAGCAGGTGGCAGGCCCTCAGGGGGCTCATGGCCTGCCACAGGTAGAGTACCCTGATGGAGCGTGGCTCTGGCTGAGTTCTAGGGGCTGAATGTGGAGGCACAGAACTGGCCTGGCCCAGCCCACTGGCATGTGCCTTCAGGCCAGCATGTGGCCTGGCACTACAGGCGAGCTGCACACCCTAGGGCTGGGCCAGGCTGGCTCCATGCCTCTATGTGGAGCTTCCAGTGGGGATCGGCACATGGCAGCATGGAGCCTTCTTGGCGCAATGGCATGCGACACTCCATGGGTCCCAATCCACATGCCATCGGGCCGGGCAGGCTCCGTGGCACCACATGCAGCCCCCAGGACTCAGCTAGTGGCACACTGCCGGGGGGCTCTGCCTGCCCTGAGCCACGAGTGCCCCAAGGGCCTACTGCCTGCTACTGCTGTTGCCACAAGCTCCTGCAAGCCATGCTCTGCTTTTTTCCTCCAGCACGCTGAGGCAGCACGCTGGACAGCAGGGGGACACAAAAGCCTTAGAGATGCTCTGGCCAGTTGCCAAAGTGTCTCCTTGGAGGACCCAGCCTCCAGCTGCTTCCAGGCATGGTCTGAGAGCACACCCTGAACCACTGTTTCTAGTGCATTTTTGTTTTTATACTGGGATTTCCTGTTACCAAGTTTAGAGTCTACACTGCAAATATGCAGTTCAGGGAACATTTTCTTGTGTACGGTGTGCCTTCTGTGGCATCTCAGACTCCTTTGAGTTGCTACAACATGCACATGCAGGCTCATGTGGACACGGCCTATGTGGTTAAACCCTGGAGCCACCACAAAACATCATTGACTTCATACAGGTCCATGTAAGCACAGGAGTCATGAATGCAGAGGTCATTGCAGGATCACAGCCTAAGGATATCAACATTCTTCAACTCAGAAGCATAGGCGGCGGTAGGAAGGGGGTTAATGGGGCTTATGCCCCTCAAACACGGGTCAGTGGTAGGGCTGCAAGGCATCCTGCCCTAGGGCTTCTGGCAGCTGCAGCAGGGGTAGGGCTGGGGGAGGGGCATTGGGCCAGTAGCACAGGACTGAGCCGCAAGAAGTTCATCCGGAGAGCATGGCTCCTGCTGCTACATGCACCCCGGGAGGCATGGGGGCCGCATGCCCCTGATTTGTGTGGGGCAGGGTAGGCTGCCACTGTGGGCTGGGGTTGGGGCTGCACTGGGTTCTTCATGGCATGGCAGGGTGCCAGGCTGTGCTTGGGCTGTGTTACCAGGCTGTGCTTGGGGCAGGCGGCGGCAGCACGCAGATCTGGGGGCACGCGCTCCCCGTGCCTCCCAGGACACGTGCAGCGGTGGGAACCACACCCCCCATGCCCTCTGGATGAGCCGTGGCTCCATCCCGCCCCCCGCCCCAGGTGTGCAGGGGCGGGTGTGGGGGCCCTGGGGACTCCATTCCCTGCTCTGACCCCTGGCTCTGGGCCCCCCTGGGTGGTGTGGGGTTGGGGCCTGTGTGGGGAAGTAGCTGGGCTGGTGCAGGGCTGGGGGGCAGTGGGTTTGTTTGTGTGGGAGGTGCCGGAGCTGGTTAATGACCCTGGGCGTGGGGAAAGGGGCGGCTGCATGGGTGCAGAGGGCCCTGGCGCTGATCTTGGGCCAGACTCAGCTCTGCTCCCTCCCGATCCCTGCCTGGTCGGAGCCCTAGCCCTAGCCCCACTCCCACTCCCTCTTCCCCGCTCCCTCCACAGACTTTCCCCACAACCCCAAATTTTTTTCTCCTACTGCCTACGCTCAGAATATGATACAAATATGCAAAATTCCCCTACATTAATACAGTGGTGGAAAAAAAGGTAAAATCCCATTTCACACACCACCCTGTCCAACATGCAAACAGTCCTTAGTTTTTGAATGTATCGCAGAATTTTCAACTGTGAACAGTACATTAATTTCCTGTGAAAATGAAAAATAACGTTCTGAATACCCAGGATAATATACTCAGCATTTAAAAAAAAACCCGAAAAGAGTTCCCATTTTCACAAAACAGCAGCAGAAACCCTAAAGGACATACTGCACTACAGGAAGCCAAGTGTAGGAAGCTGCATGAAACAGCACAAAGTACATTCTTTAGATACAAGGAATGGGCAGTGTAATTCTCTTCATCTAGTGCAAGTTCTATATTTAAATAGGATTGGGGAAAAGTAAGCTTACCTTCCTTCCATTGTCACAAAACAAAGCTGAACTGTCTTTTTCCTCCGAGCAACAGTTCCCATTTTCTTTCCTTTGACAACAAAATGATTCCTGAAATAGTAATATCCCCATCATTAAACATATATCTGATGTAATGATGGTTCTGCCACATGAACTGAACACAGTTTTCTAGCAACAGTCATGTCAATGCTCAATATGAAGGTAACTACCCAACTGCCTGTCAAGAATGACGGGGGGGGGAGGGAGAAGGGGGAAAGGGGGCTGGGATGGAGTGCCACCACCCCACACCCCACTGTTTTGCCTCTTGCGGGCTAGGGGAGCCAAAGCCAGCGTCGCTTCGAGCACTCTGATTGGTTGTTTCTGTCAACCTATCAGAGTGCAAATAAAGCATTTTGCCTGTCAAGAATGATGGGGAGATGCCGAGGGGGACAGAGACCCCCCCACTCTTAGGAGAAGCTTGAGATAGGAAGCCAAGCTCGCTTGATAGAAAAAAAAGATACAATTTTGTATAAAATCATAATTGTCTGTGGTTGTTTAGATGTTATAGTTCATAATAATTTATTTCTTCCACTGTATCTTCCCTGCTTCCTCAGCTCCCGCCCCGAAAATAAAAAAAAAATCCTTAGAAAAAAATGTTCTATTATGCCCCTTATCATCACCTCTTACCTTACAGAAAGTTTTACAGCCATCTAAGATTGGCCTATATCCAGTACAGCGGCATAAGTTACCTGAACAGAAAAAAACATTAAGAGAAAACTTAATTCTAAAACATATAAATGAGAAGTAAAATCTTCATACTAAGGCTTGCTTTTTGTGAGAGGTTAGAAGTGCTGCTTTTGACAATGTTGGCCTTAGACGTGACTCTGCTGAAGGGCATTTTAGGCACACGCCACAGGTGTGGGTTTAAGTATAAAGGCAGCTTGCAGATTTTTAGGCAGCCAAGAATTCGTTGTTGGGTTGGAATTTTTTAACATGATTATTCTTTAAACACAACATTTCATCAGCTTGTCTGAACTGTATCAAAAGGGAAGGATTACTTAGTTACCTTACTCTAAGAGTGGGCCCCCCAAGATGTTCTGTCTATGGGGATCCCACTTATGGTGCGCACACGCCCCCTGAAAAGAAGCTTGGAATGTTTTTGCCAGAAGTATCTGTTAGGCACCATACATGTGCCCTGCAAGACCTTACTCTCTTACACATAATGGTATAAAGGACAGAGGTTGCCAATTGTTACTGAGTTTCTTTAACACCCAAAATCCAAATGAGATGATTCTGAGCTGCAGGTAAATCAGGAAGAGTTGGAGGCTTCATAGCACAGAACATCACAAAGAAACATAACTACTATACGATGTCACCATGCTTTCTTCTTCAAACATCTGTGCATTTGAATCTCACTCGTGGCATATAGCTACCTCTAGTTTTACAGCTAACAGGAGCTAGACCAATGATTATCAAACCAGTGCCCTAGGGTGCCCCAAGTTCCTTTCAGAGGTGCCATGTTTGGCAGGCAAACATGTTTGCCAAAACAAACCTGAGGATTTCCAACAGAAAGCCATACTGTTAAAAGCATTCTGACCTTTTCTAGTCTTTCTGAGTTCTTTGCAACAGAATTGCTCTATTACTTTTCTGTAGTAAAAAAGCGAGTAAAAAAAAAGTTGACATTTTCCAACGGGTGCTTTGAGACTAGCAAAGACTGCCTTAAGTCTTAAAAGGTTGAGAACCAGAGCTAGGCACTCTGAATAAAGACTGTATAAGCATTACCTTAATTTTAGAAGCCAATCTGCACAACACCAACAAGTAATGATTCACAAATTCATGAATTAAAGACCACACAACTACTTTACAAATCTCAATTACTGGAGCTCTGGTGAAACAGGCAGACAAAGTAGCTTCTGCTCTAATTTAATGAGCCTCTATATGTTTTGGTGAGTCTAATGTGTTAACATCACAGAAAGAGGTAGTTAGCCATGTTAATTTGAAGTCAGGCAGGGTGGATTTGCACCTTATAGAGCAACTAAATCAGGGATGTATAGCATTAGCTTTCATGAGCAGTGGCTGATGAAGCCTTTAAAATGAAAATCTATCCTGCCTTCTGCCTTAATATTACAGGCCAGCCTAGTGTAACCCACTAGGTGCTATTATATTCTCTGAGATGACACTATTTCCTGTTTCATTTGCTGCTTTTTACTAAAAGTAATCACCTAACAGACTTATGAAAAAGGAATACAATGATGTCCATAAAATCCAATGCTCTAATATATTTTACAAGAATGATTTGGTAATTAGCTCCCTGGCTTCTCCTAGGAACTGAAAATTTGATCTTCCTGCCTTACAGCAATAGCTGTTTTGGTTCCTTCTCTGTATGGGTCAGTTTCAGTGCTTGTTTAGACCTTTTGCTCACTCCCATGACTCTCAAAGGGGGTGCTTTTGGATGAGTGAAAAAATATTCAAAACCATTTAGAAGAAACACAGTGCCTCTGATTTGCTTGTTTTACCAAAAAAGAAACTCAAGCTGGTATGGCCCATAAATCTTTATCAGGTTCCAAACTCCTTTCACTGATACCTGCTGGTTGGAATACATCAGAAAGTTTACATGTGCCCTCCAATACCAGTACTAGATGGATCTCCAGTGTTTTAGCCATTTTCAAAGGTCTTGAAAACCAATAACATCACCCACATGTAGATGTTACAGGCAGTATGATCACCTTCACAGGAAAAGAGCTTAAGAAGCCTATCTATAACAGTGATTCTCTTTGATGATCCCCTTCCTTCCTCTTCATTCAGTAGTTTAATGCAGTGAACAAGACCCTGAATGAGTTTGTACTGGAAATTTTACTGCCAAACCTGAAGGAGATATCAAATTATATCCTCAATTTCTGTCATGTGGGGTAGCCTTGAAACCATCCAAGGAGTTCCTTAACTTCTCAGGAACTATCCTAGCTTAATGAAAGCTTCATGATTGGAAATCTGGGTTACATCACCAGGGACAGATTTGGAGCTCCAGATATGGAAGATATAGTCAATATTAGGGACTCCAGATCTGAGTTTATTTTTAGGTCTGACGGTAGCAAAGGCAATTCCTTTAGGTGTCAGTGGCACTGGGTGTAAAGCTCTGAGCACTTTAAGTAATAGTGGGCATGTCTACATGTGCATTTGCTGCACAGATATTAGATTTAGGCCAGCATTTACATGTGAAGGCATTAAAGCACGGTAATGCTGTGTTTGGACTGACTTGGGAGTAAAGTTAATCCCAAGTCAGTTCACACACACAGTGTTACTGCACAGTAATGTGCCACGGGGCAGCTGCTGTGCGGGTGCCAGGTATGGGTGGGGGGGATCCTTGCTGCCCCCCACTGCTGCAGCCGGTGAGTGTGGGGCTTTTTTCTTTTCTTTAATTGCCAGAATGGTGGGGCTGGGCAGGGCAGCCATCAGGGTGGGGCTGGGTTGTGGGGGAGAGATTGGGGAGCAGGAGCTGTGCGAGGTGGGGGGCTCTGCCACATGGCCCCAGAGCCCCCACAGCTGCTGCTACTGCTGGTGAGTGCGTTTTTTTTTATTCCCAGACTGCTGGGGCCAGGCAGGGGGTCCATCAGGTGCGGGGCTGGGCAATCGGGGGCTGCGTGTGGGGGCTCTGCGAGGAGGCCCCAGAGCCCCCATAGCCCCTGCTACAGCCAGTGAATATGGAGTAGGGGTGTGCAAAGCAGGCCCTATTTGATTTGGATTTGGGCCGAATCAGGGACAGTGATTCAATTCATTCAGATCACTGTCCCTGATTTGATTAATCTGAATCTGAAGATTCGACGCTGATTCGGAGAATCAATGATTTGGACACAGACACAGTTTTAAAAGTTTTTTCTACATACCTCGAGGTACCAGACACAGCTCACGATCGCTGCGATGCTGGGGCAGATGGAGCTTCCCACAGGAGTGCGGGGGAGTCCTCCATGTGCTCAGCACCTAACCCAGAAGTTGACCGAGAATACTTCCGATCCACATCCAGGTCTGCCAGGGAGCGCACTGGTGGCCCCCCGTGCTCCACCCCCCACTCAGTGATCGGCCATAGGGGGGGATGAGATTAAAGGGTCTCCTGATTCGATTTGAAGATTTGGCCACCAAATAAGGCCAAATCTCTGCTGAATTGAATCAGGGACTGAAGCTTCACACAGCCCTAATATGGAGGGTTTTGGGGGGGTTTTTTAAGTGCCAGGAGGCTGGGGCTGGGGCCAGGCAGGGTAGCCATGGGGGCTTCTCCTGCAGCTCTCCCTGCCTTGGGGGAGGGAGGCGCCAGCCCGGGGGGAGCTGCAGGAGAACCTGCAGCCACCTGACTGCACCTACCTCTCCCCATCGGATCCAAATCTCTCTGAATTTTTTCCAAATCAATTCAGAGGCTTCGGATTCAATTCAGACCTTTTAATGGGTCTCCCGATTCAATTTGGATTCGTAGATTCTGCCGCCGAATTGGCCCAAATCTCTTCCAAACTGAATTGGCAACTGAAGCTTCACGCAGCCCTACTTAGCTGGACATTATCCTCTGAAACTACAACGCCAAAGGAAGAAACTGATGGAGTGACAGACTCAAAGGCACTACCCTTTCTGCCCAAGTGCCCATCCAGCCTTTTCTTGTGGAGTACCAGTAAAAAGGGTCCCTGTCAAAAGGAAGTCATACTCTTTATTCATGAGAGCAGTGAGGGTAATTGACTACTCCTAATGTGACTGGATCACTATTATAGTTGTGATAGATGACACAGGGGAGGACTGAATTGGTTCTTTTAGACCCCTGGAACTTGAAGTCACTTTGCTAACTTTTGAGACATTAGAAATCTGTGTTTATGAAGATGGTACTAGAACTTCATGCTTATGAGGCACTTCAGAATCTAAAACTGGCCACCTACACTTCTCCATTAGAAAAAGTGTTTCAGTCTTGATTCCACATCACTCTGCAAGTACAGGGGTTTCAGCAGGCAGGTGGGCAGGGAGAAGCAGCAGCAGCAAGTAACAGGTGAGTGATTGCCAGTGAGTGGGCGGGCAGGCATGAGGGTCCAGGGTGGGATGGCAGAAGTGCAGGCCCAGGCTGACACACGGTGCCGGAGTGGGCAGGGGAGTAGAGACAAATGACTGCAAAAGAGGGGAGGAGTGTGGGACCCAAGCCAGTGCCCAGGGCCAGGGCTGGCAGGGGCCTGTACCCAGGGTGGGGGGAAGGAGCATGGGGCCTGCGCTGGTGTGTGAGGCCTGTGCCGGGGCCAGTGGAAGCCTGCACCCAGAGCAGGGAAGCAGGAGCACTGGTGCCTAGACTGGAGCAGGCGGGTGCATGGGAAGAAGTGGCGGCGACAGAGGCAAGTAGTGCTAGGCCCGTGCCGGTGCCTGGGGCCAGGGCCAGTGGGGGCCTGTGCCCAGTGGGGTGGCAGGAGCGCAGGGCCTGCATCGGTGCCTGGCGGCAGGGGCCGGTGCCCAGAGCAGGGCAGCAGCAGTGCCAGTGTCTGGGCTGGCAAGTGGGGTCAGAGAGGCCGGCAGGCAAGTGAGGGGGGTGGGGAGAGGCAGTAGTGAGAAGCAGTGAGGAGGGGCTGGGCATGAGCCTGTGACTCATGGCAGTGCCCAGGGCCAAGACCAGCAGGGGCCCAAAGCAGGGCAGCAGGAGCACAGGCCTGGGCTGGTAAGTGGGGCTGAAGTGCTGGCAGGTGGGCGGAGGAGTGGGGAGAGGCAGTGGCAAGGCAGGCAGTAACCAATTCATCTCTATTTACATTCATTTTTATGGGGAAATGGGTTTTGCTTAGTGCAGTTTTGCTTAGCGCTTGGTTTTTCTGAAACCAATTAAGAGCACTAAGCAGGGGTTGCCTGTATGTCTACACAGGTTCTCAAGCCCTCCAGGGATCACCTCAGTGCAGCATATCCCACCCACTAACACACTACACATGTCAAACCTTCAAGCATGCATATTAGGGCTGTGCAAAGCTGCAGGTGCTGATTCGATTTGGAGGAGATTCAGCCCAATTCGACGGCCAAATCTTCAAATCCAAATTGAATTGGGAGACCAATAAAAAGGTCTGAATCAATTCTGAAAAGATTTGGCAATTCAGGTAGTCCCTGCTTGCTACCGCAGGGAGCTGGATCCGGACTCCTTGCTGGTAAGTAGGGGGTGGAAGGGGGAGCGGGGTTGGAAGAGGGGGCTGAGGACCATGGGTTAGCAGCCCCCTGCCAGGCCCCATCCCCTGCCTGCTCCCCCAGCTCCCCTGAGTGCTCCCCAACCCCTGCCCACTCTCCTAGCAGCGTCAATGACTGACCCGCCTGGCTCCAGTGTCCCAGCTCTTCAAAAAAAAAAAAAAAAAAAAAGCCCCGCACTCACCGGATCCTGCCAGCTAGGGGGCAATCCCTGCTGCTCTCCACCACATGGGAGGCTCTGCCATGAGCCCCCATCCCCCGCCCACTCTCCTGGCCCTGTCAATAGTTGGCCCACCCAGCTCCAGTGTCCTGGCTCTTTAAAAAAAATAATTAAATAAAAGCCCTGCACGCAATGGCTGCTGCAGCAGGTGTCAGGGCTTCTGAGCCCCCCACACAATGCAGGGCATTGCATCGCCCCCACCTCCCCCCACCTGACAGGACGTGGTGAGTGCAGGGCTTTTTTTTTTTCTTCTTCTGAGCTGGGATGCTGGTGCTGGGCAAGGCAGCCATTGATGGGGCTGGGAGAGCAGGCAGGGGATGGAGGCTCGTGGCAGAGTCTCCTATGCAGCGTGGGGTAGTGGGGAGCAGTGAGGATTGTCCCCCTGCCTGGCAGAAGCAGGTGAGTGTGGGGCTTTTTTTTTCTTCTAGACTCAAGGCACCCCTGAGAAAATGACAGGTCTTAGTTTTCACTTGTTTTTTTTTTACTAAAGAAAAGTCGGCGTTGGCTGGAGATGCCACCCGGCAGAGATAAAAAGCGGCCCCGAGGGTGCAGGAGGGCGGCAGACGAGCAGAGGCTTGAGGGGGAAGCCCACACCCCGAGGGATGCAACTGCTGCGTCAGGCAGCGCGGGAAGCTGGGGGCGGAGCCTGGGAAGGCTTCAACAGCGGAGCCGGCAGCAGAGCCGACAGCGGAGTTGACAGCAACGCCAACAGCAGAGCCTGCAGTGAAGCCAACAGCAGAGTCGGCAGCGACGCCGACAGCAGAGCCGGCAGCAAAGCTGGCAGTGACGCCGGCGGAGGAGCCAACAGTGAAGCCTGCAGAGGAGCCAGCAGCGGAGCCGGCAGAGGCACCAGCAGCAACACCTGCAGCAGAGCTAGCAGTTGCACCGGCAGTTGCACCGGCAGAGGGGCCGGTTACAGAACTGGCAGAGGCAGTGACGGGCAAGCCGACGGAGGTGTCAACTGGCAAGCCGGCAGGGAAGTCCTGGAGAGGAGGTAATAGGGGCGTGGCCGACGGGAACCCCATCGGGTACCACTGTGGGATGTGGCAGAAGACCCCAAGCAGGGTTGGGACAAATGGCGGACGGACCCCACTACAGCCCAAGGATAATCGGCCGGGACTCCATACCTGAGTGGGGCAAGCAACCGGGGCTGGGCACCTAGGCACAGGGGATCCACGGGGCCCATAGGCTAAGGGCACTCTTCATGGCCTCCTGGCCCACTGGCCGCATTGCTTCGGCTGTCACGGTGGTGGGAATTCCACGCTAAGTCACAGGGTGGTTGGGATAGGGTGCTAGGGATACGGGTTAGTGGGATCCAGGTCCAAGGGCCTTGAAGTCTGCACATCGAGTCGCGACCTGAAGACACTGACGTGTGGCTGGAGGGCCACTGGGAGAAGTCGGGTGGAGCCAAGGATGCCAAAGGGCCAGAAGACCTGCAACCCAAGGTGGTGATGGGCTGGGGTGTAGGGGAGGTCGGAGCCCTGTGAGTGCCCACCGGGAGGCATGACGACCCTGGAGGCTGCCTCAAAGGGGAACCCCTCCACTGAGGTACCATTCAAAGTCGTGGCAGACCAGTTAAGGGGGTCCCCTGACGTCAGCCGGGGTAGTCTTTGGGGTCTACTCGCAAGCCCAGGACAGGCTTGATCGATAGTCCGGGCTAAGGCCGCACGAGAGCGTCTTGTGGAGCAGGGGCGGGCACAGATCCAAATTCAGTTTGTATACAAAAGAATAGAAGGTGCTAGTACTGTTCTATGTGGCACCGGTTAGATTTTACCTTGAGTACTGCATCCAGTATTGGCTACCATATTTTAAAGTAGGATTTGGAGAAACTAGAGAGGGTCCATAGGCAAGCAACACATGAATAAGGGCTCAGCACTATTTATGTTCATTTTCAAGAAAAATAGATGAAGGAGTGGACATATTGAAGTTTTCTAGTATTTGAAGGGCTTCCATAGAAAAAAGAAGAGGAACAACTGTTCACTGTTCTCCCTGAAACACAGGGCAGGACATATGCCAATGGATGTAAACTATAATAAAGCATATTCAGAACAAATCTCAGGAAAAAACCTCAGTTATAAGAGCCATAGGATGATTAAACAAGCTGCCTATGGGAGTTATACAATCTTCATTGGAGGTTTTCATGAAGATGTGGGGCAGGCATAAATCTGGGATTAGGAATACAGAATCCTGCATTTGTGGATGGGTTCAGATGACCCTCAAGGCCACTTCCAATCCTACAATTATATGACTATGAAATGAGGCAATGATTACTCCTTTACAAGAAGGAAATGATTTAGAGCAGGGGTGTCCAACCTCCGGCCTATAGGCTAAATGCGGTCTATAGAGTCTTAGACCAGCCTGCGAGGATCCCCATGTGTCAGGAAATTTGGTGGCAGGAAAGCAGTGAAGCAGTGGCAGTTAATAGTGCCATGCTGCCAAAATCCCAAGCCCTGCACAGCAGGTCAGAGATAGGCCATGAACCTGCCCCTGAATGGCCAGACTGGAGCTTGGCCATTTCCCTCCTTCTCCCAGTGGGGCTGGGCCCCACCCTTGAGCAGCTGGTTTCAGGCCAGGCCATGCCCCCCATACCCTGGGGCTGGGCCAACCCTCCTTCCTCCCCTTCCAACCTGATTGGGGTCAAACTATGCCCCCTACCCTGGCAGGGCTGGACTGAAGTGGGGTCATGCCCTCTCCCCCTACAGGGCCAGGTCAACTCCCCTTTCCGTGCAAGGCTGGCTCAGGGCTGCACTACCCCCCTGTCCTGGCACGCTCATCCTAGGTGCTGGATTGGGTCTACCATCTGGATCCAGCTTGCGGAGGGACCAGGCATTGCCCATTCCACCCCACACACAAAAAGATTGACCACCACTGATTTAGAGCCTTGGGACTCAGGTTCTGTAACACAGCTGAACCCTGGGACTGGCTCTAACTAAACTAAACCTGTTGTGATTATTATTTTCATCCATGAGCTGTACGGAGGAAACTGAATGAGGGAAAAAAGCTGTAAAGCAGTAGCAACAATTAGTATAATAGTGATGATTGGGGCCACTCTGTCCTTTATGCCATCAGGAGGAAGTAGCATGATGGTACCTGTGGCCCCAACAGGATACTACTAGCAAAAACATTTTGAATTTCTGTAGAGAAGCTATGTGCATGGCTGTAGAGAAGCTTCTGTAGAGAAGCTATGAGTCAGACCCACATGTGCAGAGTATCCAACAGCAAATGTGGACCAAGAAGATACTTACAATTCCAAATGACTTTCAGATGAGAAAACTCACCAGCCAGAGCTGCAGTTATCTGCTCCATGGAGGGCTCCAGGTGGTTTCTGAGCAAAGTGTACATGGACATCACCATTCCAGGGGTGCAGAAGCCACACTGAGAACCATGGCACTTGGCTAGCCTTTCCTGGAATGAAACAGGGCAGGCATGCTCTGCCTTTAAATGCTGTATTAATAAAGTTCCCTTTTCATTCACTTTTAAAGCTATTACTATTCATTAGGACTCAGAATATAAGTGGACAGCACACAAATTATCAAGAAGCAGGTTTAAAACAGAAGGAAGTCATTTTTTTACTGGCACGTCAAAAAAATGCCTGACCTTTCACAACCATAATATCATAGAAAATAGGGTTAGAAGGGACCTCAGGAAATCATCTAGCACTTCTCTGCCCCAAAGTCAGGATCAATTATACCTAAACCAGTGGTGGCCAACCCACAGCATTCATGCCACAATGTCATGAGCTGCTGGTGTGTTAGGCATGCAAGCTCTAGACATCAAGTTAAAAAGAGGAGTGAGGACAGTGATGGGAGTTAGGGCAGTACCTGGGGAGCAGGAGGGGATTGGAGCAGCACTCAGGGAGGAGGAAGAGGATCAGTGCTAGCTTAAGGGTTTAATCCTGCAGGAGCTGCAGGGGTAGGTGCTGCTGAATTCAGCAATGCCATGTCCCAGTGACAACATGAGTCAGTGATGCTCAGCTTTCTTGTCTAGTCTATTACTTATTTTGAATTTCACTGTAGAATCAGTTTAAAAATCCAGAATACTCAGTTATGTTTTATCAATGAGAATGAAATGGATCAGGCTGTAGGCAGTCTTGCCTAGTGGTTAGGCTACCAGATGAGAGCCAGAGACCAGGGCAGGGTCTGAAACACAGGGCAAATCTGGGGTCAGGAAACAGAGATACAAAGTTGCCAGATCCAAGGGAAGTCTGAGGGGCAAGGTATGAATCACAAGCTGAGTCAAAGTTCAGGAGACAGAGGCAAAATTACCAAACAAAGAGAAAATCCAGAAGCCAGAGCCCAAGAACAGAGCAAGCGGAGTCAGGAAACCAGGAGTACTATGTCACGTAGGCTTGCCAGGACAGAATATTAGCAGGAACTGTTGGCTGGCCTGGAATCTGTTGCCACAGCTGGAACTAAAATGGGAAGCTGCACTCTCAGCAGCCAATCAGGAGGCCCAGACAGTGGCCAACTGGAGTCATTAGTTGGGTTAAGGCTGCCAGTCAAAGTTCCAAACAAGTGTGGCTCCCAAAGCAATCAGCACAGACTAGACTGCCTATTAGGGCCCTGGACAGAGAACAACCAGCACAGTTTTCTCCAATATCCTAAACTGTGTTAGAGCATCAACCTTTTTTCATTTGAGGACCCCTACATTTTTTTAAAGGGGGGTGCAGACCCCTTTGTATTGTAAACATGGGTATTCACATACTTTTGATTGATCAAAGTCATCTTTCACAGACTCCTTAGACAGGACCCCAATGGGTCCATGGATCACAGGTTGAAAACTATTGCTGTAACAACATTGCCAAGCCATCCAGTGACATACAGGAATAAACGAAAGGAAGAAATCCGTTTACTCCTAATGGCAAGCCCTCACCTGAACTGGATGAATCCTGGTTTTTGGGCTTCCAACACCTTCTACAGTGGTGACTGCAGCACCGTGCAGAGAACATATGGGTAATAAGCAGGCATTGGCAGAAAAATGTCTTTGGATTGTAAGGAGAATAAAAGACTTTAAAAATAGTTTAACCGTACTGTGGAAAATGAAGATAAAGTTTCCAGTTTCTATAAAGCAGCCATCAACATCTTAAGCAATACTCAATAAAAGGGGAAACCTACCAGTTGTAACTTTATTCACACTGTTGGAGTCACTTGTCTAGTCATGGGGCCACAACCATTGCAGTTATAGAGCATCTGCGCAACATTTCAGGCTACCAGTCTACAGGCCTTGGATATGAAATACCTTACCCTTTCTGTCATATAATTCCCCTCTACTATTTCTATTTATAACTGGGCTCTAAGCACACAGCAGGGGAGAGGATAAGGGAGGCTCTTTGCATGCCAAACAGTCAAAGAACAAATATTACCCCTGGTAGATGACACTGGATGGTAACCAGAATTTCTGAACCATGGGAAATTCTGAATTGCTTTGAAATAGCAACATTTCAAAATTTACCATGAAATGAAGTTTCCTGCAGTTTTTCAGCACTATCAAAACATTTTCTATCAAAATCACTGATATGTTTCATTTCAACAGTATCGGTTAATTCATTTTGTTTTGATTTTGATATTTATATTAAACCATGATACACTTACAAATAGAACATGAAATGCATATACTATTTTAATAAAAAGCAAACATTAAATTAATTTTAAATTTAACTTTAATTTCATTTTAATTAAACTTTTCCCTCCCATGTAACAAAATTATTCTGTGCAATGTTAACAATGGAAAACTGCTCCAAATTAAAATTTTGTGAAAAGCATTACTAAAGGGTAACCTTTTCTCCTCTTCATCATAGTGCACCCTCCAAAGTCCATAATAGAAGATTAGCCACCAATGACTTCCATCATAGGATGGGCTGTCAAGAGCCCTGCTACTTAATCAACCACTGAAGCACTACTCTAAGTCAGCAATAGTTCTTGATAGTGGTTGTCATGCTCCAAAAACTGCAGTTGTTGAAGGTGTTTGCAAAATTTCACTGACCAGTGACCAAATACTGCATTTGGACATAGGAACTTCAATTAGTTTATAACATGCCTGAATGCACAGTTTGCTCCACTTACTGAACTTTGTCTCAACATCTATGCTATTATTAGGTAACCATTTTACAAAGCTTCTGCAGTGCTACACAAGGAAAACTTACTACCTTTTGTTTTTAAATATAACTATTTATTTGTTTCAGTAAGCAGAAATCAAATTTCTTTTTTAAAATGTCACAAAATTCAACAGAGTTTACACATCTTTTGTTAAGGATACAAAATCTTCTTGGAAAGTGGTTCATATGTTGATATCATCACAGTGCAGGCACCACAGCCCCCTCCACCACAGCTGTACTTAGTTCCTGTGAGACGGACTGAAACAACTGCAATTAAGGAAATAAAAAGTCCACAGGTATTTAATGTCTCATTTCGGCAGTTGCTCTGCTCCCAACAGTTCATCACAATGTATAAAGCTTGAGAACAATTTTCTTTTGAAGGCAATACATGTGGAATATGTAACTGAGTTAGTGCCACAGCTCACATATATGGCACTGATTTTTACAGGAGTCGAAACCTGCAATTATCATAAGACCAAAATTAAAAAACAGCTCCCACCTAAGGCAATGGAAATTTGATGCTGACTTCCTTTGAAAGCAAGAGCAAGCCCACAAAATGTAAACACACTGTTGGGATAAAAACAGCAGCAGGTATTTTACAGTGCTTATATATTTAATTCCAACTCAGTAATTCACTGAAAAATGTGAGGAAAGATTTATGGTCCAAATCTCCTAAAGAGACTTAAGCATGTTGTCAAGTATTTTACTCAATTGATGCATTAGTCCTCAAGGACAAGATTTTCCAAGTAGTTACTACTGAAGTTAACGTACAACAGTGCTCGGAATTTATTCTGGAATTGTAAAATATTAGAATTCCAAATGCAAAACTACACAGCATCTGAATGTCATCATAAGCTGCAAAGTGACTGTCATATTTTGATTCTTATGTACAACCAGAACAATTTCCAAAAGTAGAGGTTTAGTGAAAGACCAGAATTTGTGCTCCTCAAGCAGTGCTTTGAAAGCCTCCAGTTTTCTTCATTGGCTCCCCCTGACATGCTACATCAAGTTTTAACTTCTCATCCTCCTCTTCTAGGTTCTGACCTCCCTCCCAGCCTACCTCTCAGATCCTGTATCTTATGTTCTTGCATTCACACAAGTGCCCTTCACTTCACTCATTTTTACAGGAAAGTACAGCTGAAGTATAACCAGGTAGCCCAGTGGGCGGATTGATTTGAATGGAATTTTGAAACTACTCTTCCCCAGAATGCCACTGCATTTCTAATGCCGTCCTAGAGATCAAGACATCAGTTTTGCAGCTTACGCAAAAGATGGCACTTCTAGCAGCATCATGGTTTTTGATAACATTCTGGAGTGTCACTTTAGTTCAGAAGTAAAGTAAAGCTGAATCCTCCCTTCACACTTTGCTAATCTATACACTGCCAACCCTTCCTCATGAATGATTAAAGAGCAGTGTTGCACAGCTTCATTATTTTTGCCAGCTCAACTACAGAACAGTACAAATAAACTATCCTACTCCTTAGGTAATGCAAACACATTTTGGGATGCAGTCTCCTTACTACCGCTTTTACACTCACTTACTCATAAACACTTGGTACATTAACAATGGTTGGTACATTAACAATGGTCTAATGTACCAACCCCCATAAAAATTTAGCCTCCTATCCAAAAAATTAGGACATCGGGCCTAAATCACTCCAAGTACTACAGCACCCCTGCTATTTTGCAATACTCTGCACTTATATAACGTTCCCACTGAAGGATGTTAAAGCCCTGCACAAATGATAAGAGATCTATTATTCTCACCTTACAAAAAGTACAGGGACACAAAGAGGTTGAGTAACCTTCCCAAAGTGTCACAGAAACTTGGTGTTCAAATTAGGTACACAAACAGACAGCATGACTCAGGAACATGCTCTAACTGATAAACCAGTCCTGGAAGAGTGGAGATAACATTAAGTCCATTTTTATAGACTAATGGAATTTGCCCTTGTTCTAGATATAAAAAATACAGCAGACCACTGAAGAGTATTTGATTCTTAAAAGGGATAGTAATTTAGTGTGGTCATTTGACTTTGCTTCAAAGGCCAATCCAACTATCTTTATCAGGCTCTAATAATCATCAGTGGGGAGATTTGCCTGAAAAATATCTGCAGAATATTGCTTTAAATATGTGAAGAAGAAAAGGATACATCTCTTTCTTAGGTAAGACAATAGCATTTGCTCAGGATCAGCATTCTTCTCTACTATCTGTAATGGAAAGTGAAATACAAGGTGTTAGAAAAGCAATCAAGGCTTATCCTTTAAGGCAGTGGGAGCCAACTTTTTTGGCAGGCATGACACAAATTAGCCCCGCATCCTCCTTGAGTGCCACTCCAATCTGCTTCTCCTGTCTCATCTGCTGCTCTGCTTTCTGCTTTCCCTGTGCCAAGTCTCCTGCTCTGCTTCATCCTTCCTTGCCCATCTGATGCTGTGCTGCTTATTTCCTTCCTTACACACAGAGGCTGTCCATGCTACTTCTGTTATGCATGCCATGGATATGCCCAGAAGAAAACCCTCCTCCACTGAACAGAAATGCACTAATTGGCTAAAGACCCCATGATAGTTTTGGCTTCCTCTGGAAATTTTTGTGCGACTGATAGACAGACCTGTTTCTAACAAGGAATCACAGAATCATAGCAAAATAGGGCTGGAAAGGACCTCCCGGGGTCATCTAGTTCAAACTCCTGCTCAAGGTAGGAACATCCCTGCCTAAACCATCCCAGACAAATTTTTGTCCAACTGCTAAGGTAACTTATTTTTAACCCATGGAGCTAGGGGGAAGACAATCCACGCCTAAGGTCCCCTGAAGGTAGTAGAAGCAGAACCATGTATAAGGAGATACAAAACAATAGGGAGAACTCTCAGATTTATGAAGATCGTGAAGGAGGGGGCAGAGAGTCTTTTCTTGGTTGAAGGTTTACTAATGACAGGTATTAAATTACAGTTGTGGGAAGAGTCTTCTACAGCATGTAAGAAGGTACTCATTGGGCATGTCTACACATGCATTTACTGCGCAGTAAGTGGTTTTTAGATCAGCATCTACACATGTAGGCATTATAGCGCAGTGTGCGCACCCATTTGGGAGAAAAGTTTCTTCCAAGTCAGTCTACATACAGTGCTACTGTGTAGTAAGGTGTCTACAAGCACCTTACTGCGCAGTAACAAAGTCGCCATAGTTACTGCACAGTACAGGCGTGCACATGTAGATGTGCACCCATACTGTGTGGTAACTTTCAGTTACCACACAGTAACTGTGCACGTATAGATGTACCCGTTATTGATAACAGTTTAAAACCTGACCTGGGATGAACACTAGAGGGGAGACTACTGACCAGGAAAATGGCAAGGATCACCTTCTTCCTAGTTTTATTTTATTAACCATTCATCATAGTCAAATTACAGTCTTCTCAACTGTACTCTCAAATGGGTTGGCTGTAATTGAAGCTCCAACATATTTTCAACCAGCTATTACAAGGAAATATCACAGTGAAGTAAGAAAAATCTTACCCTTATGCACAGAAAATTGCATTCTGGTGAAGGTCAGGAAAGCTGTCTGTCACACGGCACTAAATACACTGACTAAATATAATTTTCATTCTGCACCGGCCTCTGACAGAGGCAAAATATCAAACTACATAGAGCAAAAGTATAATCCTGTCTGATTAGAGGACTTCTTATCTCATTATCTGCTAAACCTTAAAGATTAATTTAGCCCATTAGATGGTTTAGATTACTATTTTCTTTGACACCACCTGCTTTCAGATCAGCTGCCTGTTTCTCACTTCTTTGGTTTTATTTTCCATTTCCACTAGTAACACATTTCCCTACCTTTTCAGGGTGTTGCAAGGTTTAAGAAAGAGTCCATTTCAAATTAAATGCCGTCTTTCTTCAGTATTTTTTTTTTGCACTTAAGAACTTAGATTCATAGATTCTAGGGTCGGAAGGGACCTCAACAGATCATTGAGTCCAACGCCCAGGAAAGAGT